>NW_027492444.1:0-498703 GCF_021521415.1 Bidens hawaiensis
TACATGCTCAAAGTGACAGAAAAAAGTGATATTTATAGCTTTGGAGTGGTGTTACTAGAACTGGTGACGGGGAAAAGAGCGATAGAGGAGGTATACGGTGAAGGAAAGGACATAGTGTATTGGGTTTTGTCTAACCTCAACAATAGTGAAAACATCCTTAAACTTCTTGATCCTAAGTTAATCTCGAACGACACAAATGATTTAGCCGAAGACATGAAAAGGGTGTTGAAGGTTGCTTTGCTTTGCACCACAAAGCTCCCGAACCTAAGGCCGAGCATGAGGGAGGTCGTCAAGATGCTCACCAAGCTGAACCTGGTATCGGTTTAAGCCCGAGAGACGACCGTGACAAGTGCGAAAAGGGTTTGTTCTAATGGTATATCTCTATGATCTCTTGAGGTTAAATCTGGGAAGTTTTGGTGCAACTAGGCATTTTTATAATTATGTAAGTTTGTATTAAATTGAATTAGAACCAATTGAAACTTGTAAGATAAGATATGGGGTAGTGTTTGTGGTACTATTTGAAATATATGAATAGGTTGAACAATCAATAAATCTATCTTTATTGTAGCAAACATGTGCTTTTGTATTAACAAACCTAAAACTTATTATATAACTTTGACCTATTTGGATTAAATATATTTACATTATGATTATACTTTGACCAATATTCGAATATAATAAATATTACTAAAATAAATTGAAACACACACTATAAAAGATAATAAAGATGTATTAAACTACAACAATTACAATTGAAACAAATGTACACTAATTTATAGCCAATTTATAGTATAATAAACACCAATTAAAAGAGAGGAGAGGAAACGATGGTCGTAACGTTGTCTGAAGATGAATTTTAACGTCGCTATTGAATGTCACCGGAGGATTGAATGTAGCGTCGCCGGCGGTGAGGAGTTATAAATATAGCGGCGTCTCTCAAATTAATGTTTAACGGCATCTGAAAATGACAAAATTATTATCATGTCCGTCTAAAATGTTTTATATGTAATATAGATAAAAATGTATTAAACTACAACAATTACAATTGAAACAAATGTACACTAATTACAACCAAATTTAAGAAACAACTATAAAAATCCACATAAAATTGAACAGAATACAATCATATATAAACTACTATTTTTAAAACTCATAAATAGTTTATTTATTAACTTAGCAAACAAAATAATCTGATCAAATAAAAAAAGACAATGAAATTGAATAAACTAATTAACTACACAAATTTACAGAGAAGCTATTTAGAGTTGATGGTTGAAGATGAAACTTAACTAATGCAGCAAAATGCTACATTTAAAGATAAAAAAAGTGAATTATACTTTCCTATATTTATGTTTATACCAAATTACAGACCGTCTCCTTTATCCAAAGAAAATCACAGACAGTGTTCTTTACGTTATCATTTTTGAAACATTATATCATTTAGTCCTACCCTTAAATAAGAAGTATATGGTCATGCTTAACATTAAAGTGATAGCGTAAAGGACACCGCCTATAATTCCCTTAGTTAAAGAAATCTGTCTGTAATTTGGTGTAAACGTAAAGGACAGAAAGTGCAATTCACAAGTTAGAAAAATGCAATTGGTAGGGCTTGCAAACTTGGTTCATTGTTGGAGAAAATAATGGAGTGACCGGTATTCGGCAACTGCTGATGAAGTAGTTGGATAATCCGGTCCCATCTACTCCTGCGGCCACCTTCATCGTCTCGAGAAACAATTATCCGACTTAACTGAAATAGGAAAAGCCTTGAATCTTGTGACATGGGCATGTTGAGATTTTTAAATGGTGTCAAACTCAATAATACTTTTAAAAAGAATGGCCATGCCATGGTGGCCAAAAATGGAGCACCACCACCATAAAGCTTACAAAACCCTAAGAGTAAGTGTAACCCCATTGCTAGCTTTGAAGTGAGAGAAAAGCAGGAAGTTGATAGGTTGTGTACTTGTGTTTTGTTAAGTGTGTGTGTATATATACACACATTACACATATACACACACATTATATATACACACATTACACATAAAGTGACCTACAAATTTAAGGTCCTCAAATATTTAGGGTTTGATTACGTTCGATTCTACAACCATTATATGTTCAGTTCTTCTCTAACTAAAACTCGATCAACTCTTACTAATCCCTACAACTTTCTTTTGGAATTGCTACTATCATACGTCAAGCAACGTCGTTGACATCTCCACCGCATAACGACGACTCTAGAAAGCATATGAAGCATGATGTATTGATATCTAAAGCCATTGCATCGTTCGTATTAGGTATGATGGTCTTTTATAATATTTGTAACAAAAGATGTGTCACTAGTACAAAAGGGGGCTTTAGGAGTGGTTTTGTTAGCTCGGTTAGTTCGGGTGTCAGGTTCGTTTGGTTTGCGTTAGATGTAAAATGAAAAAAATAGGTTGGGGCTTTTATACTAGTCGAGTTGTTCGGATTTATTTTGTTAAGGTTTGTTAGGTTCTTAGATTTAAGGTTACTTCAGAAAACAACAGTTTTTTTAAATAACATTAAAAGCTTGTATGAAATTTATATTATAAAACTGAAACTGAGAATTAAGATTATATTATAAAATTTAGAAGCGATTTCTAAAATTTACAAAGTTAATGATTTAGACTAAAATGACAATAAAATGAAACCATAAATCGGGGATTTCTAAGTTGATTAGGTTTGTACACTTTCAAGAGATGTAGGGTAACACACAAACATAAATTAGATAACACGAATAATTTTGCATTCGTGTAAGTAACACCTTGTAGGATACAGACAAAAAGACACACATATACCAATAATGATTATTCTTGGATTCTTCATGGTACTGATTATCGAATCCGAATTTAAAAAAAAATAATAAATAAATAAAATTGAGTAGATCAACCATCATTTTTAGGAGAATATATTCAATGAAAATAAGAAAATTTAACATTGCAAGGGTTTTATTTCATACAAGAGCTATGATAAGATAAGTATGTCTCAACTATTATCCAATTGTCATTTATTTAGTTTACATTGTGGAGTTTTCATCTGTTTCACAACAGCTAACTAAGCTCAAACAGTGGTCAATTAAGAGTACGTCGTGACACTCTTTATTGACCAAGAATGTTTTTTGTCTATGACTAACGTGAGATTCACCTAGCGTGTTACGATGAGTCATGTTAATAATATTCACTGTATCGTTACACTCATTCTTTCAAAACTAGGGACGGCAAAAATCCCCGAATCCGACGGGGAAACCCGAAAACCGGCTTATTTCGGGTCGGGTCGGGTTTTGTTTTTTCGGTTTCGGGTCGGGTTTCGGAGATTGTTTCGGGGATTGTTTCGGGTTCGGGTTCGGGTTCGGGTTCGGGTACCCCCGCCCCGACCCGCCCCGATATAATATATAAATATAAATATAAATAATATATATATATATATATATATATTAAAAACCTACATCCAGACATCTTAATTCTTACATGTTAATTTTGACTAAAATAGCTTGAGGTCAACCAAATCCAACACCAATGGTGAAGCGATAACTTGCACCGCCGCAATCCAAGCACCGCCACACCACCTTGCGTCACTGCCTCCACACCACCTTGTGTCGCCGCCTCCACCCGCCATCG
This sequence comes from Bidens hawaiensis, assembly GCF_021521415.1. Taxonomy (NCBI): domain Eukaryota; kingdom Viridiplantae; phylum Streptophyta; class Magnoliopsida; order Asterales; family Asteraceae; genus Bidens; species Bidens hawaiensis. Next base: position 3,633 of record NW_027492444.1, read on the forward strand.
CACCAGCTAGCACCGATACCGCACATCCACCACTGGTTGTTGCCGCTGCTACATAATCAATATGTAAGTTTTGTGATGGATTCTTGAACAGTTGACCATAGACTTCATAAGCATATTACTAAGGTTTTGGTCAAAATTACCCAGAATAGTCAATTTCGGGTCGGGTCGGATCGGTTTCGGGTTTTCGGGTTCGGGGACGGGGCGGGTCGGGGGGGTACAAAAAACCAAACGGGGAATCCCCGAATTAAACCCGACGGGTAATGGGGCGGGTACGGGGATGGTTTTTGGTTTCGGGTTCGGGTTCGGGTTAAGCAAAACCCGCCCCAAACCCGCCCCGTTGCCATTCCTATTCAAAACATGGTTTATATCTTAAAAAGTAAAAACTGTAGGTTTTAATTGGACAAAGACAATAAGTTTTTGTTGAATGACATGAGTACTTTGATAAGATGATTGGAGTACTCACTGACTTTAAGGATGCTGACAAGCTTTTGTTGTACAAAGCTAATAATTGATATTGTGATGATGTTCTTTTTATGGCTTTATTATGACCACTCATTAGTTGGCCTTGTCTCATGGCTATTTCTGTATGCATTGAATACGCTCGTTTTTAAAGGGTACGCGTGAATAAGACGAGGTTTTATTCACGCCATAAAACTACCCGTTGCGGGCTAGCTAGGGGTGTTAAAGGGGCGATAGCCCATTAACACCATGTTTATAAAATGGTGGATGGGGTCCAACTCATAACAGCAATTAAAGCGATCTATAGGTCACTCATATATTTAGTACTAGTTTGAGACCCGTGAATTACACGGGAAATTAATAAAAATTATAATATTTAAACATTAAGCAAAATACAATTAATAACACAATTATCATATATTATTAATACAATTACAACTTATATTAAAATTATAGACATTACAAAAGAAACATTACGCAAGTATTTTACAAATAAAATTTTTTTTTCTTGTACACTACATTTGTGATTGTATTGGTCAAATTACCTTGTTTATCAAGAATCAGAATCTTTAGCCCACACCTGCTTGTAACTCTTGACATGGTGACGTATAGCTGTCTATGTGAGAACACGGGTTCTTTCAAGTACAAACCAACCCTAGATAATGATTGACCTTGGCTTTTGCTTATGGTCATCGTGAAACATACTGCAAGCGGAAACTGGCGTCTTTGAAATTTTTATGGTATTTTGTTGTCTGTTGGAGTCAATGGTGATCTATGGATCAAAACTCTATATCCAATGTTAGTTCCAGAAATAATTTTTCACTTCAACTACACGAGTATCTAAGGATATAATTTGTATTCGAGTACCGTTACATAAGCTTTCTTTCTGGTTAAGATTTCTTAGGAGCGTAACGGGAACACCAACTTTTAGCACAAGCTTGCGGTTTGGTAGTCTGGATATTCTTAGACCATTAAGCAATTCATGCGAGTACAAAGCTGTATCAACAGTGTCATTGATATATTCTGATTTACACATGGTATCTGAACTTAAGTACTCGACTTCATCACCTGAAAAAAAACTTGAGCAAACTATCATTAACCTCATCAACAATTTCGTTTGTTGGTATAAGTATGGCTCTATCTTGAAAGTAATGTTGGTTCTCGTAATTCTATAGAATATCAGGATATACAAAGTCAAAAAGTTTTGATATAGGATCAACAGAATCTTTTATAAGTAGATCGTTAGGTATATCTATCGTTGCAACACCATCATTGGGACTGCCAACATTACCTTCACCTATATCTAAAAGCCATTTCACAAATAATTTGGTTTCTTCAACATCAGATGATGGCCTACCCATAGTTAACCTTAGGTTTTTTTGTTAATCTCAAGACATTACATTCATTCCAAATTGCAAATTATTCTTGATAATAGTTTACCATATGGATTTTTAAAATCATTTGGTTGACCAAATAGTCAAAGGGTATGATAAAGATAGCATAAAGCATATACCTGACAAACTTGCATCAAATTGTAAAAAGCAATAACCCCAACACTCATTTTAATTTTCCCAACTTCTTTCATTTGAATTCTCCTTTGTAAAACACCAATGAACATTCTCAGCCCTCCAACCAATATTCAATAAAAGTAATACCAAGTAACAGAACTAACAAAACCAAGCCTGCAAAAAAGTAAAAATACCAAATAAAAAGTCAAAATTTAGTCTTTGATCACCTAACAGCTGAGGCTCTTGAGCATGTGACATATAACAATTTTAAACAAAATGAGATGCATCTCACCTTAGTAAAATCAAATTACAATATGAAACGGAAAAACACCAACAAGCGAGAAAACTTTCCACCATAATTCAATCTCAAACAGGTCCACTGCATTTCAATCCACTTATTCAAATAAAATTTTATGATGACCCCAGCACCTACAAAACCACATAATCAAAAGTCAAACTTGTCAACCCATAAACATAAAAATATAAAATCTAAGTTAAATATACAAATAACATATCAAGAATATAAATACGAAATTAAAAGCCAACAGCAAATGTTACAAACACATTTGTGATTAAAGTTGTTAATCAATTTGACCCTAATTAATCACAAAACCATTAATTTGACATTTGTTTTAATATTGGACTTCTTTATTTCCTACTAATATTGCTATTTTGACCCTAATAAAATATGCAAATTGATGGATCAAATGCAGGGAATTGTAAAGTTACCTAATAAGAAGCAACAATGGAAAACAGGAGACGATTTGGATTTGCGTTGGTAAGAAAAAGATTGACCAGAATAAAGAATTATGATGAACGGTCTGAATCGATAGCAGCAGTGGAGATGAACGACAACAACAGTGGGGATGAACAGTCTCGTAGGTTTAATCAGATAAAGGAGAAGGCAACGACTAATAGCAGCGTTGGGTATCTAGGTCTCGTACGTTTAATCAGAGAAATGAGAAAGCAGCGAGTAATCAGGTCTGTAACCTAGGGTTTGTTATTGGGGAGGGGTGTGTGTTGAATGAAAACAAATGAATCTTGAATAATATATGGATCCGAAAAGAGTATCATTCTATTAGAGTAGTAAGATGTGGGATTTTAAAGCGTATTTATTTGGGGCCATACATACGATTTAACAAAGAAGGTTTTGAAAGATTTTCAAGGGAGTTTACCCTAGAATCTTGTCACACCCCGGCTCAGGGCCTGGGCGTGGCACCCAACGTTGGTACCTGTTTTGTAAGTATATCAGAGTTTAGGGTTATAAAGCGGAAGACTTTAATAAAATATTATTATATTTAAAAGACGGGATTTTAAAACACCCGTTAGTTTGTACATAAGTGTTTGGATTACAAAACCATGTTTCACATTATTTTATTTATAAAACATCCATTGAGCCATCAGATCGTCAAACGGCTACCCTTCTTCTCCAAACACCTATTCTCCATTACCTGTAAAACAGTTATAAAAATACGTCAGCAACACATGCTGGTGAACACGCTGACACAAAATATTTAAGTTACTTAGTTATTCCCTCGGGTATCTTATGACCCGGCCCATCGTGGCTTAGGAAACAACCAAGTTAAATATACTATTATAAACCTCCAGTTATACTTGAAACCTCTCAGCGATACCGCAACATCGAGGTATTAGCAACTATTCAATATACACGAGATAATCCCCTCTTGGACATTACTTAGGTCCGGCCCAACGTGGTGGAGGCATTAGCAAGTGTGGTGCGGTGTGCCCACCGTCTACCCACATATGTAAGGATCCAGACAAACGTATACAATAGCCTAAGGGCCAGTATTACTTTTGTTTATAAAGTTTTAGGGATATAATCCCACGCAAACATTCAAGACTCTGTTTTATAAAAAGTTGGATGCCTGTTAAGTTCCTTCTGATCAAATATATGCTTTAAGCTCTTATGATCAGTGTACACAATAAACTTGACTCCATAGAGATAGTGTCTCCATAACTTTAAGGAAAAGATTATGGCACCTAATTCTAGATCGTGATTCGTATAATTCTTTTCGTGTACTTTTAATTGACAAGAAGCATAAGCTATTACTTTCTTTCTTTGCATTAGTACGCAACCCAAACCTGAATGAGATGCATCACTAAATACGATGAAATCTTCTGTACCCTCTGGCAAAGCCAGTATAGGTGCATTTGTAAGCTTTTGTTTAAGTAATTCAAATGCTTCTTGTTGCTTGGTTCCCCATTCATACTTAACATTCTTCCGGGTTAGTGAAGTTAAGGGAACTGCTATATGGGAGAAATTTTCGATGAACCTTCTATAATATCCAGCCAATCCTAGGAAACTTCGGACCTCGGTTGGCAATCTAGGAATCTCCCATTTGGCTATTGCTTCAATCTTTGCGGGGTTCACTTGAATTCCATTTGCGTTGATAATATGGCCAAGAAATTGTACTTCATGCAACCAGAATTTGCACTTGGAGAATTTTGCATACAACTTCTCATTTCGAAGTATCTAAAGTAAGATCCTAAGATGAACTTTGTGATCTTCTTCCAATTTAGAATAAATAAGTGATGTTCGGGTATTTTGTACATATATTAGTGTGTTAATTATATAGTATTGTTTAGTATATTGTTAGAACTTTGGTACTTCATACGTGCTTGTGTGTTTCAGGTCATTGATCGTTAAAGATGCTAAATTGGAGACTTTTACGAGCATGGAATGATATCTCGGGAAGACCGAATCATAAATTGAAGTCTTAGGAAGTGTTAGAAGGATTCCGGAGGAGTTTGGATGAGAAACCTAAAGCCGATGCTAAAACTGAACAAGATGGGTTTACAAAAAGCGACCAGGAAGTAAAACAAGCATATCCTGGGCTAGAAAATGAGTTACGGAATCCATAATATATGAATTTCGGGTTTCTCGATGAGAGGAATCCAAAAAATGAGGTTACCTACCATCGCGCTACGCGATGGTCCACACAGACGGGAAATTTAGGGTTTTATGTTATAACACATTTGGACGACCCTAGACGGCATTCTTCACCTTCCAGGCGATTTCCAGAGCAGAAGAGCAAGTCCCGATCATCCCCAATCATCTCTAAGTGTCCTACATGGCCTACCAGATCATAACCGAGGCCCGCGAGATGCCGATGCGCGGCTAGTTTCTTCGAGTCATACCCGGGATGTAGAGTATTGTATCTTTCATTTTTTCTCATGTATTTAGAACGAATTGATTGTAATGATCTTTGATTAATCTATGAGTATTGATATCTAGTATTATTGTGCACTCAGTCAGTTTAGGTTTATTTCGATCATAACGATTATTGTGCCACTTGCTATGATAATTGCTTATAGGATTGTTTTGACTAGTTGAATATGATGAAGCATACGCTTTCCCTTAGTTGAGTCACACTGGCAGGGACTGTTTGATAACCAGTGCCGTGTGTTAGTAAGCGTTGATGCCTAAGGTTTATCTAGTTAGTCAATTGGTATTGATCAGTGATTGTTAATCTGTTATGTTGCATGAGTTTGCTGTTAGGTTAATTACTTGGATTCCCGAGTGTGATTTGTCTTTGTTAATTGATTGAATACGTGATTACTTGGTTGCTTGTTATAACATATAAACCGTTTGCTAGTGTGATCAGCACTTTAATTGAATTACTTCATAAGTTTAGGAATTGATTTCACTTCACACTAACCACATACTCCTGGTGGATACGATACCTGACTTACCCTAGCTGCTTAGGTTAATTAGGTTTTTGCATGACTCAAACAACGGTCATCAAAATGGCGCCGTTGCCGGGGAGTTAGTGCGCTTAGTGTTTTTGTGATTAATTGATTTCTTTGTTTAGTTTAGTTTAATTTAGTTTTTGTTTTTATTTTTAGTTAAGTTTTATTTTCCCATTTTACGCGGGGTGTGTTATTTGTGCAGGTAACAGGTTTATGCACACCCGTTATTCAGGAAGAAATTCTCCATTGATTTACGAGCCAGAAATTGAACGGTTAGCTCGGCAGAACCGAGCTCATATTAGACAGCCAGATATGGAAGGTCAGAACCAAAACCAAAACCAAAACCAAGAACCACCACCTGAAATTAATGTTTTCCAACCCGAACCAAACCCACCGAATAATCAAAACCCACCAAATAATGACCTACCACCACCAATAAACACTAATCAACAACTCCAAAATTCAGCCCGACACTCCAGAAACCGAAACCATGAAAGACCCGGGCCATCAACCCCGAACAATACCCCTCGTCACTGACAGACGATTATTCAAGAGTTTGACCATGTCAGTATTCACACTGAAGATGAAGAAGAGGGAGATGAGGAGGAATTTGGCCCGAGAAATGAAAATGCGGGTTTGCGTGTTGAAGAGGTTGAGGAACCAGTTAGGGTGAGAGGTAACAAATGGAGGAACAGAAATCTTGATTGAGGTGGTATAGGCAGGTATCGGGAGGAACAGAGACAGCCGATTCAGGTTAATCAGGGAGGTTTTGAAAAACCGAGGGCTAGACAAAGGAATTACAGGCCTCCGGTTCAGGGTGTTAACAGTCGGTTCAGATCGGCTATTTTAGATGGTGCGTCACTGTCACACCCCGCCCAGGGCCTGGGCGTGACAACCCAACGTTGGTACCTGTTTTGTAAATACATCAGAGTTAAAGGTTGTAAAGCGGAAGACTTTTAATAAAATATTATTGTATTCAAATCACGGGGTTTGAAACACCCGTTAAGTTATACAAAAGTGTTTGGATATTAAAACCATGATTTACATTATTTTAATATTAAAACATCCTTTGAGCCATCAGATCGTCTAACGGCTATCCTCTGTCTCCAAACATCTATCCTTCAATACCTGTAAAACAGTTATAAAAAAATACGTCAGCAACACATGCTGGTTTTTCTTTCATTTTCCATTGAATGTTCTCTCCTTATAAAGTGCTTTATTTTTCTTTCATTTTCCTATGTGGGATGGAGTCTCCTTACTCCATTCCTTAACATAAGCTACTTCCATTCTTTGTCTTATTTTTCTCTTTACATTTGCCATGAGTATTTTTAATCCTTAAGTTTTATTAATTTGTCAAATTTGGACCATAATTTTTTTTTGATGTTATAATCACCGATTGTCCCATAGGTGCGTGTTCAGGGACAACCGGCATTTAAATGCCGTCCGTCCTACATCAACATAGTTCCTCATTTTCACGGACTAGGATCAGAAGACCCGTATTCACACTTGTCAGATTTTTCAGGTATTTGTGGGTCTATTGGTGATGGTACTTATGATCAGGATGAGGTTCGGTTGCGGTTGTTTCAGTTTTCATTAAAAGACAAGGCAAAACACTGGTTCAACTCGCTACCGATGCATAGTATTAAGAGCTGGGCCGAGATGCAGCAGGTTTTCCTTAACGAGTATTATTCGCAGTCGAAGACTAACGAAGCCCGAATGGAGATTCGACATTTTGCACAGTCACCGGGTGAGTTATTTCATGAGGCATTTATTCGTTATAAGGAGATGATCAGAAAATGCCCGCACCACCAGATTGAGTTGTGGGAGTTAGTGAAATGTTTCGTTGACTGGTTGACTTACGAGGATAGGAAGTATTTGAAGGCATCATGTAATGGTCAACTGTCAAACCAACCTGAGGAAGATGATTGGGATTTCCTTGAGTTTATGTGTGAGGATTCCAAGTCAGAAGCAGCAGCTGAACGAAGACGAAAAGTCGGGGTCACCCGAACAGTTAAATCAGCCTCGAGCGAGTCAGACAGAATTGAAGAGTTGGAACGGGAACTCGCGGGTTATCGGAAAGAGAAAAAGAAGGAGGTTGGTAAAGTAGGGGTGAAATTCCCGGTTTGTTCAGATTGTGGTGGATTGGGGCATAAGTTTGAAGATTGACCCGGCTTCGATGATGACGAGTATACCGATTATGAGGAAGTCAGTTACGCGTACAAGGAGTCCAAGGGCCAAGGGTTCAATTCGAACACTTATCACCTGGGCCTAAGGAATCACCCGAATTTCAAATACGGGAACGCGTCGAACCCGAACTTTCAGGGGTCCAGTCAGAACCGACAGCAGAGCAGCTACCGTCAGGGTGGTTCGATTAGTAAGTATAACAGTCGGGGGTATAACAGAGATGGTTACCGGGGTAACAGTTCGTCGGGTAATCAGAATCAGGACCAGCAGAATGGTAGTTCAGGAAATTTAGACGAGTCAATTCATTCGAAACTCGATGCGTTGTTGAAGCTCGTGACTGATAATCAGAAGGAAACGCAGAGACAGTTCGAGTTGAGAGACAAGTCAGCAGAAGCGATGTCAAAGCAGATTGGTCAGCTTGCAGCAGACGTGGCGATATTTCAGAAGAACGCGGGTCAGCTACCAAGCGATACCACAGTAAACCCGCAACATGCCAGCTCAAGCTCGAAGAAGAGTAACAATGTGCACATCAACGCGGTAAGTCTTTTACCACATTTTGAAATTACCTGTGTTGAAGTTGAGTCACCACCGCAGTTTGTTGAGGCGGTGGTGAATGATGTTAATGATGAGAATGAATGTGTTGGTCAAAAGGAAACAATTTCTCAAAATGAATTGAAATCGAACTCTAATGAATCAACTTTTTGTGAAAATTGCATTTGTGAAAAGTGTTTAAATTCCAAATTGACCAACACGGATGATGAGGAGGTGGAGGATAATACCACCTCAAGTAAACTCCAAGACCCGGGAGTGCCACTTTTATCAATTCAAATTGGAGATTTTAAAACTGATCGGGTACTTCTAGATCTTGGAGCATGTGTTAGTGTCATGCCCGGCAGTTTATATGATCAGTATGAGTTTGGCCCGTTAGAGAGTGTAAACACCACCGTGGTGTTGGCGAATCAAACTCATACACACCCCTGGGGCATGGTCACTAATGTAATGGTTCAAGTGGACGATTTTAGCTACCCAGTTGACTTCCTGGTACTTGATTATGCTAAGGGTAATATTAAACAATCTGAAGTCATACTGGGCAGGCCGTTCCTTGCCACAGCACATGCGGTAATTGATTGTGTTGAGATATTTTTGGGCATTAAGTGTGGGAACCGTGTTAAGCGATTATTATTGTTTGAAAATTCTACTAACCCTCTTGTTGACAAGTGCGTACCATTGTGCACAAATCATACAAGAAAGGGATGTTTTGTAACTGACATGAACGACCTGAAGGGTAGCAGTGAGAAGAAAGGTTGGAATGAGAGAGGCGTTAAAATGAAATATGGAGAGAAACCGACAGCAAGGAAAGGAAGGAGAGGAAAGCAGTGAGTTCTATGGTGACCTCACCGGTTTATGAAGCAACTTGAAGCATTCGAGGCATTGTCGAGCTGTAGACACGCAATTCAGCGCTGACCAAGAGGCAACCCTGGGTTTGTAAGTGTGTTCCATTTTATTTTCTTTTCGTTGTTTCGTTGTTTGACTTTGGTCTCGAGTTATGTGCAGCATTTCTCAAGTGTGGGGAGGCTGTTGGTGAGGTGTGTATCATGAGGTTCGGTAAGCATTTGGTTAATTTCACGTCAATCCAGGTACGAATTGCAAATTCTGACTTCGGAAATGTTTTCAGGGTAATGTCGGGATGTCAAAAAGTGACCAGGTCCGGAAATGCTCGACCCCAATTCGGCAAAAACTTTCTGTTCACTGGGGACCACCGCGCTACGCGATGGCCCTGGACAGTTCACCATCGCGCTACGCGATGGTGGCTGAGACATCCTAGACGTCTGACGTTATCGCGTAGCGCGATGACGCCAGACCAAACACCATCGCGCTACGCGATGGTGTCTGAACCTTAATTCCATATCAATTGGGTCGCGTAGCACGACCTTGGCTTACCTGACCCATCGCGTAATGGGTCCTCGGACCTCCGAAATTTAAATATATATATATATATATAAATAAAATAAATAATAATAATAATATAATTAATAATAGTATTTATATATTTGTATATTTGTATATTTTTTTGTGTTGCTTTAGGAACTTTGTGGGTGTGTTCACTATAAACCCTCACGAGACCTCACTCGTCCACCTGGGCTACCAGGGGGTTTAAAGGGCTTGTTGCATACGCTAAATGCAACCGTGATTCCTACGAAAGTGAGTTAGGTCTTTTATTATTTTTAATTAATTAATAAAATTTTTTTATGAAAGTGACTAACTTGGCTCGGTAATGATTTTTATAATATAATAATAATATTAACTCTCGAAAGAGCTAAGTCTTATACTTGTGAGTGGTTACTTATACATGTCTCGAGATTTGTGCAGATTTGGTTATACAGAATTGGTCAGTGGTGGAGACGTGTGTCACGAGTGTGTTGAGAGTTGTGGGCCGAGTTAGCATTGCATTGTCATTATTATCAGGTGATTTCGGTTTCATAAACAATTTTGTAGTTGTATTTTTTATTTTTTTAGTTTAGTTGGTAGAAATGTAATTGTATATTTTGCTTTAGTTCATCACATTTGTTTCCCGAGTTTTTAAGTGGTCAAACTGTCAGTTCAACCCCGTCCCCCAAATGATTATTAATTGTTTTATTATTTTAACATTGAGGACAATGTCAACCTCAAGTGTGGGGATGGGGGAAAATTGAAAATTTTTAGCCCAATAGTACCTCGAAGAGTGTTCAGAAACTTAACTTGTTAACTGCCACTTATTGCTATTAATGCCAAGTTAGAGGTTTTTGGTCATGGTTGGTTTTTCAGCTTCTCGATAGTTTTTCCGACAAATGTTTTTAAAATGAGAAGTTGGAAAATGGAATCGTTTAGGCCCGGATAACGAGTCAAGGGGACGGGTATACATGTTTCATATCGGCAGCCCATATTTCCAGACATATTGTGAGATTGGCCCCTATACTTAATACACATATTATATAATAGATATAAAACATGTCTTACCATTTATTGAGGGAAACCAGTATATTTTACAGAATTAGAACTTGCTTGTCACATGCTTTTCGAGATCTTAATACCACCACCTGTATGGAGATTAGGACTTTAGAAAACCCATTCCGTACATATTTTCCTCACTAAATAAATTCCTTACCCGACATTATCCCCTAGGAGCCCGTTTGGACCTTATTCCTTTTCGTTTGTTAAACTGAACATTACACACCATTTCAGCCTTGGCCTTTATTTTATTTTTACCTGTGTGATGAAATCCAGTTCGTTATCGAGTTGTATATATATCGAGTTGTACTTAGTTGTAAAGTTGTTAAGTTTTGAGTTGTAATTATCAGTCATTTCAGTTAGTATTGATGCAAAAAAAAAAATGAAAAATCAGGAAAAAGACAAAAAGAAGTTATCAGTTAGTATTTCAGTTGTAAATAGCAGTTGATTATGTAATTAGTTCGTTTGTATTCGTGAGTCTGTATATTGGTTTGTTTAATTGGGTTTCATCCACCTGAGTCACTAAATAAGCCTAATCCGCACCCAAACCTAAGCCTCAGCAAAACCCTAGTCCGAGTCTTTATGCAACCGGTGGTTAATGGGTGGAGATAAGACTGACTTGCAAGCATATTAAGTTGTAACTCATATTAGGTATATTGAGGGTAGAGACATATACTGGCAAATCTTTTGTCAGTCTAGATATTAAACCGAGAAGAGTGTTGATAGTGTGACGGGTGTGAACATGTATGCTCTAACCGGAAACAAAGTACACTTGTCTGGGCGATTCTATAGTTTTATGGTAGCATTAACTTTATTTGTAGGTTGTCAATCTAGAAAGTGTCAGTCTGGGAAACTGGGTATGACCTTAAACCTTACTAGTATTAATGGTGATAATTGATTAAACTATGATGGTAGTTGATGTTTGCTTTAGAGTTTTACTTGAGGGCAATCAAAAGATAAGTGTGGGGATGTGATGTTCGGGTATTTTGTACATATATTAGTGTGTTAATTATGTAGTATTGTTTAGTATATTGTTAGAACTTTGGTACTTCATACGTGCTTGTGTGTTTCAGGTCATTGATCGTTAAAGATGCTAAATTGGAGACTTTTACGAGCATGGAATGATATCTCGGGAAGACCGGAGCATAAATTGAAGTCGTAGGAAGTGTTAGAAGGATTCGGGAGGAGTTTGGATGAGAAACCTAAAGCCGATGCTAAAACTGAACAAGATAGGTTCACAAAAAGCGACCAGGAAGTAAAACGAGCATATCCTGGGCTAGAAAATGAGTTACGGAATCCATAATATATGAATTTTGGGTTTCTCGGCGAGAGGAATCCAAAAATGAGGTTACCTACCATCGCGTAGCGCGGAATGAATTTTGGGTTTCTCGGCCAGAATGAATTTTGGGTTTCTCGGCCAGAATGCCGTCTGGGGTCGTCCAAACGTGTTATAACATAAAACCCTAAATTTCTCGTCTGTGCGGACCATCGCGTAGCGCGATGGTCATATGACCATACCATCGCGTAGCGCGATGGTATGGTCATATGACCATCGCGCTACGCGATGGTCCGCACAGACGAGAAATTTAGGGTTTTATGTTATAACACGTTTGGACGACCCCAGACGGCATTCTTCACCTTCCAGGTGATTTCCAGAGTAGAAGAGCAAGTCCCGATCATCCCCAATCATCTCTAAGTGTCCTACATGGCCTACCAGATCATAATCGAGGCCCGAGAGATGCTGATGCGCGGCTAGTTTCTTCGAGTCATACCCGGGATGTAGAGTATTGTATCTTTCAGTTTTTCTCATGTATTTAAAACGAATTGATTGTAATGATCTTTGATTAATCTATGAGTATTGATGTCTAGTATTATTGTGCACCCAGTCAGTTTAGGTTTATTTCGATCATAACGATTATTGTACCAGTTGCTATGATAATTGCTTATAGGATTGTTTTGACTAGTTGAATGTGATGAAGCATACGCTTTCCCTTAGTTGAGTCATACTGGCAGGGACTGTTTGATAACCAGTTCCGTGTGTTAGTAAGCGTTGATGCCTAAGGTTTATCTAGTTAGTCAATCAGTATTGATCAGTGATTGCTAATCTGTTAAGTTGCATGAGTTTGCTGTTAGGTTAATTACTTGGATTCCCGGGTGTGATTTGTCTTTGTTAATTGATTGAATACGTGATTACTTGGTTGCTTGTTATAACATATAAACCGTTTGCTAGTGTGATTAGCACTTTAATTGAATTACTTCATAAGTTTAGGAATTGATTTCACTTCACACTGACCACATACTCCTGGTGGATACGATACCTGACTTACCCTAGTTGCTTAAGTTAATTAGGTTTTTGCATGACTCAAACGATGGTCATCAATAAGTATATCGTCAATGAACACGATTACAAATTTATCTAAATAAGGCTTGCAAACTCTGTTCATCAAGTCTATAAAAGCAGCTGGGGCATTAGTGAGTCTAAATGGCATTACAGTGAACTCATAATGTCCGTACCTTGTTCGAAAAGCTGTCATCGAAATATGTTCTTCTTGAACTTTCAACTGATGATACCCAGAACGTAAATCTATTTTTGAAAAGAAACTCACTCCTTGCAATTGATCAAATAGGTCGTCAATTCTAGATAGCGGATATCGATTCTTAATAGTTACTTTGTTCAAAGCTCTGTAATCGATACACATTCTAATGGAACCATCTTTCTTTTTGACGAATAAAATCGAAGCTCCCCAAGGTGATGAACTTGGATGAATAAACCCTTTCTCTAATAACTCATCCAGTTCTTTCTTTAATTCCTTCATTTCCGTTGGAGCCAAACGATAGGGGGATTTGGCTATTGGAGCTGTTCCCGGCATTAAGTCTATTCTGAATTCGACTTCTCGATTGGGTGGGATTCCCGGAAGTTCATCTGGAAAGACATCAGAAAATTCGGATACTATGGGCACATCTTTGATTTCCTTCGGTTTTGATTCTTCTGTCACATAAGCCATAAATGCTAAACATCCTTGATTTAAGCATTTGTTAGCTTTCATCATGGAGATTATACTAACATGACCAGCATCTTTGTCGCCCGCGATTTGAATTGTTCGCTTATCAGGGGCTTGAAGTTCTATGGTTTTCTTATTGCAGATGATTTGAGCATGGTTTTCGGATAACCAGTCGATACCTAGAACTATGTCAAAGCCTGCTAATGTAATAGACAGTAATTGTACAGGTATGACGTAGCCTGCTAATAAGATCTTTCCATTTTCTAAGGTCTCGGAAATTTTAACTATCTCACCACTGGCCGTCTCAACGTTTATGGTTTTATTTAAGTTCTTTAAAGGTTCGTTTAATAGACTACAAAATTTATAATCTATAAAACTTTGATTTGCACCAGAATCAAATAAAACTCTTGCGTAAACGTTATTGACTAGGAACGTACCGGTGATGGTTTCCGGTATGTTGGCGGCCTTCTGAGTGTCAAGTATGAAGACTCTTGCAATCCCTTTCTTTCCTTCATTCTTGGTGCCGCTTCCTCCAGCACCTCCAACACCTCCACTCCCAACAACATTCTTCTTAGGACATTCGAAGCTAAGATGCCCCGTTTCCTTACAGTTGAAGCAAGTCATCTTGTTCTTCCAACAATCAGCAGTGGTATGTCCTGGTTTCTTGCATGTGTCACAGATGACAGATGTAGATACTGCGAACCGGCAACGACCCAAATGATGCCTGTTACAAATTTTACACAATGGGTAGTTGGAATTGAAACCACCTCTCCTCCTATCCACATCTTTTCCTTTGAAACGATTATTTCATTTTCCCTTCTTGTCATTTGTTGAATATTCCTTCTTGTCTTCCTCTTTGTTGCGGATCAAACCGTTCATCAAATAACCAGCAAGCTCCATAGCGGATTCGGCTGTCTGTGGCAAATGAGACCTCACCATGTCTCTTATCTCTCTCGGTAAACCCCATATGTAGCGGGTTACCTTGCTTGATTCAGGTGTTACCAACTGTGGCACAAGCCTACAATATTCTTGGAACTTGGTATTGTATTCTCTCAGATTGGTCCCAACTACCTTGTGATTCAAAAACTTGGTTTGAACTAAATCAGTTTCATGCATTGGACAATACTTTTGCATAACCAGATCTTTAAACTCTTCCCATGTTAACTGATACATGGTCCTCCTTCCTCTTGCCATCAATAGAGTGTTCCACCGCTCTAAGGCTTCCCCTTTGAACATCTGTGCCGTGTACTGAATCTTTTCCTCCTTAGTACATTTGCTTATAATAACAATTGATTCCATCTCTTCAAGCCATCTTATGGCGGCTATGGCACCCTTGTCGCCATAAAATTCTTTTGGTCCACAATTTTTGAAGTCTTTGAACAAACAACCTTCGATTCGTAACTTCTTCTTAAAGGTTTGATGGATCTTTTCACCATTAGTTGATCCTTGATCACTTCCTTCATCTTAAGGGGTAGGATTAGGATGGGATTTGGATTTGACAGACTTACTGGGTTGTCGGTTTTCACTTTGATGGATAGATTTTTCTTTCATAGCGGGTAATAAGGTATTCATGGCATTAATCATTTCTTGCATTTTAGTTATCAACTGCTCATGGTTTCCTTGAGCAGGATCAGTTTTCGATTGGTTGCTTTTAGCATTCGAAGCTTCCTTATTTTGGGAGGGATTACTTTGTTTCGACATTCTGAAATTATAAGGATATTGACTCATTACTTAAAAGTTTTTATTTATTTCACAAACAGGAGTACATTTTGACAACTCCTATTCCCATGAACTCTAGGAACAACGATACCATTACAATTACTACAGACTTATTCTAGAAACCACCGATACTACAACAGCGGAACAAGGAAAAAACGATAGAACCACAACAGAACAGGGAATAACGATACGGTCACAACAGAACGGAATCTTCAATCCTTCACGTATTTCTTGATTATCTTCTTCAACTTACTGCACTTGTGCAGTAATTTCTTCTCCACTTTCTTCCTCTTGCTACTTTTCGTAGCCAACTTTTTGCGCAATTCATCCGTCTCATGCAGTGCTCGATCCAAATGCTCTTCCTGGGACTGAGGAATGAGACTTGGATATCCATGCTGGGGCGGTGGATCACGATACCCCATCATGACTGTGTCATAATGGTTCCTTGGATACTGCGGTGGTGGACTGGATTCAACTGGCATGTTGTGAAAAACTTCTGCAACCTCTTCTTGCTGCCTGATTTCTTCTGCTTTTTCCGAGATGCTTGGAACGACACCTGTACGGGTCTTGTGGATCATAATGAGGGGTCAGGTGAAACAGTGGTTACTGGCAGCCCATACTCGGTGGACAGTCACATCCTGGGTGATTTTGCACCTTAGGGGTCCTCTCATCAATGCTCATATCCCTTGAAACCTCTTCCTCTGGTTCTTCTTCCAATTCTTCTTCTGGTTCTTCTTCCGACTCCTCTTCAACTTCTTCCTCGGGGTCTTCTTCTGGTTCAACTTCCACATTGCTTTGATTCACCTCAATCTGAATGGTCTTCGGTTGCATTACTCTCATCTTAGGTCTCCTTGATTGACCTGAAATAAAATGAGGAGAATCGGTGGGATTGTAAACTGGGGTTCTTGGGTCAGAGTAAATTTGCATCCAACTTGGGGTATCATCCTTAGGATTGGTTTTAGCTTGCTCATAAATCTCCATATCATTGAAAGGATGATTCTTTGGGGATGGCGGATCACTTGGAATGTTGATTGGCATTTGCTCTGTGCCTGGGAAGTAAATGGGTTGATTCCCATATGGGACCACTGGTGTGAGGGGTCTGTCCTGGTCGAAGAAGTTAGCATAGTATTCATCACTTTGACCATCAGGAGGAACGATGGGTTCTGGATGGCTTGCTTGTCTCATTTCTTCGTAAAAGGATTCTATCATCTTCTTGAATATCGACATCTATGAGGATAAGAATGATAAGGGATAGAAAAGAATATCAACCTATCTTATCCTTATATAATAATATTGAAACTTATCTCTGATCAAAGCTTAGGTATACTTATATACCTAATTCGCTAAGATCGATGGCTCTGATACCAACACTTGTCACACCCCGGCTCAGGGCCTGGGCGTGACACCCAACGTTGGTACCTGTGTTGTAAATATATCAGAGTTTAGGGTTATAAAGCGGAAGACTTTAATAAAATATTATTATATTTAAAAGACGGGATTTTAAAACACCCGTTAGTTTGTACATAAGTGTTTGGATTACAAAACCATGTTTCACATTATTTTATTTATAAAACATCCATTGAGCCATCAGATCGTCTAACGGCTACCCTTATTCTCCAAACACCTATTCTCCATTACCTGTAAAACAGTTATAAAAATACGTCAGCAACACATGCTGGTGAACACGCTGACACAAAATATTTAAGTTACTTAGTTATTCCCTCGGGTATCTTATGGCCCGGCCCATCGTGGCTTAGGAAACAACCAAGTTAAATATACTATTATAAACCTCCAGTTATACTTGAAACCTCTCAGCGATACCGCAGCATCGAGGTCTTAGCAACTATTCAATATACACGAGATAATCCCCTCTCGGACATTACTTAGGTCCGGCCCAACGTGGTGGAGCATTAGCAAGTGTGGTGCGGTGTGCCCACCGTCTACCCACATATGTAAGGATCCAGACAAACGTATACAATAGCCTGAGCGCCAGCATTACTTTTGTTTAGAAAGTTTTAGGGATATAATCCCACGCAAACATTCAAGACTCTGTTTTATAAAAAGTTGGACGTATTCACCTTTCTTCTTGGTTGGTGTTTCTCACCAATTGGTCTCATTACCTCGGACCTATAGTACGAGAATAACATTTTATAAGTACTAGATCAACGATCTAGCTTCAGACCTTTAGTCCGATTGCATAACCTTTACCTTGACATTTTATCTCTTTATAAATATAAGGACATCTAGTCCTTTCTTTTGTTAATCATTTATAAACCTTTGTTTCTTCTTCGTGAAGAAACATATATTTCAACTTTCTTTTATTATAAGAAATACTTAATAAAATCTTTTTATATAATAAAGAAGTATTATTTTATCTATAATCTTGACTTTATGGAATCTCATTTCCACTTTATAAAATCAAGGTACAGGCTATATCCCTGACTAGGGTCTAAGCCATTTATAATATAATAATCGGGCAGAACCCCTACCTTGAATGGCTTATTACTCAAAACGCCTATGCTCTACTTGGACCGCACTTCTACTTGGAGAGAGGTCGAGGGAGAGTAACTAGGTAGAGTTTGGCACGCATTTCGAGGTAAGACTTGTCGGGATATCGCCATATCGGGGTCGTGGCACGCTTATCGAGGTAATGTAGGTGTTTTTGGAGTGTGTTGGATGAGTGAGGACCACCCCCATGGCCGGCCTATTTATAGAAATTTTCCTGCATCTTCGCGTATCGCGAAGATGCACTAGCTTCACTGAGTCGCCGCATAGGCTTGCCACGTGTCGCCACGTGAAGATGCAAAAGGTAGATGCAAAACTTTGAATCTGTTCATTTTCAGTCCCTGATCTTTTGCTAACTTGCCATATCTTGATTTCGTCTCATCATCATCCAAAAATACAAAGGCGGCTCTTGGCGATGCGAGCGTGCGCCATCAAAGCGCCGCCACATCGCGCCCATCACCCGAGCCCGTGCGCATCGGGTGCGTCGCACCCTCCGCTTGGACTAGAGAGAGTGGTTGACCACATAAGAACATTTCCATGGAATGTTCTCTCCTTAAAAAGTGCTTAATTTTTATTTCTTTCTCCGATGTGGGATGAAGTCTCCTTACTCCATTCCTTAACATAAGCTCATCTTTATTCTTTATCTTATTTTTCTCTTTACTTTTGCCATGAATATTTTTAGTCCTTAAGTTTTATTAGTTTGTCAAATTTGGACCCAAATTTTCGTGATGTTACAAATCTTTTTGGCTTTCTAGGTTATTTGGAGAATGGCAAAGTGATTCTATGCATTTTCTTAAATCGTTTGCACAAATAGGCACTGCGAACTCATGCAAAAGCTGACACAGAATTTTTGTGTTAGATTGTTAAACTTTTGAGTTTGCTAGCCCCACAATGAGCTCGGTGGGTCTGCTTGCCACAACAATGAACTCTAACATTCTAATATTTGCTTTTGCAAGAGTTCGGTAGCGAACAACCTATTTTTACAGCACTTTAAAAAGATGCCTAGAATCACTTGGACATTCTCCAAACCACCTAGAAATTAAAAAAAAAATCGTTTACCCTGACAAACGTTTCCATGTGGCCTAGATTATGCCGTATATTATCCCTTCTATATAAAAGCCTAAACTGTAATATCAATTCACAACCAAAGCGTTAGTAACAGTTTGGTTCAGTTCTAAAATTCAATGATTTCTTTTTAGTTTTCACTAATAAAAAGCCTTTACTATTGATTTAGCTTATTATTTGACCTTAAAGAAAACATATTGTAAACACCTTTAATTTGATTTGCTATTTTAACAAATATCGGTGAACATGTGTATAGCAACAATGCGTATAACAAATTAGAATGGCGCCTCTGACTATGCAAGTTTGATCCATAGATTGAAAGTTGTTTTATCGATCCTGTTATTGGTAAAGGAGAAAACGAGTCAGTTAAAATAATTACATTAAATCGTAGTAGAACGAGCTAATAATTAATAAATACTAAAACCACTCACATTGGTATCTCTATACATTCTCTTATCTACAAATTGAAAAGATTTCTCTTATTGTTCTTTTAATTCGAATCTTCATCTCCATAACCATTTCCAAATTTAATGAAACTTGCTATAGTGAATACCTATATATAGATATAGAGATTCACTTTTCACATCTCTACAGTTATAGATTATACGTGGAGCATTTTGGTTTGTACCTCAAGTATGAAAGAAAGGGGCTAAAAACGCCTCTTTTTTATGCCACGTCAACGTCAGTTTGACAATGATTAAGTATTATTTAAATTTAAATTAATTACACAAAAAAGTAAGTAAAGGAAGAGCTGTGATTAGTCCTTTGACCAACCCATGCCTTCCTGGCAAAAACATGCAAGGGCAAAAAATGGTGAAAGCGCCCCCTCCATAATGGTCAGTGGCGGATCTTGAATACATAAACAATAATTTGGATGGGCCTGAGTCAATATATATATATATATATATATATATATATATATATATATATATATATATATATAGGGGAAAGATCAAGAGAAAACTCCTATTTAGAGAGAAAACAAAGAAACTCCTAACTCTAGGGTTATAATTGTAAATTTGATTTTCCAACAGGTTTTAATATAGACCGGCTTTACCTGTACGACCTTCCTTAGTGCGATGAACTTTCCCTAAAATCCTACAGATTCAGAATCGATACATCTTGATGATTAAGAACCCTAATTCGTCGAATATCAATCCTCTGCTTGTGTTTAATTACGCATATACAACCTTTAATCATATCTCCAGCTTTGATTCAACCACTGAACATGACAATTGAAGGTATCTCTTACTTATTCATGTGTGTTTCAACTGATTGCCATTGTTAGATTGTTAAATTGATTATAATTGTTTTATCTACAAGTTCTACAATCAATAATTAGACTGTAAGTCCATAATTTGTGATTCTAGGTAAAAAACGATTTGATTTTGGTCATTCTAGGTAAAAGAAAATGCCCAAAATTTGCTGATTCTAGGTTAAAACCATTTATTACTCTAGGGAAAAAAAATAATTTGCTTGCTTCATGTGTTGCCTTGATGGTTTAAGTGATTAATCATGAGTTATGGATTCTTAATAGATAATTGAGTATTACAGCTGGATGATATTGTGTCAAACAGAGTACTTCATACGCGTAATACTATTAGTATTGCATATGTGTAATAATATTAGTGTTATACATAAGCAATAATAATAAAAGAAAGAAATACCCTGATATTGATATGCAGTATGATATTTTTATATATGTGTACAACAGAGTATTACATATATCTAATACCGAGGTTTGAGTTTTAAGTATTGCGTATATGTATTACTATTAATATTACACAATTAATTAAAAAAAACTCCTGTTATATATAAGATCATTTGCAGTCGTAACGTCAAATTCTAGCACCTCGACCACTAAATCTGTTGCAATATGTTTGTGTTGAACAACAAATTGACATCTTGATCCATGTAATACATATATGTAGCATAATGTTTTATGTACTACATATATGTAATATAATGCAGTATATGTGTATGACCCCGTATCACGGGAATCCTACAGTTGGTAATCACATCCACAAATTCACAAAAATTTAAAACCAAACGATTCTTTGTATTTAAAACAAGTTCAAAATAAATAACAGCAGAAAAGTTTAAGTATTAAAAATCCCAAAACACGGGTACAAGTGTCCAAAATCAATTATAAATAAAATATTCGTTTTATTTGAAATCTTCATCTCATTAAAATCGTTTCAGAGTAGTAAACAGCGGAATAGATAACATCAAAATTCCCAAAACCAGGGAAAGTAACCAAAATTAAAATTTAAATACTTATGGTAATAATTTAAAAGAAATAGTTTGCGTTATTAATTCTTCGACTAGATGTGCCTTCAACCGTCCGAGTAGTCTCTAGCACGTCCAAGCGGAAATCTCTAATCCTCAACCTGAAAGTCAATCTAACATACACACAAAGTCAGCTTGAGCTAAGTGAGTTCAAGTTTTCATAAACAATAATTCATACTTTATTTCAAAGCTATAGTTATAAACAATAGAGAAGGTATAAATAAAATAAATTATATATAATTCACCAAGTAATACAATCATCGTCGAACACACGTACACGGGCCTCTCCACCACGAGTCAAGACTCGAGTAATATATTTGACCCGGACGCGGTAAGACCTAAACATGTGACACGAGCCTCTCCACCACGAGTCAAACCCGAGTAATATATTTGACTCAGTCACAGCTTATACATCCAAGCACGAGATACGGGCCTCCTCACCCCGGGTCTTCCCCAAGTAATATATTTGACCCGATCCCGGCTCATACATCCAAGCACGTGATACGGGCCTCCTCACCCCGGGTCTTCCCCAAGTAATATATTTGACCCGATCACGGCTCAACATCAGGGTCGAGCAAACGTACAACCCAAACACGTAACATCAGTGCATGCAAACACAAAGTAGGCATACACAACATCAGTAGTCGAAACGACTACAACATCGCCAAATATAGGCCAAGCAATAATGTATATACACATATATATATATATATATATTTAACATCCCATGGCCTACCATATGCTAGCAAGCCTATATAAATTCGTTTAAAAACATTTCAAGAGTTTAAATATCAAAACGGGATTATAAAACATTCCAAGAGTTTAAATATAAAAATGAGATTATAAAACATTCCAATAGTTTAACTATAAAAACTGGATTATAAAACATTCCAAGAGTTTAAAATATAATACGGGATACGAACAGTTAGGCCATCATCAACACTAAGTATTCGTACTTAGACATCTATATACATCCATATATTTATATCCCTATAAATACCGTCCAAATAATAACATCAGGGTCGAGCACACGTACAACCCAAACACGTAACATCAGTGCATGCAAACACAAAGTAGGCATACACACATCAGTAGTCGAAACGACTACAACATCGCCAAATATAGGCCAAACAATAATTTATATATATATATATATATACATACTATAACATTCCAAGGCCAACTATATACTAGCAAGCCTATATAAAATAGTTTAAACGTTTCATCAGGAAAAATCGTTTAATACTAGTAATTAATACTAGGCCTAATTGCAACCTCGAGCCTAGACCACAAGTAATTTTAAAACCCGAGTAATAAATTTGACCCGGCCGTGATTACCATGCATACACACATCAATAAGCCTACTCACATCATTCTTAGTCTCGAGGAACTAAATATCATCACACAACCGTAGGCTATAAGGTAACACATACTCATACATACATACCTTCATACCTTCATACATATATATATATATATATATATATATGTATATATTTATATATATATATATCATCCCAAGACATTCCAAATTACAAGTAAGCCTATGTGCCATAAGGTAATATATATTAATCCGTCCAATGCATGAACTAATTAAATAGGTCTACTCGCATTCAATTACTACCAAGCCTATTAACATCACGAGTCTAGACCATATTCAGGTATATAACCTTAAGGAATATAAGACCATAAACGAGTCTACAATATCCTAAGGCATAAAATATAGTTCACAAATAGTTTCATAAATACACAAATATGAATAAGGCCATGTAATACCATCCAAATAGTTGTAACGAGTAAAATCATTTAAAATTGTATTTCGGTGTGTATGCTAGCCCAAAACGTAAAAGAGTAAAAAGGGCATCATGAACTCACCTGAATCAACCGAACACCTGCAATGAGCTAGGAAATCCCTAAGTGCACAATCACAAGCAAGGGCCTGTAAATTATACACAACGCGTTACTAAACTAGACTGTAACAACACTCTAGCCTAATGGGCCGTTCAGGCCCAACACTCCGGCCCAAGACCCAACAACTGGCCCCAAGGCCCAATACTTTGGCCCAAGGCCCAACACTTGGCCCGAGGCCCCTAAAACCTTTCAACTAACCAAAACCACCGGTTAAGCCTAAAACAAACTTGTTGATTAATAACGAGTAAAACGTGCAGATTTTAGCATGCGAAGATGCATTTAATTACATAGGATAACCTTTGAATTAAATTATTAAATTTTTACCAGACTTTAATAAATGTCTTAAGTTTATAAAAATATTTTTATTTCTATTGGACACAAAAATCATAAAAATTCTTCCAACACAGAAAGGTATGTGCAGCTATTTCAGCACGCAACAAAATGGTTTTATTTTTATAAAATTCATTACCGAACCAAATTAAACGATTCCAATTGGGTTTGGTTCCTAACTCAAAAAACTAACTTCCAGAAGTAGAACCAACCAATTTGGACTTGTCGAAAAAAGGTTATGACTTCGGGAAGACAGACCAGAATCCGTCATCCCGCATCAGCTTTGACACTCGATTTTATAAATTCATAAAAACTATTCAAATCTCGTCCAAAAATTACGTATTATACCTTTCTGGAAACTAGACTCAAAGTAGAACATCATGGAATCAAGAATCGATCAAAAACAGTGGATTCACATCACGTTACAGACCCTACAATAAACGTATACGAATCTGTCAGCAAGCTGTTATCATCAAAACTCAATCTTAACGACCAATAAGCGCGCCATAAGGATGAATTAAGGTGAAAAAGAGTTGTATATGTATAATACCGACCTAGAATTGAAGTTTGGATGGCCGGACGGTGGCTGATTGCACGCAAAACGAGGTGGAAAGGGGGGTGCTGCTGCTGCCGATCGCAGGACATGGGAGCTAGGGTTTTAGGTTTTGATTATAATATAAAATGTTACGTTCTGGCCCTTCCAAGTTGAAAATTGCGACACTTGAATAAAACTTAAGTAATCCCACTTATGGGTATGACAAGGAGGTCCCCGAAGTAAGCCGGTTCGAACCCGATAAATATACAAACTCTACAACGTGCATGTCAATAAACGAAAATGTCGGGTCCTACATACTAGTATAATACTTTAAGCCGTAAGAGGGGATGTTTTTGGAAAAAAGGATGGACAAATGGACTTTTAAAACGTATTACAAGGCTCTAAATTAGAAAGATGAAACACCCCGGCTTTTTGACCAACATTTATAAACGATCGAGCTGATTAACGAAATTTACAGGCGTTACAATATGAAATTAACTAGTGCAAGTTATGGGTTAGACTTGTGAACCTAGTTTACAAAAACCGTTTAGAATAATCAGTATTAGAAACAAGTCTGGCTCCAATTCTGGTTTTCACTAATAAATGGGAAACGATCCGGTTCAGGTATGTACTCGGTGAAACAGGTACGAACCCGCTAACAGGTGAAATTCACTTGAATGATGCTCTTAATCTTCTATGGTGAAACGTTTGATGGTAATAATCAAATACTATCATGTTTCTTTCAGTTTTTACTTGAATTATGTTTCTTACTAGTTATCATTTTACTATTGTTATACTAATTATGTTGTTTTTTTTGCCATTAGGAGGTTTTGTGTTGGATTCTTACGAGGGAAATGCAGGCTGCTGTAAACAGGTCAAGCTATTTTCAAGTACTCCTTAATCAAGATAGAGCAAGGCAGATGCCACAAATACGTAACCGATCATGACTCCTGTAAATGCGAGAAGTTCTAGACTGCTAAAGAAGTGATGTTGCTGTATCTAATGCCACTGAGACCGAGTCTTAGTCTGATCACGTTGTCGACCGTTATGTTAGACGATTGGCCCGCATTGCTTCTACCTGATTTTGTTCCTTTTACAATGTGTATACACATTACATTGTTACATATATTCAACAAGTGCGTTTTTCACATGTGTTGCATATTTTGCTTTAGAACACTGTTATTAATATTGATACATCGACCCTTGAAACCTAGATGAATGTAATACATATGTGTATGTGAGTGTTCTACATACATTTTAAACATCGTGTATGTGCCTGCATACATATGCAAACTCCACTCAGTATCATATGTACGCACTACCTATGTGATATATATCGTTTACACACGTTTTGGCATATACATGTTCATGCTACTGTACACATGTGTCATTCAGTTTTATAGAAATGTTACAGGCGTGTAGTCCTACGTGACGTGTTTACATACCATGTACAAACTTTTATATTTTTATATTATAGACATGTTGTGTTGCATGTGTATACAATGTTTTGAGTTTTATCTACATTTTTAGACATCAATGTGTACCATGTAATGTAAAATTCCCGCCCTGCTTTATATGTTCGTCTTATACTTATGCATTGTGTGTTTTACATACATTGTAGAACATCGTATACGTGCCTACTGTTTATACCTTACGCACCATGTACATGTAATGTATTATAATCTGCGTTTAATTCATGTAACAATACACCTTAATGCATAAAATATTTAACTTGCACGCCGAGCACGTGTTACTAGTTTAGGCCTTTGACATTTACGCGCATTTATAAAAAAAACATACATAGTAATGCTTAACATACTCATTCATCTACACTGCTCAACTATTTTCGTTAGCGTGCATGTATGAAATAAACAAAATAAACATTCATGTCAAACCAATTCGCATTATCATAAATGACCTAACGCCCTATGCTTTACAAAACTGTTATTTTTTTCATTCATTATGATTAACTATTATCCATCAAAACCCTTAAACGAGACATTTTTAAACCATAAACGTTTTCTTGTTTTTGCTTTCCCAACCTTTAGCATCTTCCAACACATGCTTCTTGACAACGTCTGCTCCCGAAAGCAATATGCAAGCTATATATTCACTTAGAGAATCTTGATATGTTTAACCTTCCCAACATCACCCATGCTGAAATCATAACGAACTTGGTCGACTTCTTAATAGCGCTGCATGTGCAGCATCGTGAATATCTGGCAATCCGTGACTATTATCTTTTGTTGCCCATGGTAACTTCATTTTTCTTGGCCTTGCTGAACTCATAGCTCCCGCCTTCGGGTGTCCAACCGATTTTAGTTAATTAGAAAATATGTCAGCCTGTGTAAACAAATAAAAAAAAAAGCAACCCTTATAACAAACACGCATCATGAGAATATGTATTACTAAACTATTAAATATATGCATTGTTAATATAATACACGTATGCAATACTAATGACTTGCATATATGCACCACTACCGTATTGAAATTACATTCAACTAACCCACTTTGTACGATGTGCTTTTATCCTTGAAAACGGGTATGCATCTAAAGTTGAGCACACTCGACACCAGGTTGTCAAAAATATAAGTCGTCGTCTCGTTCAAGTCGAAAGCCATTACATAAAAGTGATTACACCACTGTGTCATACTCTCTTAATTCCATATTAGTTTCAACCTGTTTAGCACGGTCACTGTGGCCGAAAAAATTCCTGAATTAACGTCTTAGTTGTCTACTGTCCTCCCCTGTTTCATGCCCTGCTTCCTTTCTTTCCTATTGTTTCAATAAAATAGTTAAATAATTATGTTTTTTCACATATATAATACATGTATTACATGCGTATTGCACATATGTAGTGTATTAGTACTACATATGTGCAACACACCATCGCATCATATAAGTGTAATACATTAGTAATGCATATGTCATATGTGTAATACATCTATAATGTGTATGTGTAACACCTCTGTAATGCAAGTAATGCATATATGTAATACATCATACCCGCATATGTATGTAGTACATCAATAATTCATATAAGTCTAAATGAGGATATTATTTATGAAATTGAACTCCACAATTGTTTACCTGCTATTTTTCTTCTGATGTTCAATTTCACAACAGATTTGGACAATTAGATGATCAAAATAGCACTTCTGAAATAGATAATTATCGTTCCTTGATAACATACCTCGGCTCGTATTCCTCGTCCATGAGCATTGCATGTTTCACCTTTCGTGGGCGTGATTCTTATATCCATGCCACATAAGTAATATAGTCGATTCAAATATATGTAATCAAAATACAAAATGCATGAAATTTATCAGATTATACCGTCGACATTCCTATATTCGTCATTGTTGTCCAAAATGACTTTAATTTTGTTGTTAGTAATTTTCCATTGTTTTGCTGTCAGTCTAGACATTATTATCTTTAAATGTATTACGTGTATGTATTATACCTCAACAAACGCTTTAACATTATCATCACAGCTGAATATTAGTGTCATAATATGTATTGCATATATGTATTAAAATTACTACCTTAACATTATCATCACATATGAGCATTATCATCGCAACTGAACTACACAAATGACCTAATATTCTTATCACATTTTTACATATGCATTACGTATACAAAGTATAAAGAAGATGCTAAAAAACATTACCATTACTATGTTCAATAGTACATATGTGCATTATAATTATAAATTACAGAGTGAGATACATCATTCATGTATTATATCTATATAGTATTCCACTAATCATGTAAATTAATGGACTGCTATCGATATATGACAACACGCATACAAAACGCTCATAATCGGTACTAATAGTACGCCTAATCAACACTACACATACAAATTGTTCATATTTGACGCAGTGTATGCCTGACCAACACCTATAATATGCCTAAACAACAATATATACACAAATCATTCAGAATCGACGCAATATATGCCTAATCGACCCTTATTATGTTACTAATCGACACTGTTGTTCTTTGATTAACCAGAAAAACAAAAACAGAGACGGTTGAACGAGATTTCAATGTAATACGCCTAATTGATGTTGATATTGTGTTAAATTGATTAATATTACTGTATACCTGATGGTGTTCTTCGTTTTTCTGTTTGATTTCGTACTCAATTGGATGAAACAGATGATCATTCGGAAGAATGTGAAAACCTAGGGTGTTGTGGTCTGCCAGATGAGTGAAGGATGAGAGAAGAAAGATCGATTGAGTTTTTATGCATATTCCAACTTTACCATTCTTCATTAAAAAACCCACATTTTTTTCTTTTTGTGCCCTTCTTTTTTTTAGCCCTTGATCTAATAAAATCAATGGTTTTTGTGGAGTTTTCTAGTTTTCTCTTTAAAATGAGTTTTCTCTTGATCCCACCCTATATATATATATGTATTGAGTTTTTCATAAAAAATACACTAGTGAGCAGAAAAACTAGATGGACCGTGGCCCAGCCTAGCCCACACAAAGATATGCCTTGATAGTGGTGCATGGGGCAGACTTAAGGGTTGTTTGGTAGACTTTTAATGGTTATTAAGAGACTACCTTTTAGTGGTTACCTCTTAACCATTCAGACTTAAGGCTACCTATTAACCATTAAGAATTAGCCTCTTGATAACCATTAAAAGACTATCAAACAACCCCTAAATGAAGTAACATACGGGGTCTAGTTAATTACTTGTTTCCACAAATTGGTATAGGACTATCACCTATACCTATAGAAAGAATCCGTTCTTCAATGAAAGCCTTCATGAAAGCTGTTTTTTTGCTCAAATAGTTGTTGGGTGACGGCCCACTACGGATGCAATGCATTATATACAAAAGAATTTGAAGTTTGGCTTCTATGACTGGATTAAATCAGATTACTGCTGAGAGATTCTGTATTTCAATGGTTGAATAAATTTGCATTTTGGTTCACCATGGGTTGCTAATTTACTAAAATGAGTTAAATCTATTTTATTTCAATTTTTTTTGCAAATTGGAAATAAATAATCTCACATTTTGTGTATTGGCTTATCATAATCTCACCTTTAAAAAATCATTTAGCGTTGTTACGTTTTTGTCTCAATGGTCCCCTGTTAAAAAGCATTTAACGTCGTTACGTTTTTTTCCGAGTTTCAAACCGATGTTTTAGGGTTTTTGATCGGAAGAATGATACAAGCCAACTGAAGAAAACTTATCTCGAAACGATGCATCAAATGGATTAATTTTTGTTAATTGTAAATTCAAACACTCGAATTGAAATACTATTTCGTCGTTTGAATCACCGTTTCAAGATAAGTTTTATATCACTTGACTCATATCCTTCTTCCGATCAAAAGCCATAAATCATCGGTTTGAAACTTAAAAAAACGTAACGGCGCTAAGTGTTTTTTAACGGATGACCATTGAGAGAAAAATAGTTGAAAGATTGAACCGTTGGTAGTGATTTTTAAAGACGTGATTATTATCGGCCATTAATTATTATACAAAAGTTGAAATTATTTACTTCCAGTTTGCCATTTGTTTTATTTTTTTTTTCCAACAGGAGCTTTATTTTTATATAATACTTCATGTCCCGCTCCATCTATATAGGTGTTTAAAAAGGAAAAGAAGCCATAATGCATCATATGACAAAGTTAAAACAAAAAATAAATGAGTAATATTTTGATAAATAAGAGAAGACTGAAAAAACATAAGGTAAGCCAATATGGGGATTAAAGTTATGATTAGGGATGCCAACAGCTCGGGGATGAGGTAGGGCATGGACGCGTAGTAATCACATCCCCATACTTGATTTTAAAAATGTGTCGTATACCCGTTAATATTCATCGGGTTCACAAACACCTCGAAACTCGATCTTAAATTCACCTCTAAAACCGATTTGAATTATTATTATTTTTTTTATCGAGAAGGTTGGATATTATTTATAGAGAAAATTATGATTTGTGTCCGTGTGCAAGATGGGCGGATGCAGGCGCACCTTACAGGTCCCAGTCCGAATTTACTCGTTGTTTGCCACCATTGTTTATAGGCGGGCTCAGTATGCATATGGCCGTTAGTTGACCATCCTTTGACCGTCTTCGAGCAAGGGCAAGACCGTTCTTTTGCTCATAAACCCTTTTTAATCCTTTACATCCTCAGATTTAGGTTATACATTGGTCAAAATTGAGTCTTCGGCCTGCTATAATCCTTAAACAAACAATACTTAAATAAAAACATAGTATCAAAATAATAATAATAATAATAATAATAATAATAATAATAATAATTTTTTCTTTAACCAGCCAAAGTTACTTTTCATCTTTAACAAATTAACACTAACATATTTTCTTGTTCATGTTCGTTAATATTCCAGATAAAAACTTTCAACAAAATCTGCAACAGAGGCTATGCATCCGCTTTCACCATAAAAACTTTCATCAATACACACATGTATTGTGCGTGAGCGTTCATACACCAATTTTCATCGTATAGTTTTAACACTCATTTTTTCCCTTTCAAAATTTTCCATGAACATGAAGCGTGTACCGGGTTTTTGTGAACCCGAGCGATGATGATAGCATCCAATGTTGTGATCATCATCTACCTATTGTTGACAGAAAGTTCACCACTAGATGCATCAAAATGCGCTTCGATAACTGTTGAACATATTCCAGGTTGTACTATATTTAACGGCTCTGCTAGAAGCTTCACACCTTGCTTCCAATATCATTGATCTAATAAAAAATGCCACAAATTATATATCATATTATTACAAAAACACATTTCGTAGTTGCTAAATATTTGGTTGGTCAACCTGGTCCCGTTGACATCACAATGTCGTTGGTTGAATCCATTACCCAATCTATCCAAAGTGCAAAGCCGTGACACACTCCCGCCTCAGTGAACTCAACCTGTAATAACAATCGACAAAGTTAATATTATTATTAATGTGCATGCACTAAATAGTTAAATCGAGAGAATCTGCTACCTTGGTTTTCCCGTGACATGAACTCAATGGTTTCAAGAAATCAAACTCCATAACGGCGAATGTATCACTCAGTTTCTGAAATATAATTTAACTCAAAAAAAAAAGAATGATTGAATAAGTTTTTAGGTATGAAGAATATAAATAACCTCAATCTCTCCACATTGCCAAATAAAAAATGGAAAACACGGGCTTTCACTTGACGGACCGCACGCTCCTAAAGTATCGTTGACCATTGTGTGGTCAAAGCCTTCAATATTCCCTAACGCGCGACGGCTTCTCCAAAGATCCTACACTTTCACTTCCATCAAACAACAAAGCTCAAAGTACAAAATATTCACAACCACGTTTATAACAAACTAGTGTTTTACCCGGCTCGGTAAAACACAAGCGTTGTCAGTCCCGAGCGTTGAGGCGTTAATTTTACGTGAATTCGATCAGTTTCGATTACGTGTGTTATGATACCAGAACTAAAACCAAAAAAATATGAAAATTGAGATGGAGCAATAGGGTGGTGTCGGTTGGTAAAACTCGGACGCTGGTAAAACCCAAGCGTTGTCAATCCCGAACATTGAGGCAGTGAGTTTAGGCAAATCCGGTTGGTTTCCGTCACGTTCGTTATGGTACCAGAACTAAAACAAAAAAATAAATAGAAAATTGACATTCGGTCGATTTTCGTTGCGCTCATTACGATACAAAAACTAAAACAAAAGGCGGTGAGTCTACATGAATTTGATTGGTTTCGGTCACGCTCATTACGCTACTAGAACTAAAACAAAGCAAAATTGACATTTGGTTGGTTTTTTTATGGCACCAAAAAAAAAAAATAAATACCTCTTGACCAACATGGTGCCGCCAAGTGGCCCAACGGGCACTTCGCGGCACCAAAGTTTACAATTATGTTATATAATATACAAAAAAGTAACCACTAATATATTTTGTACTCGCTTACCGGGAGAGACATTGCGCACGCTTTTAGAATGCCTTTGCATGGCATTATGCACACATCATCCAATAACATGGAATCAAGCATCGTTCTTTTGCTCCTAAAAGCCATTTCAAAGTAAGAAACGCGTGTAAAAATTATAAGCTTTTGTATTATAATATTAACGCAATCGTACCAAAACTGCAGGCCATGCCACGGAAGCATCCCATCAGCACCAAAGTAAAATGGCTCTGCTATCAACAAATCAACCTATGCATTGTAAAAAGTATCATAAGTGTCGTTAAATTGTTATTTTAAGAAAATGAAGAAGCAAAAGGCAACCTTGTTTTGATGAGTATCATTCAGTGTCAGATGTTGTTTCCTTGTGTTTATAACGCGTACTCGGTCCATAGAGTAACCATTTTCATCAGCAACCGCTTGCAAGTATTGGGAACCCTTATCACATAGACCGGGAAACAATGATATTATCTGTGATGTTTTAGAAACGCAAGCAACAGCAACTGATAAGAAAACACTATCGTCTGCAATAACACACAAAGGTGACTCTTTCCCTTTCAACTGCAATCACATTAGATCTTATTAGAATATACACACACAAACACACACACACATATATAGGACTGGAATCGTGTGAGAACAATTTCGAAATTGAGAACTTTGAGAACCATTTTGGACCACAAGAAAAAATACAAAAAATAATAAAAAAATATATAAAGCCAAAGAAATGCAAAAATAAAAAAACGTAGAAAAACAAATCTTTTATCTAGCATCCTGGTTTAAAAAAAACAAAAAAACCTTTGATTAGCTGAATTATGCATATATGTATAATACTTATTTTTAATACACATATGTACAAATAAGATAAATGATAATGTACATATGTGTATATTATGTAACTGGAGATTAAATGAAAATTTACACACTGTACAATAAAAAAAAATTTAGACCAGGATGCTGGATAAACGTTTTTTATCTTTTTACTTTTTAAATTTTTTTTTTTGTTTTATAATTTTTATTTATTTTTTTTAATAGTTTTTTGAAAGGTTATTTTTAGTGGTCATAAATGATTCTCAAAGTTCTCAATTTCAAAAGGTTCTCTTAGGATCCTCACCCTATATATATATTATAGAGAGAGAGAGAGTGCGTGTACAGCATAGTTTAACGATTTCAACATGGAAAGTCTCCACTGCTTCTCTCCATAGATTGCAATCCTTTCAGGTGAGAGGGTTATGTGTGAGTCTTGAGTGGTCAACTGACGACGATCATTAAATTTATATGAGATGCTAATATCTGTATGAGTAGCATCCATATAAACACTCACATCTTTGCAAACAGGTAGACCTTTTCCTTTTGTAAACCACACACACTGTTTCCAATGATCACACCAATCCTTAGTGCCTACAAAGGTACCACTACAACTAATTTATGCATGACTTGTCGCGTATAATAACCAATAAAACTTACCAGAATATGAAGACGGACTACTTATCCATTTAGGAGATGTGAATAAAAGATCTTTCCTTCCTTGTCAAGCTGAAGCACCCACCTAAAACATTAAAAAAAAGTTAAAAAAAAACAGGCAACACACGTCTATAACGAAAAAATATGAAAATAGCATACCATGAAATAATCGCATGAACGGTACCATCACTAGTTGGCTTTATATGTACTCGTGTTTCTCCATGACTCTCGGGCCGTTTCCAGAAGTCAAATTCAAAAATTTTGAACGGTTCCGAAAGCTGAATAATAATAATAATAACATATGTTCATAACATACCGTATAGAAATTTATATATGCAAGTGAAATTAGTGAAGAATATATGTTCATAACATACCAGTTGAATTTCTTCATTTATTGCATCGCAATGCATTGCAAACTGTTGTGGTTTGACTTGTAAAACACCCTCCTTTCCTTTTGGGACAAGATGAATCCCGTCTGCTGCATTTGCTTCATTGTTATATAAATCATGTAACTTCCATAGATGTGTGCTTTCCACTAACTGATGAAAGAAAATAATAAAGTGAAGACAATATTATTATTATTATTATTATTATTATTATTCACAAGTTTGCACAAATCTTTATAATCACCTGGCCATAAGTAGTAGCTTTGTAAGGAACCGTCTGGTAATTTTCGACCAGTAGATTATCATTTGCATGTTGAAGGGTAGGGATTAGACCTTCACCGAGGAGTTCCGAGTCGAGTATCTCACTAACCTCCATTTGCAAAAAAATTATCAATTAATGTCACTTTCATTATCATCGAATTAGAGGTTGCAAAGTATACTCACTAGAACATCAGCACGAGAAGCAATGTCAACACCAACTTCTAGTTCATCTGATCTCTTATTAAGAAAGCGTATCTTATGGTTCATATTATTGGCACGTAGCACCTTCTTCATCAGTTTCACCATCGGAAGGTACGACTCACATGCTGTGACTGTTCCTTTAGATGATGATGATGATGATGATGTGGCATCAATGTCCATAGCCCTTGCAGCCATCATGGATAGCAATCCAGTTCCAGATCTACACAAATCACGCCAATTTCCAGCTTATTTATATGATTACAAGCATGCCAATAACCAATTGCAATTCAATAAAAGATTAGCCTCTGCAAGCATACTCAAAACCTAAAGTTTCCAACTTAATTGTGTGAATACAAGCATGCTATTAACAAAATTCAAATCGATAAAAGATTAAACTATGCAAAAATGCTCAAATCCTACAATTTCCAACTTATTCATGTGAATAGAATTTAAAAGCATGCTATTAACAATTTTTAAACCATTATTAAATCAATAAAAGATTAGCCTATGCAAACATACTCAAAACCTACAATCTCCAACTTATTCATGTGAATACAATCATGCTATTAACTAATTCCAAATCAGTAAAAGATTAACCTCTGCAAACATACTTAAAACCTATAATTTCCAACTTATTCATGTGAATACAAGCATGGTATTATTAACTAATTTTAAATAACTAAAAGATTAACCTCCGTAAACATACTCAAAATCTACAATATCCAACTTATTCATCTAAATACAATCATGCTATTAACAAATTTCAAATCAATAAAAAAATTAGCCTATGCAAACATACTCAAAACCTACGATCTCCAAATTATTCATGTGAATACATGCATGCCAATAACCAATTTCAAATCAATAAAAAGTTAACTTCTGCAAGCATACTCAAAACCAACAAGTTCCAGCTTATTCATGTGAAAACAAGCATTCTATTAGCAAAAATTCAAATCAATAAAAGATTTCAAACTTACAATTTCAAACTTACTCATGTGAATACATAACACTCCGCTGCTAATTTCACCATACTTCGCAAAAGATTGTATTTTTTAACAGACCCACAAGCAGAAATCGCTACTAATTTCACTAAAATTCATAAAAGATGGGATTTTTAACAGACCCGGAAGCTGAAATCACTACTAATTTCACCAAACTTGCAAAAAGATTATATTTTTAACAGACCCAAAAGCTGAACTCACTACCACTTTCACCAAACTTGTAAAAAGATTATATTTTTAACAGACGCAGATGCTGAAACCACTACTAATTTCACCAAACTTGTAAAAAGATTATATTTTTAACAGACCCAGAAGCTGAAACCACTACTAATTTCTAAGAAGTTAATGCGGAAAAATATCGGATATCAGTCAAGGACTGATATTTGAGATATCGGTTATCACGGTGGGATATAGGTAATTTTAATATCATGTAAAAGTCATATATATAGCAATTTAACACTAACAAATCAGTCTCTCCTACCATTAACAAATTAACCTTTTGCAACTTGCGAAAAAACACTAACACTCGTAGCAAGTAAAAACTGATCAAGACTTAAAACGAACACTAAAAATTGATAACTAAGACTTAAAACGGGAATATCGGTGATATATGCGTCAAATATCGGTCCAATATTATTCAATATCACCTATATTATCGTACCTATATTTTGACTGATATTTTACCAAGTAACCGATAACCTATATATATCGGTGATATCGGCTGCATAGAATAATTTCACCAAACTTGTAAAAAGATAAGATTTTTAACATACCCAGAAGCTGAAATCACTACTAATTCCACTATAATTCAAAAAACATCATATTTTTAACACACCCAGAAGCTGAAATCACTACTAATTCCACTATAATTCAAAAAACATCATATTTTTAACATACCCAGAAGCCAAAACCACCACTAACTTCACTATAATTCAAAAAAGATCAGATTTTTAACATACCCAGAAGCTGAAATCACTACTAATTCCACTATAATTCAAAAAACATCATATTTTTAACATACCCAGAAGCCAAAACCACCACTAACTTCACTATAATTCAAAAAAGATCAGATTTTTAACATACCCAGAACCTGAAATCACTACTAATTTCACTATAATTCAAAAAAGATCAGATTTTCTACATACCCAGAAGCTGAAATCACCACTAATTTCACTATAATTCAAAAAAGATCCGATTTTTAACATACCCAGAACCTGAAATCACTACTAATTTCACTATAATTCAAAAAAGATCAGATTTTCAACATACCCAGAAGCTGAAATCACTACTAATTTCACTATAATTCAAAAAAGATCAGATTTTTAACATACCCAGAAGCTGAAATCACCACTAATTTCACTATAATTCAAAAAAGATCATATTTTTAACACACCCAGAAGCCAAAACCACCACTCATCTCACCAAACTTGTAAAAAGATTGAATCTTTGACCGACCCATAAGCCCAAATGACAAAACGGGTCAGACCCATAAGCCCAAATGACAAAACGGGTCATAATTTCACATACCCAATATCCAAAACACGAGAGTGCTTAGTAACAGCTTTATCAACAGCGAAGCAATACGCTCTGTTTCTCGGCGAGTCATTAAGCATATCGAGGTAAGAAGTGTACGCTAGTAATGGCTTAGGTGACACGTCATCAGCTTGTTCTTCAATAATAATCCATTCTGAGGTACCGGAGACCGGGTTGACCGTCAGCTGGAACATTTGACCGGTGCTCATTGTGCGAGTTAACGGTTTAATTGACGGACCGGTGATGATGCGAGTTAGGGTTTGGAGGTGGTAATGCATTGCTTCCGGTGGGTGGTTTTCACCGGGTTTTGTTGGTGTGGATGTCGGGTTTGGTTTTTTGGGTCGGGTTTGATGTTGACCCGGTTGCTGGGTATGACCCGGTTTAAGGTTTTTCAAAATGGAACTGGACTCATGCTCCCCTCACTGTTTTTTTTTCCCAAGTGGTATAAATTAATTCGTTTTTCGTCCGAAAAATTGTATAGTTTTCAGGTGAAAATTTGAGCCCCCCTCCTTGTTTATGAAAATTTTGATATAATTTGAGTCTGAACCCCTCTTTCAGACGTTTTCGTCCAAGCTTCGTCGCTGATTGGACTAGATGACCATCATGTTTGGTTTACATACTATGATCCATTGTTGGTTGAACCTTATTTTTTTTTGGTTTATTTTGCTTGAAGTATCAAGTATTCGGTTAAACTATGTTTTGGTAAAGGTTAAACTTCTGGTTTCATTAGTTTCAACAACCATTGCATCCAATACAACGAATACGTATTGGTGATATTTGAGGTGGCACATTTATTACAGGTCGGTACTTACAAAATGAAGAAAGCTAAACAATGTGCAATTTGATTAAGATGTCTTTCCATGAAATGGGATACACCACGTCGACTCTCTAAACAAGCTGATTAGACGGTAAACCTTGTTTGGAAAATTCAAGGTATTCGAGGCAGAAACCCAAATGTATAAAAAGTAAATTGGAGAGACACATGTTAATTCTCAAAACAAATTTTCTCGTATTTAAAAAATTTGTTCTATTCGACATTCAACGCAACCTTACCCGCAACAAACTCACCTTAAACACAAAAGAATATTAGCCAAATATTAGCCGGCCGTAGAGTGGAACTCCTTTTCAAGCGAACTAAAGTAAGTAATTCCGGCCTGCGGGCGGATAATGGCGGCAGGCTGCATCTTCTGTCAGATCGCCAAATCTTCCACCACCACACTCCTCCACACCGTCAGATTCTCTCTCTTACCGCCACGTACTTTTCAATTTTGATTTTATGCTTTTCATTTCTTCTAATTATTTGATTTGGTTTTTGCTTGCAGGATGACAAGGTTGTTGCCTTTCAAGATATTAATCCTTCTGCCTTCAGGTACTCAGTACTCTATTCTATTTTTCATTTTTTATTTTTTATTTTTTATTTTTACAATTCTTCATTATTTACGTTGTTCTTTGTGTTAATGGATTCAAGTTGTTAGCACTTTGAAATTAGATGTTTGAGACCGCGTTCGTGAACATAATGATTATACTTTATGAAATTAATAATAATATGTAATCGTTTATGTTTGTTTGTTCATTAGAGTCGTTTATGTATGCTTGTCCGTTAATGTTCATTAGTGTCTGTTAGTGTTCGTTTGTCCATTAGACCGTCCGCTATGGCGGCCTTGGGGCGCCGAAGGGGGGGCGGCTTCACAACGATTGGCACCGTTCTCTCTCACGCACACATACATATATATGTGTACATATATATATATATATATATATATATTGGGGCGCCCAAGGGGCTTTAAGCCACAACGGAGCATTATAGAGAAGGGCTTCGAAGCCCTGTTTTCTACGTGGCGATGACGTGGCACTGTGGAGGGGCTTTGATGCCCCCACCATAGAGAACAACCTTAGGGTCCGCTGGTGTTAGTTTGTTCGTTAGCGTCCGTTTACAATATTAACGAACGGACACAAACAGACATGGACAAACTCGATTTCTTATGGACAGACACGAACACGAATTTTCGTTCGGTAGAATGTACGTGAACCGTCCATTTGTCCAACAAAAGCTGAATACTCAATTCTATTTTTCATTTTTTACAAATTACAAATCTCCATTATTTACGTTGTTCCAGGGGCGAAGTTTAGTGAGGGCCAGGCCCCACCCCCCTTTTTTGCTCAACGATGTAAACTTACCTGTTTTCGCCCGAAAATTTTTATACTTGGTGTAAATTTACCCGTTTTCGACTTAATTTGACCCCCCCCCCACCCCGACAAACTCGTCCAAGCTTCGCCCCTGCGTTGTTCTAAGGTGTTTGTGTTAATGTCTGCTTCATTTCTGAAAGCTAGGTTTTGTAAGCACTCATAGGTTTTCAACTATGTTGATGATTTTATTCTCATTAGCTATTTTACTGTAATTGGGATTCACAATGGTATGGCATGAATAATTGATGATCTTATTAATCTTTTCCAACCCGTTATATAGGGAGAAATACGTAATCAATTACAATCGAACTCAATCTCCTAACGAGATAGAACGGTTAAACTGCCTCGAATAGTTGACGAGATAATAATCCTTTGTAAAAATGTTGGCGCATTGAAACTCGAAAGGCACATGAAGGACACGAACATGACCGAGCCGAATCTTTTCCCCGAATGAAATGTATATCAATCTCAACACGCTTCGTCCGTTGATGTTGGACTGGACTTTGAGACAAACAGTGCTTGCAACTCAAGTAATAGATTTCGTAGCCATGTAGTTTCTGCAACGGCGTTAGCGACTGCTTGGTATTCGGCCTCCACACTTGACCGAGAGATTAAATTAACTCCCAAGAAAAACACAATAGCGTGATGTGGAGCGCCGAGAGTCCGGACAACTATTCCAGTCGGCGTCAAAGTAAGCAAAAAGCTCGATGTTAAGGGACTGGGTGATACGCATCCCGTAATCGATGGTACCATTGATTTACCAAGTAATTCTTTTCGTAAAAAGAAAATGGGCATCTTGAGGAGCATGCATTAAGAGACAGACCTGCTGAAAGGCTAACATATATTGACACTACCATTGTTAGTTGTCGCCTGAATGGCAGGACTTAAAACGGTCAGCATCACCCACAACCATTGTTAGTCTACGCCTCCACCACTTCTACCATTATTGACACTACCGCCTCCAACCGTCGGCGCTAACGCCATCACTACTGTGGCACTGTGGACACCACCATGTCGCCTCTGTCTCCGCTCTTATCCTCGTAGCTGACACCATCGATAGCACCGGCACCACCACTGCTGCCTCTGTCTTTGCCCTTATCGTCGCCGTCATCACCACTGTTGCCTACACCTATGCGTAGAAGTTGTGTTGCACGATTGCATATGTACTCACTTTCAATGAGAAGCAATTTGGTGATGCTTTCTATACTCACTGGGTAGGCGTTACTAGTTAGCAACATGTATTGTGTGCATGCATGGTGTATAATTAATCTATTTATTATATAGAGTTGTTCATCAAGTCCTACTGTTAGTAGTTTCAATTCATCTGATCCAAAAAGTTTGTGGTTTATATTGTTTTAAGTTTTTCTAAAACGTCTCATTTCGACCCAAGCAAAATTTAGACCGAACCACCTTAATGCTTTTGGCGTATTAATTGCTGTTTTTAACTGATGTGGGGCTGTATTTGCGCGCAACGCAATACACCATTGATTTTATGAGCCAACCTTATATATAGCTTGATATTTTACAGGCACTACTTGGTGATCCCGGTCGAGCACATTGCAACAGTCAAAAACCTCCAAAGGAGTGAGCAAGACTATTCTTTGGGTATTTTTTGTTTTTTAAATTTAGATAGCAATAAAGTTTTTACCCAATTTCCAAGATAATTTTTAATCATTATCTTCTTTTTCCAGTCAGTCACATGTTAAACGTGGGGCAGACGCTGCTAAGTCGAGACGCACCCGATTCCATTCAGTACAGGTAGTTATCATACAAACAAATACGTGTGATTCACTTCAAATCATAGGTGGCCATCATAACCCTTTTCATAGAATGGGTTGTTGATTTGGGCTAAAGTAAGTTGTATTTCGGTTTTTTTGGGTCATCTCAAATCAGTCAACGACTCAACGGGTCAGTTTGGGTCTACTTTTTAGCATTAAACATGCTCATGAACGATGACCGAACGGAAAATCTTGTTCGTGTTCTGAACATGTACTATTTAAGAAAAAAGAAAAATAGTAACATTTTTGATCCAAAATATTAGACATAATCACCTTAATAAAATATAAAGCTAAGCACTTGAGATAATAATAATCATAAACATAATAATCCCCCAATTGACTGTTAAATTTGTTGTTAGTTAAAGCACGACTTTAAGAAACAAACCATTAACGAAACGAACGAACATAAACAATAAAACTATAAAATTTAGTTAAATTTTAGGTTGATTATTACAAACAAAATGTTATAAAAATATTAAAAAAAAAAACACTTTTAAGTAACGAACGTAAACGAACACATTACCGAAGCTTCACAAACACAAACGAAAGAACGCAACCTCTATTCATGTTTATTCATTAACTAAACGAACAAATAAATATTTGTGTTTGTGTTCGTGTTCGTTCATTTATTAAACAAGCAAACAAATGTAAGCGAACTGCCTGTTCATTTGCAGCCTTAGGAATATTACTGTAAGGTTGACTGATCTCTTGAACCGACTGTCTGAATGACATGTAGGTTTAAACCTTAGGAACATAATTAGAATCATTTTCTGCATACAAATTCTTTTTGATCATTACAAGGTATCTTTTTCCTTTGATTCAGATTCGGGTTTCATCAGCCTCCTTTCAACAGTGTAAACCATCTCCACCTTCACTGTTTGGCACTTCCATATATACCGAGGTGCGCATATTATTATTAATAATAACAACAAATGTTTCAAATTCCTAACATATCTTTTAAATCTTTAAAACACTAAAATCAGGTGGAAAAGGGTGAAATACTCGTCTTTGGGACTGTTCGGTGGATTCATTGAAGCCAATAAACTATTGGAAAAATTAAAGCCATAAATATTAATCAACTCTCAACTCACTCTCATTAGAAGCTGTATCCAGGTGTCACATATTACCATATTTGGTGTTAGGCTTAGGTTACTCCAACCCAAACACCATAAAGTTTCACATGTAAATGTGTGTTGCATATCTAATGACAGCTCAGATGAGCTTAATGTTGATGTTAACACCAATGGGTTACCATATATAGAACACATCCTTTTCGGGTTATTTGAGTGCGACCATTTTTGCTTTTGGAACTTTTGTTTGTATGTACACGCATATGATATGTGGAAGCTTTGGTGTTGGCAATTCTTTGCCATGTATTTTGTGGTAGGGTTGTGTACTTAATGTGTCACAATATCACATGTATGGTGTGTAACTGCACCTAAATACAGCTCATATAGTCTGATATTGATATGCAAGCTATTGTTTGGTCACAAAGAGTTGGTATTATATAATATAGGAAACCTCGAGTAAACGGCAGATTTCGTCCTTATTAAGTCTGGTCGTTAAATTCATCAGCGTGCCATTGATCTGAGGGGCAGTTTTGTCCCTTTTCTTCCCAAATAAATCTTAGTTCTAATTTGCAAGCCCCCCTCATGTGAGGGCTGGTGTGTATTTGAGAAAAAAAAAGGACAAAACTACCCTCACATTAATGGCACGCTGATGAGTTTAACGACCAGACTTAACGAGGTTGGTAGGGTCGGGTTTAATTGCAAGTAAAATGAAACCACGGGGACGAAAATCACAAATTTGAAACTATTGGACTAAAACAGTATATTTGGACAAACCATATGGATGAAACTGCAGTTTACTCTAAACTTGGAATTTCTATATTTTTGGTAAAAACCAA
This sequence comes from Bidens hawaiensis, assembly GCF_021521415.1. Classification (NCBI taxonomy): domain Eukaryota; kingdom Viridiplantae; phylum Streptophyta; class Magnoliopsida; order Asterales; family Asteraceae; genus Bidens; species Bidens hawaiensis. Next base: position 46,481 of record NW_027492444.1, read on the forward strand.
GTTATGGACTCAACTTGATAAACAAAACACTGATCCATCATAAGCTTGATGGGTCGGCCCAACCCACTTCGTTGACTTGAGGGCCTCGATGGGTCAGCCCAACCTGCTTCATTGACTTGAGGACGGGAATTAAGTCCAGCAAATGCTTATAATAAAGAAATTCATTACTCGTTATAAATAGTAAAACGACTCAACTAGAGGAAATAGAATCCCAGGGGTGCCTGTTGCCATCTCCACCATCATTGTTTTCGTCACAACAATGCTAAGTTGCTAACGAATGTTAAACGTGCTCTGTTTGTGGTTAGTGAGAACCTTAAAGAACCTCCAAGAATTGAGTTAGACCATGAAACTAAACACAATTTGCATATTCATAGGTTATATTATTTGTTTGATTCCAACATCTTTTATATATATTTACAACCAAGATACTATATAACATTAAACGTTAAAAATTTTCTCAGAAAGCAGTTTATCCAATGATTTCTTTCGATGCGGTCCAAAAGGAGTATGATGTAAACCGTCCACAAAAGTTAATTGACAAAACATCAAAAAGGTCTTTGATTTTCAAAACTTTGCAAAATCCATTTCGTTTCTACCGCCCACGCTGTATTTAAAAACGATATCTTAAATGATATCATCCATTGTTTCTTTTTCTTTTGATGGCGATATCAGAATTCAGAACCACATAATAAGAGCATTCATTTCCAATAAGACGGCTTGGTATCCGGTCGTTTCTTTCAAAGCTTCCTATACATATACTTAAGGATATGTATAGGCTTCTAAAAACTTAAAAGGCAGAATATTTAAACATAAATCAATTCTTTGATCATCAAAATACATCTTAATTTCTCTCTTCATTTTTTTGAAGTAGTATTAATAATAACAAATGTTTCAAATTCTGAAGAGGTAGGTCCCAGCAGAGCCCAGTTGGACCCGCAAGACTCACCTTGAAGAGAGACGTCTGCGCAGAAACCAACTGGATCCGCAGGACCCACCATGCTCAGAGACGTGACGTCCTTACGCGCAGTACGCAAGCTGTTCCCGCAGGAAATACCTCCCAGTGGTGAAGTACTCTACCTGTTCCCGCAGCTGCGGATACAAGCCATCAGGGAAGGCCACCCGCGCAGCAAGGCTACACGCACAAGGCACTTAGCTCTCAAATAATTCAGTTGTCACCTGAAGGAATGAGCAAAGCCGGGAACAATCCCGCACAAAAGCGGGAGGGGGAATACTCCCGCCCAAATAAGCCAGTCCGTACGATACGGGAAGATTTTTTGTACTGTACCTGACGAGGTATGGGCAAAAGATCTGACCAAAGATACGACAGCTCATTGACAACAGTATGGCGAGCGGCATGCTCTTGTACTGTATGTCACTATTAGCCGCTGCCTACTCACCAACTCCTGTCATACCACGTGCATAGCCGGCAGTTGGTGGAAAAGGAATAGTACACAGCAGGCCTGGTCACTGTCAGCCGCTGCCTACCCACCAACTACCAGCATGGCATGTGCGTAGGCTACAGTTGGTAGAACAGGAATACTATTCAGCCAGCTATACCTTCTTGGAAACCTACCTTCGGCTATAAATACCCCAAACGGTATGATCTTATCATCTTATCATCATATACTATCTTGTATCTTACATCTTATACCTGATATCTGCTCTAGCAATCTCTTAATATACACTTATATTCAAGAGCAATCTAGTCTGATTCTCACGACGGAGGGTGGTCACAAGGAGGTACCCCCCCCCCTTCTCAGTGACGAGCTCACGGTGTCTGTTTTGCAGGTTATCAGAAGAACCATCTTTGCCGGGTCTAACCCCTCGTGGGAAACATCTATTTAACCCCCAGATTATCCGTAATCTGCCCGGGGTCGATTAGTGTTTCTTCATTGGCGCCATCCGTGCATAAAAGCTAGAACTTCATTTCTTTTCAGTTTTTTCAAACTTCTGGAAAGATGGTTAAAGAAACTCCGGTAACCACAACCCCACCTACTGGGAGGGATACCGGCGACTACACAGTTTTTACGAACACTACCCCGGTTACCCAAGCCGGGGCAAGTGCAGTAAATTTTACGAACACTACCCCAGTTACCCAAGCTGGGGCAAGTGCAGTAAACAACCATCCCCTGGGATTCAATAATACCCAGGCGGAAAAACAACAGACGAGACTCCCCCGCCAAACACTTGAACAAGTTAAAGCGTGGGCGGAGGCACGTCAGAAGGAATTCCAAGCTGAGTTGGACGAACGCTTGCGTTCCGTCCAACAGGCTGACGAATTCGGAGAGTACTGGGACAATGATTCGGAGGAATCCGATAGTGACGCAAACCCTCGTCATAGGGCGAAAGGGAAGCGTAAGGAAACGGACTCCCAACCGAGAAGGCATTTTGAAGAAACCTTCAAACCAAAAAACACAGGTGGGAATCCACGTGACTTCTCGAAAACATTTACACCAACTGCTGCAAAGGCGGGAACGTCCAAATTTGCAAGGGATATTGCGGAAGCAATCGTCCCGAAAAGTGCCAAACAGATGTCCAACATCGGCACTTACGATGGTATATCTGATCCAGACGATCATTTGAACAGGTTCATAGCGGGGGCAACCGTCAGTAGTTGGACGGAACCTACGTGGTGTTACATGTTCCAAATGACGCTTGTTGGGGCAGCTAGAGCGTGGTTCGATCGTCTACCGGTCCACCACATCTACGATTGGGAAGACTTCCAGCAGAAGTTTAGCGGGTAAAGATGGCATGTCTGGGTAATATCAGCGCGAACGACCCAGACTTGTTTTCTGGTAATATCAGCAGAAGTTTACCCAGACTTCCAGCAGAGTTGAAGCGCGAACAAGTCTGGGTAATATCAGCGCGAACGACCCAGAGCTCATCCGCACCTTAACGGGTAAAGATGGCATGCCATCCACATGGGATGCCATCATGACAGCAGCAAAACGCTTTGCGGAAACGGAGAAGCAACTGGGTAGAGATCTCCCCCAGAGCACAAACCTCTACACCCAGAAAACAAGAGAAGACAACGTCCTTACCGCCCGATTAAACAAAAAGCGGAAGCTAGGCATTTGGCAGTCAAGGGTAAACTTTGACACCTCATCCGGCTTGCAACATCGGTTAGGCGGAAGAGATAACGTACAGTCAAACCAGAACTCCAGATGGACGCCGCTCACCAAAAGCGTCACCGAGATATTCGCCACGGAGGAGCTCCCATGGCCAAAGGCTCCAATAATCCGACATCGTCACAATGCTGATCAGAGCAAATACTGTGACTTTCACAGGACAAAAGGCCACAACACTGAAGAATGCACAGACGTAAAGGACATGGTCGAAGCATTTGTCAGAGATGGGACGCTCGCGCACCTCGTGGCGCAATGAACGCTGAGCAGGCTGATGAGTGTAGAACCCCAGTTGGGGAAAACACGAATAAAATTACAGCTTCAATGTTGGAGACTACATACTGCGTAAACAACGAGATCCCGAACCAGGTGCATATCGGCTCGATGGCACTCCCATCCCAACAACATGGAAGGGAGCTCAATTACACAGTTTGCATGTAGATCAATTCCAAATTTGTAAAGAAAAGGCCCAGAGCCACTTCTAATGGATATGATTCTCCTTAGAACATCGACGCTGATGATTTTACATTTATACTTTTATGAACTTTCAACACTGATGCCGGTTTTCACCGCATGCATAAGTGTGAAAGTCGTTGCGTGGGGAAGGCGGCAAAACCCGCATAAACCCAAAAAACTGCAACCTTCACGCAGGTCAGTTAAAGGTAAAGTTCAGTCATCCCACTAAATGAAAGTGCCGGTCTATCCGCATGAATCATGATAGAGGAAACTGAACACTAACCTATTAACAACCGCGCGTCGAACGGTTAATTTATTCAACACTGATGCCGGTTTTCACCGCATACATAAGTGTGAAAGTCGTTGCGTGGGGAAGGCGGCAAACCTTCACGCAGGTCAGTCATAGGTAAACTTTGGTCATCCAACTAAATGAAAGTGCCAGTCCTAACCGCACAAATCATGAGAGGAAACCGAACCTATTGACAACCGCGCGTCGAACGGTTAACTTATTTAAAATACTTTAGAAATTTCTAAAAAGTTGAGGAAAACCTCCACGCAGGTTAGATGTAGGTAAAGTTTAGCCATCCTACTAAGTGCAAGTGACGGTCCTACCCGCACAATCACGAAGGAGGAAGCAAAACTTCAACCTATTATCTACCACGTTCAAAGGTTAACTTATCCTAAACACTTAGAAATTCCTAAAAGATGAGGAAAACCTCCACGCAGGTCAGATGTAGGTAAAGTTTAGCCATCCTACTAAGTGCAAGTGACGGTCCTACCCGCACAATCACGAAGGAGGAAGCAAAACTTCAACCTATTATCTACCACGTTCAAAGGTTAACTTATTCTAAACACTTGGAAAATTGCTAATTTAAACTAAAGTATGCAAGTCATATAACGTTTATAAAGCAAGGAATCCAGTGAAAATAGCGGTCTTACCCGCACAAAGATTTATATTTCATAATATTCATTACAAGAATGGCCGGGTAACTACCCGCCTACAAGAATATAAATCTATACAACCTAAACCTATCCTAGCAGTGGGAAGGGATCTTCAGGATCAAGCTTCAGGGCCACTTCCACTTGGACCAGCACCATCAGTAGAGCGTGGCGATTCAAGGAAAGCTTTAAGGATAGCTAGCCCATCATCAGCAGCAGCAACTTCGTTCACCTTCTCCACCACCGGATGCGGGAAGGCGGCATACTGATTCACTGCTTGGTCGTATACAGCTTCAGTATCCACATCAAATAAAGGGAAGTTGGAAGGCGGGATGCCTTTCTCAACGAACCCTAGACCAAGCAGGAAGCCGGCCTTTTCCCCATCCTCATGAGAAGCGTTGAGGGCTGCGCTCATAGCATCGTTATAAGACGTATCCGCGAAGACCCGATGCACAACCTACAAGAGAATACAAGTATCAAAACCTTTTCTATTTACAAAGAAAAGCGTGAAGACATGAAGCTAAACATACCTGAGACAACGCTTCTCGAAGAAGCCATTCCTTGGCAACCAGAGCCTCCTGGAGGGCAGCTTGAGCTTCGTTACGGGCGCGTTCGGCTTCACTTTTGTTGAGGTTGGCAAGCAACACTTCTTTAGCCGCAGCCTCTTCGACGCCCTTTAGCTTCCGCTCAGTGTGGTCAAGCACCCCCCTCTGGTCCAAGATCTCTTGGAGCTTTTTGGCGTCTTCCATCGCCAAGGCATCATGAGCCTGCTGGAGAGCCTCTAATTTGGCTTTAAGCTCCTCATTCTCCACGCGTAGAGGCTCAGCAACAGCTTCAGCCTTGGTGGCCCTCTCGGTTGCGTTCCGTGCAGTTTCCTTAGCCAGCCGAAGCTGTTCGTTAACAGCTTAGGCAGCCTTGGAACGGGCCTCGAGACGGGCCTGAACTTCAACCTTGAGGGCCTTGAAGGCCTTCTCCTTTTCCGCAGCCACTGCGGTAAGCCTTACGTTCTCCTCCCGGACAGCCCGCGCCCGAGCTACTTCTTGAATGCGAGCTGCTTTTAACTTGTCGTTTTCACGACAAAGCAGCTCGACGCGCGGCTGCATCCGGGCCAGGAGAACCCGAAGCTCATTGGTTAGCCTACCCTCCTGGTAGCTAGCCATGGCTTCCCCCAACGCACCACTGGGAGCTGCGTGACGAGCCCACTCCACGCACTCCACAGGTGTGCGAAGGGTTGTTCCTCGGCGGATGTTCCATCGTGGAACATACACTTCATTGGAATCCGACACTGCAAAAAACAAAAAGCAGTTAGGAAAAGATGATATATAAAAAAAAAAGGCCAAAAGAACCCTACGCACCTGTAGGGTCAATAACAGGCCGATAGCCGCCAAACCCATCACCTGAACCCAATGGAAATCCGTCCAAGAGGTCAGGTACATGGGAAGGAGGCAGAGGTTGGCGAGAAGCCCCATGCATACCTGAAGGATCGGCCGTCGTTGCCGATGACGGAGGCATGGTAAAAGCCGCCGCGGTCGCCGCTGCGGAATCCGCCGCAAAAGTAACCGCCGGCTCAGTGAAAGATGCGGTAAAAATGGCACTAACAGCCGGCGGTGATGTCATCACAGCTGGAACAGTTGGCTCAATGGAGTGAGCAACTGAACCAGCGGAAGCAAGCGCAGCCGCCTGGGTCGTCGCCTCAGGTAGGCTGACCAAGCCTACCGTCATGGGCGGGGGGGTACTCCTCCGCGCTCCACCCTGGAATGCGTCAACATCCACGCCTGCACAAAGAAGATAAGTATTAATGATGGAAAGTTATGAAGTTAAAAATAAAGTTTGTACTTACGGGTTTTCTTGAGCCTAAAAGTGCGGACAGGCGGGGATGAACCCGATGGAGCCGGCCTCTTCACGCCGCTCACCGTTGTCATCCTGGGCTCTCCGGAGGTGACAGTCGTCGCAGCCTCCGGAGCGGTGGTCTTATCACAACCGGGGTTCCCCGCCACCTCCTCGCTCTCGGCCTCTGAGTCAGACCGAGGCACCGGATCGGCAGTGGAGGCCACCTTCTCCTTCCCCTTCCCGCCGGCAGCCTTCTTCTTCCGCACCAACGGAGGACCATCTGCGGATTCCTCATCAGAACATAAGATTAGAGGAATTCCAGCAGAGGTTTCAGCATTGAGGGGTCGAGGGTTGAATAACGCCTTACCTGGCCGCCTGGCGCTCAGGATCTCGTGGCCTAGCGGGTAGACCTCCACGAACCGATCCGCCGTTTGTTCAAGGATGGGCAGCTCGTTCTCATCTAGATCACGAGTACCCATCCGAGCGGGACTGTCAGCCTCCCGCGGATACAAGAGCGACTGCAAGTCGTTCCCCTCTGAAATAAAAGAAAAGCAGTTAGAAGACAAACCTATATAAACAAAGTAAACAGAGCATACCGTAAGGAACAGAGTTCAAACCGTATTCGAGGACGATCGGGATCTTTTGCGCATCCGCATCCTTCCATACCCGGCTCATCCCGAGCATCACCATCCCGGACTCCGCAAAGCGGTAAACCGGAGATTGGACTCGGGATATCTTCGAGAACCATTCCGCCTCCTGGTAGTTGGAGGCGTGAAGGCTGGGAAGTGCTTGCCCATTCTTGAACTTCATGGCAAGGGGGATGGTGCGAGCGGAGATGAAAAAGAACTCCCGCTTCCATGAACGAAGACTGCGCTCGGTTGCGCAAATCTTCAAACCCTTGATCCGAGTTATCAGGGTATACCACCTCTGGATGCACCTCCAAGAGTAGAAGGTCATCAGGCGGTCGACGAAGGGCTCAATGCCCAGAATCCGGCACACCCACTCGAAGTGGCGAATCTTCGCGATCGCCATCGGGTGCACCTCGGTCAGGTGTACACCGTGCCTCTCTAGGACACGGTACACAAACTTTGTCAACGGGAACCTAAGATTCCCATAAACAAAGAATGCGGCATATACCCCGATCTTGCATCTGGGGGCATCATACACCGTCTGATGAGGTTCAGGAAACTCAGGCTCGATAGACTCGAGCATGAACTTCCTGACGATGTACTGATATAGATCGACAGGCAGAGCACACTGGCACTCGCCAGCAGTACTCTTGTCATCGGCGTACACCCCAGCCTCCTGGGCTGTAGCCTCAAGATCGTGAGAAGACATCTTGCAGATGGAAGAAGAAAACGATTTCAAGAGAATGCTCGACTGAAAAGGTGAGTATTCGCCGGAAATCGTTTTGAAGATGAAGAGAAAAGTGAAAGTGTGGGTTACAAAGAACCCTCTTCCCCTTTATATACTAATCGCAATTAATGCGATGAATTTAATGCGGAAGAGAGAGAAATCGAAGGTGCAATGAAACTATGACACGTGGCAAAAAGCAAGCTGGCAACAGCTGTTGAAAGGACGCGTACCATTAATTTCGCGGCCACGCGCCCGAAAAATCGCGCCCACGCGCCTGAAAAAGCGTCTGGAATGACCAGGTACTGTCACGTCACCATAGCTTCCTGCACGTCCTGACACAGTCAGAAGAAACCGTCGCACGACGTTTCAGCAGTTTGGACTGTTCTTATCCTTTCACCAACTCTTCGAATTTCAAAAAATTCAAAAAGATTCAAAAGTAAGCGGGAAAATACCCCTTACCTTGGCAACCAAGTAACCATAAGACAGGTGCGGGTACAGTGTTAAGGCAAAACCCTTCACATACTTAGCACCTGCAGGGAATTGAAGCCAAGAATACCTCGGCAACCAAGTAACTATAAGACGGGTGCGGGTACAGTGTTAATGCAAAACCCTTCACATACTTAGCACCCGCAGGGAATTGACGCCAGGAATACCTTGGAAGTAAAGTAACCGTAAGACGAGTGCGGGTACAGTGTCAAGGCAAAACCCTTCACATACCTACCGCTCCGCAGGGAATTGAAACCAAGAAGGATCTTCTGGGCAATGCTTGCGGAAACGTGAATAACATCCCCGCATAGCGGGAACGTCGAGAACTACATTGTTTGAAGCTCCAGGATGGAATTGGTGGTTTTAACATAATTGATCACTATGTTCAAAACTACCAAAACCTCATGGAGAATCCACACAAGTGGGACTCAACGCTCCTGACTTGCGAGGAGGTTACAGACCTACCCGCATCATACCCAAAGATCAAGCAGGAAAGTCGGGAATTTCTGCAAGTGACAAGGACTTCCGCGGGAAGAATCCCCATGGAAAACCTTAAAACTAAACCCTTTTCAAAACCCTTTGCTTAAGTCCAAAAGTTCACCTCACTTTATTAAACATTCATGAGAAGAACATTGGACTGGGGGGACTTGAAGAGGTAGGTCCCAGCAGAGCCCAGTTGGACCCGCAAGACTCACCTTGAAGAGAGACGTCTGCGCAGAAACCAACTGGATCCGCAGGACCCACCATGCTCAGAGACGTGACGTCCTTACGCGCAGTACGCAAGCTGTTCCCGCAGGAAATACCTCCCAATGGTGAAGTACTCTGCCTGTTCCCGCAGCTGCGGATACAAGCCATCAGGGAAGGCCACCCGCGCAGCAAGGCTACACGCACAAGGCACTTAGCTCTCAAATAATTCAGTTGTCACCTGAAGGAATGAGTAAAGCCGGGAACAATCCCGCACAAAGGCGGGAGGGGGAATACTCCCGCCCAAATAAGCCAGTCCGTACGATACGGGAAGATCTTTTGTACTGTACCTGACGAGGTATGGGCAAAAGATCTGACCAAAGATACGACAGCTCATTGACAACAGTATGGCGAGCGGCATGCTCTTGTACTGTATGTCACTATTAGCCGCTGCCTACTCACCAACTCCTGTCATACCACGTGCATAGCCGGCAGTTGATGGAAAAGGAATAGTACACAGCAGGCCTGGTCACTGTCAGCCGCTGCCTACCCACCAACTACCAGCATGGCACGTGCGTAGGCTACAGTTGGTAGAACAGGAATACTATTCAGCCGGCTATACCTTCTTGGAAACCTACCTTCGGCTATAAATACCCCAAATGGTATGATCTTATCATCTTATCATCATATACTATCTTGTATCTTACATCTTATACCTGATATCTGCTCTAGCAATCTCTTAATATACACTTATATTCAAGAGCAATCTAGTCTGATTCTCACGCCGGAGGGTGGTCACAAGGAGGTACCCCCCCTTCTCAGTGACGAGCTCACGGTGTCTGTTTTGCAGGTTATCAGAAGAACCATCTTTGCCGGGTCTAACCCCTCGTGGGAAACATCTATTTAACCCCCAGATTATCCGTAATCTGCCCGGGGTCGATTAGTGTTTCTTCAAATTCCTAAAACATAACCATGAGCAATAAGTTCATCAGTGTACCAAGTAACTTATAGAAGCACTTCTAGAGTTGCAAATACTCAAACATCCCTTGATGTTGCATTCGGTTGATGTATAGTCAACACTTGAACGCACGTTTCTTAATCTTCGATAAACGATTTAACTAACTCGTTGATTATACAAAGAGACAATAGAATATCAAAGTTTGGTAAATGCAACATATTTGGTTATGTATGTGGACTCCATTCAAAAGACAAATAGAATTTATGGTCCAACTTAAATTTGGCAGTGTAGAAGAATGTTGTTGCAGGAGGAGTATGAAGTTTGTCACTTTATATTATGTGTTATCATTAGACGTAGGCCTTTGTAGAAACTACTAGACCGGATGAAGCCGCCACCATTAGGAGGAAAACGACGTTAATACCCTCATATTAAGTGTATATTTTTTACATGTAAAAAGTTTTGGTATAATGAGACGTTCAAGCCATTATATAATGTATTGTTGTTCATTTTATATGTTATGTTTTTCCAAATTATAGTTTTTTGTTGATTTGGCATTGCTCCAAATGGAGATTGTTGTGTTGTTTCTTTTAGTGTAGTCTGTAATGTCTTTCTCATAAGTTAAACGAGCTGTACATTGATCTTAAACAAATAATGCTTTTGTGTACAAAATTCAAGGAAAAACAGTTATGTCATTATGACATAAATTCTCGGCCCTAGACAGATATAAAACCAGTTGTAATGGTTCGTCTAAAATTACATATATATGTCAAATCCGGAGTCTTTCATCAGTGTCGGCTAACGATGTTGGAGGCCTAAATCAAAATAAGATTTGTGACCCTTTTAAGACAATTGTGTTAAAAATGTGTTCGTTAATAACCAGTCTCAAACCTAGGACCTACAACTAATCAACACATAGGTTTACCACTAGACCAATATTTATTTATGTTTCTAATATGCCGATTAAATATATATCTATATATAATGTTTTCTTTTTTTAATTTGAAGACCTTAATTAAGTGTGAGCCAAAAGCCTTATATTCATTTCACTGGTCCATGGACTGGCCCTGTCTTTCATGTTTCATACCCTTCATACACAAAAATTCTAAAGACACTATAAAAATCTCAATTTAAGACTTGTAGAAGCTTTTGGTGATGGGTGTGTTGTATTTTGTGTTAGGTGAATAATAGTTTGGTGGAAGGTTGATAGAAAAAAGTATATACAATAATATATTCTATATATAGATATAGAGAAGGGTACCACCGAATGATTGTTTGAAACGAGTTCGAGTGGTTTTCCAGCAAGGCATGAAAAGGATCGGTTTAAATGCATGGAGACCTTTAACAACTTCAGATATATGGCCCACTAGGCAGCCCATATTTTGGAATCAATCCATGTCATACCATTTATTAAGTCCATTGTTTTGGACATTTGTTAGGCTATAATATTTTTATGAATCTAATTATATAGTATCTACAAACATAAAAAGTCGGAAGAGTCCTTTGTTTCAAATATGTTATGATGGTTTATAATTCATGTAGCACGATTGTCTATGATTGACTTGATAGTAGTAGGCGTGCAAACGCGTCGAGCTCGACTAGGCTTGAGCTTGGCTCGTTTAATTTACACAGAGTTCGAGCTCGGCTTATTTCGAGCTCTATTTTCAAAGATCAAGCTCGGCTTGTGAGTAGATTTTCAAGCTTGGGCTTGGCTCGTGAGTAGATTTTCAAGCTCGGGCTCGGCTCGTTTACTATTTATCAATTATTTTTTATATAATTATAATTATTTTTATATACTTTTTTCTATTATAATTTTATGTATAAAATAATATATATTATTTAGTTATATTTATTGATTTTTTCATAACATTATATATATTAATTACTAATTATTAAATATATATATATTCTTAAAACTCATATAAATGACAGACTTGTTTAGTCTCGCGAGCCGGCTCGAGCTCGATAAGTGAAGCTTGGGCTCGGGCTCGTTTATTAAACAAGCTTACTTTTAGGCTCGGGCTCGATTAAGCTTGGCTCGATCGAGTTTTTTAACGAGCCGATCTCGAGTAGCTCACGGACAGCTTGGCTTGCTTACACCCCTAGTTAATAGCACTTGCCAACGTTTGTTGGTCTGTAGTGAGGCTTATTTGAACCACTTAAACGAGGAATTATAGTTCTAAAATTTCTTCTCATGTTGTAACATAGCGCCGCTCCTAAACAAAACTATTATATTTGTTTGGTCATTCAAATAAAATTAAAATAATTGAAAGTGTTTTCAATCATTGGATGCATTCCTATCAAATTCTTAAATTACTTTATGAATTATGATTAATCTAATGTCTCTGGGATAGACTTTATTAGGGCTGTAAACGACCCGAACGAACACAAACAAGGCCTTATTCGTGTTCGTTCATTAAGAAAATAATATATTCACGAACCGTTTACGAACACTTACCGAACAGGATTTTATGTTCGTGTTCGTTCATTAAGGAAATTAATGTGTTCATGAACGGTTCACGAACACAAATAAAATCGGCAGAGCCTAGAGATTGAGACCGATGTATTCATCAATGTGAATAATGAAAGCCTGTAAACGAATCGAATGAACACAATCAAGGGCATGTTCGTGTTCGTTCATTTAACTTTAAAAGAACACAGACATTTAATCGAACAAAAATTTATGTTCATGTTCATTTATTTAAAAGGGGGCATTTTTGTTCGTTTATTTAAAAAGGGACATTTATGTTCGTTTGTTTAAAATCTAAACGAACATAACTGAACAAAGATAAAGGAATATACATGAACAAATGTAAATGAACACAAACAAACGTAAACGAACTTAAATGAAAACACTTAAATAAACACAAATTAACAAATATAAAACCTTTAAGCAGATGACACGTCTAGATAATATTTAATTATTTTCTATTAATACATAAACGAACATAAATAAACAGACATGAACGAACATAAATAAACGAACGGAACATGTGTTCATGTTCGTTCGTTTATTAAACGAACACAAATTTTTTGTTCATGTTCGTTCGTTTATTAAATAAACGAACTTTCCACCGAACGATTTACGATAGTTCACCGAACGTTCGGTTCATTTACAGGCATGGACTTCATAATTGGTGATGAGTTCTTTAGGGTTGATTGGTTTTTAAAATATTAAAATATAAATTCGAGTTTGGTGGGGTGCCAGAATATATGTACTGTAATTCAAACCTTGATCACCTACAGATTTTTTTTATTTAGCACCCATAAATATTTGAAGCAGAATGAAACAACAATTTATGTATGTTATATCGTTGTTAATCCCCCTTCTCCTAACATTGTCTTCTTTCTTTTCTTTTTTTTTATTATTATTTGTTTTTCTCGTTTTTGTGTAGATTTCTTTTATGTAAAAGCAAATGTTTCTTTTTAATATTTGGCTTTTTATGCTTATAAAATTTAAAGTATGCATGCTAACTTAAAAGCAGGAACAACAACGATGATGATGATTCAAAACTACGTCGCTTTGATCAATTATGGCATTAAAGCTATCCATTTCTATGTCAAATTTCTTTAAACAGATTCAATTAAAACATGCATAGAATATAAATAAAATATTATAATTAATTTTGTTTAACTTCCCTTCTCTTGATTCACACATCATCGTTCTCGTATATCTTATTACGTAATTATGTCCACTTAATTTTGTGTATATAATTTAGAGAACCATGAAAATCCCCACTAGCTTATTGTTTTTTTTAGTTGTGATATTTAATTCGTAAATTCTTTAAAACATTATACTGTGATATCAGTTCAATAATGAGCTAGCAAAGAATCAAGATCAGAAACATACTTGAAACTTGAATTCCTTTGAGGACTACTCAATTTTAGTTTTGAATTTAACCTATTATCGCTTCAACATATAAGTCAAACAAAGATTTCAACAAAATTTTGAATCTCTTTTAAGTGGTTTCGTAAAGACCTTGAAGAAAAAAAAAGGGAAGTTTTAATGTAAGATTAACCAAACGACGTAGTTTTGAATGCTTTACATCTAAGCTTAAACGCTTAATAGCCTCATATTCACTTTCCCCTAATAATAATAATAATAATAATAAAACTTTCTTGTAGTTTTCCCAATGAAATTTAGTTTCTTATCATTTAAAATGTCTAATAGTTTAGGTCAAATTTTATCAATACTTTTATAAAATTATGTATCCATTTAAAAATAAAATATAATCTCAAAAGAAGTGGAAACCAACTCTTCAATATGAAAATGGCTTCTACTAATTAAACTTTTGGAAAAAAGAACTAGAACGAATGTTTAATCGATGTTTTACATAAAATAAAATGTTTCTTCTTTGAAAAACCATATTAAAAAAGGAAATGTGAATAAAAAACAATAATAAAAATCATGAAGGCATGGTAAGCCGTTAAAAAATAATTAAAAAGAAAAGAAAAAAAACCAAGGATGAAAGCACCACACGAAATTTAAGTGATCTAAATTTAAAAAAAAAAATGATAAGGTGCCCTAATTGGAACAATAATGTAATGTTTATTTCATACGGTGCTATAATATGTTTTTATACATCAAAGCTAACGCCTAAAGGGGACAAATTCAACATGGGAACTCATGAAGAAAACCCGGCCCCGATCGGGAATACCGTCCACCGGCTTGTCCCAGATATTTTCCACCGAAAGCAGATGATTACCCTAAGTTTTCTCTCGGATGGTTTGTGTGAGGTAGACCCTTTAAACGGCTAATTTAAAAAAAACCCCCAAAAATTTAGCCTCATATACATCACTTAGTTCAATTAACATTTTCACATATTTATACTCTCTCAGCTCTCTACTCTTCAAATTCAACAATTTTTTCGCACTAAGATATACTCACACAATGGATCTGATACGTTCAACCTTTTTCACTTGTGTACCATTCCTCAATTTCCAATGAAGAAAATATTGAAATGAGCAGGCGTAACTTTGATTTTTTACTAACGTGTCGCTTTTGCGTTAAATGAAAATCAAGATACCAATTAAATAATTAGTTATATTTTTTTATTAATAAATAATTGCATTCTAAGAAAATAATTGTTTTAGTTATTAATTTTATGGTTATTGTAAATAAGAAAAACAAAAATAAATATGTTTAGTATCTTTATATTTTCAAGAAAATAAATAAATAAAATGGGGGACACTGAGACAAAATAAACTAAGAAAAAAAATTTATATAACACGAATCTGACATGCGAAAAAAAAAATAAATACCCTTAAACAACTAAATTCCAATCATGCTAATATGTTCTATTTTCTTTTGAGCTGTGGAACCATACGCACTCTTGCTCATTTTTTAGCTTTTTTGTGCATGGCTAGTTACCGAAAGGCCTATTGATTTTTTTTTTTTGTTGGCTTCTTATATTTTCTTTATTTTGCTTATTTTAAGCTGAACCTAGATAATAGAATGCTAAAATCCACTACTTGTTATCAAGTTTGGCTCAACGATTTTGAAAGCCTAAATCAAAATAAAATTTTGTATCACTTTTATGACAATTGTGAATTAAAAAAAAGCAAAAAAAAAAGAAAGAAAACCCGCTTATTACAGGTCTCGAACTAGTGACTTACAACTTAACAACAAACAAGTTTATCACTAAACCAATACATAATTTTGCGTTTACTTTGCCCGTTATAATGTATCTATAACGTTTTATTTTTGGATTTGGAGACTTTAATTAAATATGAGCTTAAAGCTCTTGCTTGGTTTCGCTGACCCACGGGCCGGCCCTACTTGTTACCATATGCAAAAGAGACCAAAAGGGGAACCCACGTAATGCTATGTGTTACATTCTCTTAGATGTGTTATTGGAAATGTGAAATGATGTCGTGGTTATGGGATGAGGTGAAGCGAAATATATTATTTATATTATCAATCAATAATTAAAATAAAATTAAAGTAAAAGTACCCCACACCAGCGATTTCGTCCTAACCAACACCCTCGTGCCCATCTGCATATGCCCAAGCCTCGTCCTAAGGTGACGGGGTTTAGCGTTCTCACCCTTACTATAACATAGCCTAAGAGAAGAAAATGAGAGAAATCCTTGCTTGTTACCACCTCCAAAGAGACTGCTTCTAACTTCGAAAGTCTGTTTCGATCAAAACCTAATGACAAGTCAAGCAACAACTTGACTGTTCAAGCGATTAACCTAAAATCCGAACAGGTTGACCTAATAACCAAACCCAATCCATAGTATAAATTTCAATTAAAAATTAAACATTATTGCTAAATATATATTTTAAATTAAAAAAATATGTGTTGCGATAAATAGGATAATAAGAGGTGTAAAAGGAAGGGAACACACTTTTAGAATATCATAAACCAACTCAATATCTATGAATTATTTTATTTTTTAATAAAGTGGAATTGTGTTTTTCTTTTTAACTGTTCCTACAATATATTTGTTTTTTCTTTCTTTTGTTTTTTTTGGAGGTCATATACAGCTGTGTTTTTTCTATGACATGAAAATACGTGACATGCATTTCTTTGCTTTGGTAGGTGTCATTTCAGTATATTATATTAGTCGATAATAGTACTATTATTGTTTATGAATAATCTTTCTATATAAAATTCTCTTCCGATATATTTGAATTAACTAAAAACCTTTTAAATAAAAAATAACTTAACCCACCAAGGTTAAAATTAAAATAAAAAAGGAGACAAAAATGAGAAGTGTGAGAAGGATTTGTGACCACACAAAAAACCCCTTAAAAATAAATTAAAATAATAATAATAAAAAAAATCATAACTCAAAATATAAATAAAAAATTTTTAAAAACCAAAATGTTTTCCCATCATTCCCGTAAAAAAAACGTATTTTTAAAAGTTTTTGGGCTGAAGGCGGAAAAAAAATGGGGCCTTAACAATTTATTGGGTTTAAACAATTATATTTTTAAACGGGCTTGCGTGGTTATGATTTAGGTCGTGAAATTTTATATTATTTTATAAAAATGCACTTAAATGAGTCGAGTAATTGAGTTTAAACATTAAGAATATAATTTTTTTTAAAATAAAAAATTCGTGCCTATCAGAGTGATCGGAACGGGGATTGTTGTGTTAGAAATTAATGGAACCGGGGTTGATTTTCTAAAAGGTGATGAATTTGTGAAAAAAATGTGTGTTTAGATTGGACTGTGGCTGATTGTGGGAGACTGACTTGATTTTTGTTCTCTTTTATTAATTTTAACTGATTTCTTTTTTAATTCTAAAGATAAGTAGACTTGACGACATGTTAGGTTCCATGTGGTATGGTTTCACTCCCCTCACTTTTCATTATTCACCACATTAGCGTCATTTCAGTTTTTTCTCTATCAGTCAATCACATCATTCAACTCATGTTATACATAATTTTTTCATCATTCTCTTTATTTAAAAACCAAAATTAATCAAAATAAAAGGAAAAAAATAAAAGAAAAAATTATTGGGCAAAAAGAGGAGGGAGTCTCCATGATGTGCGTGGTGATGGTGAGGCCCATCACGTCACTAGGGAAGTGAATAAAGGGGGGGTGGGTGGTGTTGAGTGAGATCATTCCAATTATTTTTGTTCACACGGGATATCATTTAACATCCTCCCTCAACCATATCCGATAGCCTTATCGTTAGGACTGTAAACGAACTGAACGAACACGAACAAGGCCTTGTTCATGTTCGTTCGTTAAGAAAATAATGTGTTCACGAACACTTACCGAACGAGATTTTATCTTCATGTTCGTTCGATAAGGGAAATAATGTGTTCATGAATGGTTCACGAACACAGATGAACACAACTAAAATCAGTAGAGCCTAAAGATTGAGACGGATGTATTTATCAATGTGAATAATGAAAGCCTATAAACGAATCGAATGAACACGAACAAGGGCATGTTCATATTCGTTTTTTTAACTTTAAAAGAACATTGATACTTAATCGAACTAATATTTATGTTCATGTTCGTTTATTTTAAAATGGACATTTGTGTTCGTTTGTTTAAAATATAAATGAACATAACTGAACAAAGATAAACAAACATATATGAACAAATGTAAATGAACACAAACAAACATAAAACGAACTTGAAATAAACACAAATTAACAAATATAAAACCTTTAAGCAAATGACCTATCTAGATAACATTTAATAATTTTCTATTAATACATAAACGAACATAAACGAATGTTCATGAACATAAATGAACGAACGGAACATGTGTTCATGTTCGTTCGTTTAATTAAACGAACACAAATTTTGTGTCC
Source organism: Bidens hawaiensis (assembly GCF_021521415.1). Classification (NCBI taxonomy): domain Eukaryota; kingdom Viridiplantae; phylum Streptophyta; class Magnoliopsida; order Asterales; family Asteraceae; genus Bidens; species Bidens hawaiensis. The sequence continues at coordinate 64,592 of NW_027492444.1, forward strand.
ATGTTCGTTCGTTTATTAAATAAACAAACATAAACGAACTTCCCACCGAACGGTTCACAAATAATTTATCGAACGTTCGGTTCGTTTACAGGCCTACTTATCATTATCATTGTAAGAATAATGAGTATGTGGTTTGAAGTTTATTAATAAATAGTACAGGTCCTTTTTTTTTCTTATAAATGGAATCTTAAATTTGTTATGAGTTAAGGCTTAAAGCAACCTTCTTCCGACTCAATTTAACTGTGGGACTGTGGATAGTGAGTGAGTGAGTGACTGGTCAGCTAATTAATTGACTTTGACGTATAACCATTATAAGAACTGTTACGAGAGTTGACTTTGAAAGTGAAGAGGTAGGTCCCAGCAGAGCCTAGTTGGACCCGCAAGACTCACCTTGAAGAGGGACGTCTGCGCAGAAACCAACTGGATCCGCAGGACCAACCATGCTCAGAGACGTGACGTCCTTACGCGCAGTACGCAAGCTGGTCCCGCAGGAAATGCCTCCCGATGGTGAAGGACTCCGCCTGTCCCCGCAGCCTCGGATACAAGCCATCAGGGAAGGCCACCCGCGCAGCAGGGCTACACGCACAAGGCACTTAGCTCTCAATCACTCAGTGTCACCTGAAGGAATGAGCGAAGCCGGGAACTATCCCGCACAAGGGCGGGAGGGGGAATACTCCCGCCCAAATAAGCCAGTCCGTACGATACAGGAAGATCTTCTGTACTGTACCTGACGAGGTATGGGAAAAAGATCTGACTAAAGATACGACAGCTTATTGACAACAGTATGGCGAGCAGCATGCTCCTGCACTGTATGTCACTATTAGCCGCTGCCTACTCACCAACTACTGCCATACCACGTGCGTAGCCGTCAGTTGGTGGAACAGGAATAGTATACAGCAGGCCTGGTCGCTATCAGCCGCTACCTACCCACCAACTACCAGCAGGGCACGTGCGTAGGCTACTGTTGGTGGAACAGGAACACTGTTGCAGCCGGCCATACCTCTTTGGAAACCTACCTTCGGCTATAAATACCACAAATGGTATGACCATCTCATCTTATCATATCTCATCTTGTATCATCATATTATACCTGATATCTGCTCTAGCAATCTCTTAATATACATTTATATTTAAAGAGCAATCTAGTCTGATTCTCACGCCGGAGGGTGGTCACAAGGAGGAACCCCCCCCCCCCTTCTCAGTGACGAGCTCACGGTGTCTGTTTTGCAGGTTATCAGAAGAACCATCTTCCAAGGGTCTAACCCCTCGTGGGAAACAGCTATCTAACCCCCAGGTTACCAGTAATCTGCCCGGGGTCCGGTTAGTGTTTCTTCATTGGCGCCATCCGTGCATAAAGCTAGAACTTTATTTTTCTCCAGTTTTTTCAAACTTCTACAAAGATGGTTAGAGAAATTCCGGTAACCACAACCCCAGCTACTGGGATGAACGCCGGTAACACAGTTTTTACAAACACTACCCCGGTTACCCAAGCCGGGGTAAGTGAAGTAAATTTTACGAACACTACCCCAGTTACTCAGGCTGGGGCAAGTGCAGTAAATGATCGCCTACTAGGATCCACTGATACCCAGGTTGAGAAACGAAGACTCCCCCGCCAAACTCTCGATGAAGTCAAGGCATGGGCGGAGGCACGACAAAAGGAATTCCAGGCTGAGTTGGACGAACGCTTGCGTTCCGTCCAACAGGCTGACGAATTCGAAGATTACTTGGATGACTCGGAGGAATCCGACTCCGACGCGAACCCTCGCCATAGGGCAAAAGGGAAGCGTAAGGAAATGGAATCCCAACCGAAAAGGCATTTTGAACAAGCCTTCAAACCAAAAAGCACAGGTGGAAGTCCACGAGACTTCTCCAAAACGTTCAGACCAAACATTGCAAATGCAGGAACGTCCAAGTTTGCAAGGGACATTGCGGAAGCAATCGCCCCAAAGAGTGCCAAACAAATGCCTAACATAGGCACATATGACGGTATATCTGATCCAGACGATCATTTGAACAGGTTCATAGCAGGGGCAACCGTCAGCAATTGGACGGAACCCACCTGGTGCTACATGTTCCAAATGACGCTTGTTGGGGCTGCTAGAGCTTGGTTTGATCGTCTACCGGTCAACCACATCTACGACTGGGCAGACTTCCAGCAGAAGTTTAGCCAACACTTCAGCCAGCAACGGAAGTATACCGAGGAGCAATGGACAATCCTCAAATGCATACGAGAAGAAGATGAATCTCTGCCAAACTTCATCACTCGCTTCAACTCAAAGAAGCTAAGTTTGGGCAATATCAGCGAAGATCTTGTTCGCGCTGCCTTCATCCAGGGCGCGCACGACCCAGAGCTCATCCGCACCCTAACGGGTAAAGATGGCATGCAATCCACATGGGATGCCATCATGACAGCAGCAAAACGCTATGCGGAAACGGAGAAGCAACTGGGTAGAGATCTGCCACAGAGCACAAACCTCTACACTCAGAAGACGAGAGAAGACAACGTCCTCACCGCCCGACTAAATAAAAAGCGGAAGCAAGGCATTTGGCAGTCAAGGGTAAACTTTGACACCTCATCCGGCTTGCAACATCGATTGGGCGGAAGGGATAATGCACACCCGCACCGGAACTCCAGATGGACGCCGCTCAGCAAAAGCGTTACTGAGATATTCGCCACTGAAGAGCTCCCGTGGCCAAAGCCTCCAATAATCCGACATCGTCACGATGCTGATCGGAGCAAATACTGTGACTTTCACAAGACAAAAGGCCACAACACTGAAGAATGCACAGACGTAAAAGACATGGTCGAAGCATTTGTCAGAGATGGGACGCTCGCGCACCTCGTGGCGCAATAAAGGCTGAGCAGGCGGATGCGTATAGAACCCCAGCTGGGGAAAACACGAAGCAAAATTCCGGCTTCAACATCGAGACTACATGCTGCGTAAAGAACGAGATCCCGAACCAGGTGCGTATCGGCTCGATGGCACTCCCATCCCAACAACATGGAAGGGAGCTCATTTACACAGTTTGCATGTAAATCAATTCCAATTTGTAAAGAAAAGGCCAAGAGCCACTTCTAATGGAAATGATTCTCTTTAAGAACATCGAAGCTGATGATTTTACATTTATACTTTTCTGAACACTAATATGCCGGTTTTCACCGCATAATTACGTGAAGTCATTGCGTGGGAAGGCGGTTCTACCCGCACGAACCCAATAACGTGACAAACCTTCACGCAGGTCAGTTGAAGGGGAAAAAGTTCAGCACCCAAAAATGAAAGTGCCGGTCTATCCGCACCAATCATAACGAGGAAACTGAATAAAAACCTATCAACAACCGCGCGTCGAACGGTTAAACTATGCAACACTGGTGACGGCACACATTACGTGAAGTCGTTGCGTGGGAAGGCGGTCCTACCCGCACGAACCCAATAACGTGGCAAACCTTCACGCAGGTCAGTTGAAGGGGAAGAGTTCAATTATCCCATCAAATGAAAGTGCCGGTCTATCCGCATGAATCATTAAAGGAAACTGAACACTAACCTATTGACAACCGCGCGTCGAACGGTTCAAAACAATTCTTAAAAAGGATGAGGAAAACCTACACGCAGGTCAGATAAGGGTAAAGTTTTGCCATCCTACTAAGTGCAAGTGACGGTTCTACCCGCACAATCACGAAAGAGGAAGCAAAACTTCACACCTATTATCAACCACGTTCAAAGGTTAACTTATCCTCAAAGGATGAGGAAAACCTACACGCAGGTCAGATAAGGGTAAAGTTTTGCCATCCTACTAAGTGCAAGTGACGGTTCTACCCGCACAATCACGAAAGAGGAAGCAAAACTTCACACCTATTATCAACCACGTTCAAAGGTTAACTTATCCTCAAAGGATGAGGAAAACCTACACGCAGGTCAGATAAGGGTAAAGTTTTGCCATCCTACTAAGTGCAAGTGACGGTTCTACCCGCACAATCACGAAAGAGGAAGCAAAACTTCACACCTATTATCAACCACGTTCAAAGGTTAACTTATCCTCAAAGGATGAGGAAAACCTACACGCAGGTCAGATAAGGGTAAAGTTTTGCCATCCTACTAAGTGCAAGTGACGGTTCTACCCGCACAATCACGAAAGAGGAAGCAAAACTTCACACCTATTATCAACCACGTTCAAAGGTTAACTTATCCTCAAAAGATGAGGAAAACCTACACGCAGGTCAGATGAAGGTTAAAGTTTAGCCATCCTACTAAGTGCAAGTGACGGTTCTACCCGCACAATCACGAAAGAGGAAGCAAAACTTTAACCCATTATCAACCACGTTCAATAGGTTAACTTATTCTAAACACTTGGAAAATTGCTAATTTAAACTAAATATGCAAGTCATAAGTTTATAAAGCAAGGAACCCAAAGAAGGAAATAACAATCTTATACGCAAAAAGATTAATATTTCACAAATGAATTATTACAAGAATGGCCGGGTAACTACCCGCCTACGAAAAGAAAAATAAATACATCCGTACAAGACTATCCTAGCAATGGGAAGGGATCTTCAGGATCAAGCCTCAGGGCCGCCTCCACTTGGACCCGCTCCATCAGAAGAACGAGGCGGTTCGAGGAAGGCTTTAAGGACAGCTAACCCATCATCAGCAGCAGCTACTTGGTTCACCTTCTCCACCACTGGATGCGGGAAGGCGGCGTATTGATTTACTGCTTGGTCATATATGGCTTCAGTGTCAACATTGTACAAAGGGAAGTTGGAAGGCGGGAAGCCTTTCTCAACGAACCCTAGACCAAGAAGGAAGCCAGCCCGTTCCCCATCCTCGTGAGAAGCATTGAGAGCTGCACTCATAGCATCGTCATAGGATGTCTCTGAGAAGACCCGATGCACAACCTACAAAGAAAATACAAGTGTCAAACACCTTTTCTATATACAAAGGAAAGCGTGAAGACGTAAAGCTAAAATACCTGAGGCAACGCTTCTCGAAGAAGCCATTCCTTGGCAACCAGGGCTTGGGTGCAGGCGCGTTCGGCTTCGCTTTTATTGAGGTTGGCAAGTTGCACTTCCTTTGCAGCAGCCTCTTCAACGCCCTTAAGCTTCCGCTCGGTGTGGTCAAGCACGCCCCTCTGGTCCAGGATCTCTTGGAGCTTCTTGGCATCTTCCATGGCCAAGGCATCATGAGCACGTTGGAGAGCCTCTAATTTGGCCTTGAGCTCCTCGTTCTCCACGCGTAAAGGCTCATCAACGGCCTCAGCCTTGGTGGCCCTCTCAGTCGCGTTCCTCGCAGTCTCCTTAGCCAGCCGAAGCTGTTCGTTAACAGCTTGGGCAGCCTTGGAGCGGGCCTCGAGTCGCGCTTGAACTTCAACCTCGAGGGCCTTGAAGGCCTTCTCCTTCTCCGCAGCAGCTGCGGTCAATCGTTGGTTCTCCTCCCGAAGAGCACGCGCCTGAGATACGTCCTTGGCGCGAGCTGCTTTCAACTTGTCGTTTTCACGACAAAGCAGCTCGACGCGCGGCTGCATCCGGGCCTGGAGAACCCGAAGCTCATTGGTTAGCCTACCCTCCTGGTAGCTAGCCATGGCTTCCCCCAACGCACCATGAGGAGCAGCGTGGCGAGCCCAGTCCACGCACTCCACAGGGGTACGAAGGGTTGTTCCTCGGCGTATGTTCCATCGCGGAACATACACTTCATTGGAATCCGACACTGCAAAAAACAAAAAAGCAGTTAGGAAAAAGATGATAAAAAAATTAAGTGAAAAAGGGCCAAAGGAACCCTACGCACCTGTAGGGTCTATAACAGGCCGATAACCGCCGAACCCATCACCTGAACCCAAAGGAAACCCATCCAAAAGGTCAGGCAGATGGGAAGGTGGCAAAGACTGGCGAGTACTCCCATGCGTACCTGATGGGCCGGCCGTCGGTGCCGGTGGCGGGGGCATGGTGGCAGCCGCCGCAGTCGCTGCCGCAGAATCCGCAGCAATCGTAACCGCCGGCTCGGTGAAGGACGCCGTAAAAATCGCACTCACGGCCGGCGATGGCGTAAACTCGGCTGGAACAGTCGGCTCAGAGTGAGCAACTGAACCAGCGGGACCAGGCGCAGGCGCCTGGGTCGACGCCTCAGGTAGGCTGACCAAGCCTACCGTCATCGGCGGAGAGGTACTAGGTACTTCACCCTGGAATGCGTCAACATCCACGACTGCACAAGAAGATAAGTGTTAATAAATTTATGAATGATAAATCTACAAAGAGAAGAATGTTTGTACTTACGGGTTTTCTTGAGCCTGAACGTACGGAGGGGCGGGGACAAGCCCGATGGGGCCGGTCTCTTGACGCCGGTCACCGTCGTCATTGGTTCTCCGGAGGTAACAGTCGTAGCCTCCGGAACAGTGGTCTTCTCACCACCGGGGTTCCCCGCCACCTCTTCACTATCTGACTCGGTGTCAGATAGAAGCACCGGATCAGCCGTGGAGGCCACCTTCTCCTTTTCTTTCCCTCCGGCAGCCTTCTTCTTCCGCACAAGGGGAGGACCATCTGCGGATTCCTCAGAAGAAGACAGGATGCAAGGAAATCCAGCAGCGGGTACAGCATTGAGGGGTTGAGGATAGAATATCGCCTTACCTGGCCGCCGGTGGCTCAGGATCTCTTGGCCCGGCGGATAGACCTCCACAAACCGATCCGCCGTTTGCTCAAGGATGGGCAACTCATTGTCGTCCAGAGCACGAGTGCCCACCCGCACGGGACCGTCAGCTTCCCGCGGGAACAGGAGCGACTCCAAATCATTCCCCTCTGAAAGAAAAGAAACAGTTAGAAGACAAACTAATATCAGCAAGAAAGACAAGACATACCATAAGGAATAGAGTTCAAACCATATTCGAGAAGGATGGGAAACCGAGACGCCTCCTTCCATACCCGGCTCATCCCCAGCAGCACCATCCCGGACTCCGCAAACCGGTAAACCGGAGATTGGACCCGGGATATCTTCGCGAACCATTCCGCCTCCTGGTAGCTGGAAGCGTGAAGGCTCGGAAGCGCTTGACCCTTCTTAAACTTCATGGCAATGGGGATGGCGCGGGCAGAGATGTAGAAGAACTCCCGCTTCCACGATCGGAGACTGCACTCGGTCACGCAGATCTTCAAACCCTTAATACGGGTTGTCAGGGTGTACCACCCCTGGACGCACCTCCAAGTATAGAAGGTCATCAGGCGGTCCACGTAGGGCTCAATACCCAGAATCCGGCACACCCACTCGAAGTGCCGGACCTTGGCAATCGCCATCGGATGCACCTCGGTCAGGTGCACACCGTGCCTCTCCAGGACACGGTACACAAACTTTGTCAATGGGAACCTAAGGTTCCCATAAACAAAGAATGCAGCATATACCCCGATCTTGCCACTGGGGGCATCGTACACAGTCTGGTGGGATTCAGGAAACTCAGGCTCAAGAGACTCAAGCATGAATTTCCTGACGATATACTGGTACTGATCGACAGGTAGAGCACACTGGCACTCGCCAGCAGTACTCCTATCGTCGGCTACAGCTTCAGCATCATGGGAAGACATTTTGCAGAAAGAAGAAAGTGATTTCGGGAAAATGCTTGCCTGAAAAGGGGAGTATTTGCCGGAAATCACTAAGAAGAAAGGTGAAAGTGTGGATTACAAAGAGGCCTCTCCCCCTTTATATACTAATCGCAATTAATACGGTGAATTTAATGCGGAGGAGAGAGAAATCGAAGGTGCAATGAAACTATGACACGTGGCAAAAAGCAGGCTGGCAACAGCTGTTGACAGGACGTGTGCCAGTAATTTCGCGGCCACGCGCCCGAAAAATCGCGCCCACGCGCCGTAAAAAGCGTCTGGAATGACCATATAATGTCACGTCACCATAACTTCCTGCACGTCCTGACACAGTCAGAAGAAACTGTCGCACGACGTTTCAGAGGTTTGGACTGTTCCTATCTTTCCACCAACCTTTCGAATTTCAAAATTCAAAATTTAAAAATATTAAAAAGTAAGCGGGAAAATACCCCCTTACCTTGGCGAACAAGTAACCGTAAGACGGATGCGGGTACAGTGTTAAGGCAAAACCCTTCACATACCTAGCACCCGCAGGGAATTGAAGCCAAGTACCTTGGCGAAAAGTAACCGTAAGACGGATGCGGGTACAGTGTTAAGGCAAAACCCTTCACATACCTAGCACCCGCAGGGAATTGAAGCCAAGAAAACCTTGGCGAACAAGTAACCGTAAGACGGATGCGGGTACAGTGTTAAGGCAAAACCCTTCACATACCTAGCACCCGCAGGGAATTGAAGCCAAGTACCTCGGCAGCCAAGTAACTATAAGACGGGTGCAGGTACAGTGTTAAGGCAAAACCCTTCACATACCTAGCACCCGCAGGGAATTGACGCCAGGAATACCTTGGAAGTAAGTAACCGTAAGACGAGCGCAGGTACAGTGTTAAGGCAAAACCCTTCACATACCTAGCACTCCGCTGGGAATTGAAACCAAGAAGGATCTTCTGGGCAATGCTTGCGTAAACGGAAATAACATCCCCGCATAGCGGGAACGTCGAGAACTACGTTGTTTGAAGCTCCAGGATGGAATTGGTGGTTTTAACATAATTGATCACTATGTTCAAAACTACCAAAACCTCACGGAGAATCCACAAGTGGGACTCAACGCTCCTGACTTGCGAGGAGGTTACAGCCTACCCGCATCATACCCAAAGACCAAGCAGGAAACTCGGGAATTTCTGCAAGTGACAAGGACTTCCGCGGGAAGAATCCCCATGGAAAACCTTAAAAAACCCTTTTCAAAACCCTCTGCTTAAAGTCCAAAAGTTCACCTCACTTTATTAAACACTCATGAGAAGAACATTGGACTGGGGGGACTTGAAGAGGTAGGTCCCAGCAGAGCCTAGTTGGACCCGCAAGACTCACCTTGAAGAGGGACGTCTGCGCAGAAACCAACTGGATCCGCAGGACCAACCATGCTCAGAGACGTGACGTCCTTACGCGCAGTACGCAAGCTGGTCCCGCAGGAAATGCCTCCCGATGGTGAAGGACTCCGCCTGTCCCCGCAGCCTCGGATACAAGCCATCAGGGAAGGCCACCCGCGCAGCAGGGCTACACGCACAAGGCACTTAGCTCTCAATCACTCAGTGTCACCTGAAGGAATGAGCGAAGCCGGGAACTATCCCGCACAAGGGCGGGAGGGGGAATACTCCCGCCCAAATAAGCCAGTCCGTACGATACAGGAAGATCTTCTGTACTGTACCTGACGAGGTATGGGAAAAAGATCTGACTAAAGATACGACAGCTTATTAACAACAGTATGGCGAGCAGCATGCTCCTGCACTGTATGTCACTATTAGCCGCTGCCTACTCACCAACTACTGCCATACCACGTGCGTAGCCGTCAGTTGGTGGAACAGGAATAGTATACAGCAGGCCTGGTCGCTATCAGCCGCTACCTACCCACCAACTACCAGCAGGGCACGTGCGTAGGCTACTGTTGGTGGAACAGGAACACTGTTGCAGCCGGCCATACCTCTTTGGAAACCTACCTTCGGCTATAAATACCACAAATGGTATGACCATCTCATCTTATCATATCTCATCTTGTATCATCATATTATACCTGATATCTGCTCTAGCAATCTCTTAATATACATTTATATTTAAAGAGCAATCTAGTCTGATTCTCACGCCGGAGGGTGGTCACAAGGAGGAACCCCCCCCCTTCTCAGTGACGAGCTCACGGTGTCTGTTTTGCAGGTTATCAGAAGAACCATCTTCCAAGGGTCTAACCCCTCGTGGGAAACAGCTATCTAACCCCCAGGTTACCAGTAATCTGCCCGGGGTCCGGTTAGTGTTTCTTCAGAAAGTTTCTTTAATATATATAGCAGAGACTTCGAATGTAAAAAGTGGACTTGGGTGGTGCTTGTTTCATGAATCACGAACGTTAAGTTGTCCCATTTAGAGTTGGTGTGATGTCAAAGATGATTTCGATATCAAGAACACGAAACAAATGAAAGAACAAATAATGTTTATAAAAAATTCATTTTTATTATAGACATATAACTCAAAAACCTTAATTATACAATAACTCTCATGATTAAACCCTACTTGATTGTAATCTACACTTTACTCAAATTAATGAACTGCGGTTTTCATCTCTGTGGTTTTTTCAAATTTTCAGTCCAAAAGTTTAAAATTTGCTATTTTCGTCCCTAGGTTTTCATTTTCATTGCAAATTTCGTCCTTTTCGTTAACATATTTTGGATTGAAACACACGGGGATGTAAATCGCAATGAAAACGAAACCTTATGGACGAAAATTGCAACGCAAATGAATCTTTAGGGACGAAAATAACAAATTTTAAACTTTTTGAACTAAAATAGTAAATTTGACCAACCATATGGACGAAAACCACACTTTACTCAAATAAAAAAAAGTCCAAATAGTTTGCGCATCTCCTTAAATTTGATATGTGCAAGTGATTTCGTGAGTATGTCAGCCATCTGAAGTACTTTACCACTAACGTATTTGACTACAATCTCGTCATCTTCAGTGAGGCTGTTCAAAAAGCTCGGGCTTGTGGCTCGCTCGAAAAAACTAGCTATAAAAGTTGATTTGAAACATCTTGAGCTGATTGGATCATTTTTGTAACCGAGCCAAAATCAACCTAGGCTCGGCTTGTTGGCTCGATCATAAACTCGTTTAACTTCAAAATCGAGCTAGAGCCTAGCTAAGTTGCCTCGTTTAATTTCGAGCCCGAGTTCGAAACCACCCTGGCTCGACTCATGAACAACCCTTAAAGTAAAACCGGGGTTTAATGTGTTTCGTGCGTACATGAAAAACGAGATTCTTTACTAGAACTATCATAGGCATATCATCAATCTCCAACATGACCTTCCGTAAAGGCTCTCTGTTACCAGATTTTGATGCATGCTATAACATTTACTCTTTTACTCATTTAGTTATAAAAACCAATATTTTTTAAAAACTAAAAATTGACATTTGAGGTCAATCTATGTGTTTATATAGAAAAAGAAGATTTATAAAAACATAAAGCATATAAAAACAAGAGTTCCCTTAAAAATTCAGGGAATCCATTTGCACATCCACCAAAGGTTTATTTGGGACCCGATGGTACGTACCTTCTTCATGATGAAAAATTAGAAAGAAAATCATTTTCTAAATAAAAATATTAAATAAACGAGGAAAAAAGGATACTAAATATAACAAATTTACACAAATACGATGCCTAATATATGTTATAATCATATTAAAAGATGTAACCTTCAGTGACACTGACACGGAAAAATTACTAAAGTAGTTTATGACAATGTTGTAAAAGTAGGTTTACGAGTCCGAGTACTTCTCGAGTATTCGTTACAAGGTATGTCGCCGATGCGAGGTTCTTTAACTCCGCCTAGTTACTCAGAATCGATCAAAGGTGGTCCACCTAAGCCAGAATTATATCTAGTCGGTGAACTTTGGCCGATTTTGACTTAAAAAATAAAACACAATTCGAATTTCTATAATACTGAAAAGCAAATATCAAAATTTTTAATTAATGGTTAGCAAATTTAGAATAATTTATTATTTAAAAGTATATTTCTCTTATTTATATTGATATTAACCTCTTTTGTTATATATATATATATATAATATCAGTCCGGGTACATTCAACTTCTCAGTCGACTGCCTAAAGTCCGTCTAGCGACTTTTGCAACCTTTGTTTTTTGATAATAAATAATCCAAATATCCAATCAGAAAATATCTAGACATTTTACTTAATACTTGGGGTAAAAAATAGGTGTGAGTAAAGATATATTTGGTGGTGTGTGAATAAAACGTACAGCTATATAAACATTTTACACATGTTTATAAGATGTCAATAAAAACTCCGATAAGTTGACATTTGAAAATATGGCACTTATATATGTTTTAGGTTTTAGAGCATTCTCATCCAATCCCTCATATTATGTGAGGAGTGTTTTTTATAATTTAAATAGTGATTTAGGGTGTTGTGAGTGAAGGGTTTTATATTTTAAAAAAAAAGTAGTGATTTTTCTGTATATTTGAAAAGATACTGTTCATCCCCTATAATTTTTTAATATATTTTGAAAGTGGTTGTGAGTGAAGGAAAAAGAAAAGGTAATGATAAAAGGTATAAAAAGTATTATTTAATTGAAATGAAGAGAGAAAATAAAGTGAGTTTTAGTGTAATTTTTTTGTTTAAAGATAGGAAGTGGGATAAGAATGCTCTTAGTAATTGATAGTTTTATAGTAGTGACAGCCTATTTGGAGGTAATTGAGGTTAAGCGTTTCTAGGTTTCAGTTCTTGCATATATATTTTAAAACAAATTGGCCGGGATAGAGGTGTTCATGAGCCGAACAACTCATTTACAAATTGAGAGAAAATCAAACTGAGCCAAAATTAAACCGAGCATTTTTTTGATTGAACATCGAGCGATTTTCGAGTATTACTTATTTCTTTTTCACTTCAAAAATTTCAATAAGAAAACAAGTTTGAAGTTGTAAATAATATATATGTAAACAAATTAGTAGCTTTAGACAAACGTGTAACATATTGTAAATTTCTATAGAAAACAAGTTTGAAGTGAGACAAAATAAATATGTGAACAAACTTCTAGTAACATGAAAACTTGAAGTGAACAAATGAAATTATGAAATTGACGGAATGAGGGACAGTTTAAAAGTGTTTAAAAATTGTATATTTATATTACGTTTGTGTGTGTGTAATTAATTAATTCGAGTCACTCAAACCGAACTGAGCGTTCCTTTGCTTGTTGTTTCAATCATAAGCAAACACAGCCAAAATCGAGCGAGCATCAAACGCTTTGAACAACTCTAGGTCCGGATGAAATTGTGATGATAGTAAAAAGACACAATGGCAACGACGTAATGACGATCGAAAGAAGTTTGCGACCATGCGTGATAGAAAAAACCGACTTTTCTTTCTAAGAAGTTTTATTCGTAATGATACTAGTTATATTTCATGATCGAATAAATAAAACTTAGGGAAACCAACAAATATATGATGCCTAATCATATGACTTATAGCAATGTGTTGAATATATAACATTTTATCAAAATATTATGTAATGCAGTTAAGTAATTACCCTAGGCCCTAGCAAACAAAGTCAAAGAAGAATTCCTCAGTATATATTGAGATTGAAGCCTTGTCTCCTAATATAGGGATGTGTGTTAATATAGGGATGTGTGTTAGATCACCTAAGGCTGAGGGGTGCGGAGCGCTAGTCAGGGCGCGTGAGGGACTTCGATAGCGCCCCGGGGCGCGAGAGCCACACCACCGGGGCGCGAGAGGGGCGCGAGAGGGGCGCGAGAGCGGAAAACGAGGCAGGCGCCAGGAGGCTCGCGCGCGTGAGTGGCTGTGGGAAATGGGAAAGAGCCGTTGGAAGGCTTTAATAATGAATAAAAATATTTTTTTTTTTTTAACAAAATCATCTATATATATCACAATACATATATCACAATACATATCAAACACAACCATTCTCACATACTACAACCAAAACGAATATCACACACCACACCCAAAACCCAAAATCACCCTATCTTCGAAACCTTTTTTTAAAAACATGTCTGGAAATTGGTACCCAAACCTAGATTCAGATTACCCTTACGACGATTTATGGTCGGCACCGGAACAACCGATGTTTTATTCGGGGTCGCAACAATCATCCGGCTTTCAACCATCCAACATGCAACCGTCTCCTAACTTTGTAGTTCCGGAGACACAAGAACCGGAACCAGAAGGTGAAGCTGCGGGACAAAGAAGACGCGTCCACCGGAAAAAACAACTTGCAACGGACGGGTCGGGTTCGGCTTCGACCGGAAGGGCGAAACGGAAAATCACTCCGTGGTCATCGGATGAGAAGGAAGCCCTGTGTCGGGCTTGGATAGCCATTTCTGAGGATCGGCGTTGCGGTAATTGTTTTAACGTTTTTAAAAATGATTGTAAATAAAAAGTTAAATAAAAAAGTTAAATGGCTTACAAATTTATTTACATAATTTTGCAGCCGACTACCAAAAGAGCAAGGTCTTTTGGACAAAGGTTAGGGAGACGTTCTATTCGCTCGTTGGGAGTACAGAGCGGAATCCCGATATGATTTCGGGTCGGTGGACCGAAATTAGAAAATTTGTCGGCTTGTTTACTAATCTGTTCAACAGGAACGCCGGTCGTATGAGACCAAGTGGCAGTGACGATTTGGCGGTCTATAATTTCACTGTCGAAGAGTGGAAGCAGGAGTGCCTGCGGAGGTATGGGGCGGTGAAGACGTGGGACGGTGTAAAGTTGTGGGAGAGGTTGAGAAGGTGTGCCAAGTGGGTTGAGCTGGTGGCGCCGGACCTTGATGCGGAAGTAGGGCCGAAACGGACTAAAACTAGTTCGTCTGGAGCGTACAGCACAACGGACGGGTCGGATTGCCGGGTTGGATTCGACCTAAACGTTGCGGGGGAGGAAACGTCTTCACCGCCGAGGAGGCGGCCATTGGGAAGGGACGCCAGGGGGAAAAAACCGGCTGAGGGGGAAGCCGTAAACATCAACGATCTTGTTGAATCCCTCAATAAATTCAACAAAACCCTGGAGGTGGTCTCTGTTGACAAAAAGGAAAAAAAAAGAATGAGAGATTTGGACTTCCTTGCAAGAGACTTCAGCCACCTAAATCCGGTCGACCAAATGCTGATGGAAAAACAAAAGGAACGTATCCGGAAGAGGTTGATCGAAGAAGACGAAGCCGAAGAATAAGAATAATGTTAATGTGTTTTTTTAATTTTTTTTAATTAATGTGTTTTTTTAATTTTTTAGTACTTTAATTTTTTTTATATATTAATGTGTTTTTTTAATTAATGTGTGTTTGTTTAAATAATTACTTGTTTTTTTAATAATACGTTTTTTTAATACATTTATAAAAAAATAAAAAAATAAACCGCTCGCGCCCCCTCTCGCGCCCCTCCACACCATGCCCCGGGGCGCTATCACCACTACCAATACCCATCTTATCAAGTTTCTCTCTCTGCCACACGTCACAATATTATTGGATGGCGCCCCCACTCACGCCCCCTCTCGCGCCCCCCACACCCCTCAGCCTAAGGATTAAGGAATGTAATTGACTTAATAAATATTTAATTTTTTAATTATTAAGTCTAATGTATGACACCTCAACATTAAAAACATGAGAATAAAGTACACACGTATTAAATAAGTTATTATTTCATTTTTTTAAGTCAGTACTACAAAGTTCTTCATTTTATTTCAAAATTACAATATACATGCATGTTCTAATTAATAATATTTTACTTTTAGATGAAGCTATAAAGTTCTTTATATTTGTATTTTGATGGGATGGTAATATGATTAGATAAAACAAGAGGTCGGTTTAATTCATGCTAAGTGTAATATTTGATTTTAAAAAAAAATAAATAAAATAAATAGAATAGGTATAAAAGTAATCAAACATTAATCAAACTAGGAATATGTTATTATTTTTTGTAATAAATCTGCTATTATAAGTATTTCCAATAAGTAAAATTAGTAATATATGAAATAGCTAATTTATCCTATTTCATCTAGTATAACTAGATACGTAAATATGTTGAGCCATCCATTACGTATATAGATTAAACATATCTATAACATCATTATCAAGTGTGTGTGAGGGACCGGGGGGGGGGGGGGGGGTAACTGAGAAGGAAGTGGGGCGAGGCACGACTTCATGGGGCGGGAAGCATCATTGACTATCATTGGGATCACGAAAAATCTATCTTGAAATCGGTGCTATCCGGAAGACGAATCCTCTTCTACCACCATTTATATAGCGGTTCAACTACTTTAAGAAAAAAACTTGTTAATTACTAAAAATCGTTCCTTATGCACGTTAACTCAAATCTTCATCCTTTTCACACAAATCTCAATACAAACAAATACGTAGATCAAGCCTGGTATTCGTAAATTAATCAACCCCAATCCAACCCTCGACCATTTCCACAATTTCAACACATTTAACAAAATCAATGCAATTCATCCAACACTTTTTAGCATAACATTCGTACAATAAACTATGTCTCACAGCAAGATCAACCAAACTATGATTCGCTGAATTACCAAGTAAAGACTAGCCTACTGTTAAACTAAAATCTAGAAATCCGATTACTCGAGCTATGCAACTCTACCAGCCACAAGCCCAACAAAGAGTGTGACGAGTCACCAGAAGAAACGCCCTTCACACCCAACACATACTAGGAGGAAGAAGAAAAAACATGGACAGAGAACAAAGAATAGACGTTGGCCAAACCATGGGTCTATATTTTTGAAAAGCAAGAAAACTAAGAATCAACAATGATCTGAGTCATTTTGGGAATAGATCCTTGTACATTTTAGAGAATAACTGCAGAGCACTTAATGGATTAGTCATCAACTTACCTTAACGCTCTCTTCCCGAGTTCACCTAATGAGAGAAAATAAAAGAAAGAATTTTTTTTGTTTTCATTTGTTTCCTATTTTATCTTTCATTTATTTTATTCTCATTTCTTTCAAAGATGATGATGCGGGTTTCACATGTAACAAGTTATGAAGACCTCAATGAAAAAGGACTAAGCAAGCAACATCAACAGAGCAACAAGAATATAAAATCCCTCACTACAAGGAGAAGGTGCGTATGGTGCAACAAGAACATATTCATGAATATATGTACTTCTTCCTTAAGCCACACGATCATTTGGACGAAGCGTTGTTGAATGCGGTGCTAACTTGAAAACATGAGATAGAACCACATGTATGAAAATGCAACAGTGTTTTTTATTAAGATATTACTTTAAAACATTTTCTAATTTAATGAAATGCTATTTTTATTTACAACTTTTATATTTTAATTAATTATATGTGCCTTTTGCATTAGTTTTTATTTATTTTGATAATTTATTTAACAAGTGTTTAACGATAAAGATGAGTAACAAAAGCTTTTAGAATGATTATGAAAGCTGATTTGTAGCGAAGATGTGAAAGATAAATCCATTCTTCTAACTTATTAGACCGTATGTAGTGGATGGAGCTTTTATAATGCGTTTTACGTTATTTGACGCCACGTTACCATAGAGACTTTTTAGTTAAAAAGGGTATAGTGGATTGAACCCTTCGAATCATTATCTCATTAGTACTTTATTATCATATTTTTATTAAAAAACATAATAAATGAACCACCAATTAGTCACCCCAAACTTCCCTTATCCGATGCTTCGTAGGAAGTGCTCTCCACCATCAAAAAGCCCAAAGTATTGAGGCGTGTTCCTAAACATTTTAAAACTTTTTGGATGGACAAGGCGTCACATTACACCCAATTTTATAACTTTTCTTTTTGAAAATCTAATCATTATTCTAAAAAATTTTCTTAATAATAAACACTCTTAAACAACATGCCAACTTTTGACCATATAATGCCTATCCAAATCACCAAAAACCAAGCATAAAATAATCCAATTCACCTATATATACCTCCAACTTTTAAGTTTTAATTAAACAAAACAAATTTGTTGTATTCCATTTCCCAAACCAAATGTTCCACATAAACCTTCCCTTTTGGCCTTTCCTCCCTCCTTTAAAACCCCCACTTCCTCCCTCCAAAACCATCAATGGCTTCCTCTAATAATATTATCATTACCTTCCTCTCATTAATAATATTATTATCATCATCATCTTCTTCTTCCAAATCTCTTATTTTCCCACTCACCCACTACCTCTCAACCTCCAACCCCACCACCTCCTCAAATCCACCACCACCCGCTCCACCACCACCGCCATGTCTCGATCCCACTCTCCGCAGTGACCGACTACACCATGTCGTTTAATCTCGAATCACCCATAGCAAAGGTAACAGTTTACATGGACACCGGAAGCGACACTGTGTGGCTCCATGTGAACCCTTCACATGTATTATGTGTGAAGGGAAATATGACCCCACCACAACGCCCCCACCCCATAATATTAACGCCTCTAAATATGCTCTCCCTGTCACGTGCCAGCTCTGCGGCCCCCTCTGGCACGCAGACTTCTGACTTATGCGCCGCAGCTCGTTGCCCACTTGAGTCTATTGAAATGTCCGAGTGTCAGATTTATCAGTGTCCTAATTTTTACTACGCTTATGGCGATGGCAGCTTCGTGGCTCGGCTTTATAAAGACCGGCTTGACATACCGATGTCGGCTCCCCCGGCTTTGGTTGTTGAGAATTTTACTTCCGGATGCGCTCATCAAGCGCTTGGGGAGCCAATTGGCGTTGCGGGGTTCGGGCGTGGCGAGCTGTCCTTACCGGCTCAGCTGGCTAAGTTTTGGCCTCGGCTCGGCTCGGCTCGCAGTTTTCGTATTGTTTGGTGTCCCACTCTTTTGACAAGGACCGGGTTCGACAACCGAGCCCGCTCATTTTGGGTCGGGTCAACTCGGGTATCGGTGAAAATGAAAATGAAAACAAACAAAAACCTGATGACTTTGCGTACACCGCGATGCTGGAAAACCCGAAGCACCCGTATTATTATTGTGTCGGGTTGGAAGCGGTCACGGTGGGTGACCGAAGGATCCCCGCTCCGGAAAATATGAAGAGGATTGACCGGAGAGGGGACGGTGGGATGGTGGTGGACTCGGGCACGACTTACACGGTGTTACCGGAAGGGTTTTATAATATGATTGTGTCCGAGTTTGGGAAAAGGTTGAAGTTGAAACGGGCTGGGCCGGTTGAGGACATGACTGGGCTCAGCCCGTGTTATTATGTGGACCAGCACGATACAAAAAGTACAAAAGGGGTTGTACCTGTATCTGTACCGCGCCTGGTGTTTCACTTTGAGGGGAATTCAAGTGTGGTGATGCCTACGAGGAATTATTTTTACGAGTTTGTGGATACTGGTGATGATGTGGAAATGAAAACGAAAACGAAAACAAAAAGGAAAGTGGGGTGTATGACATTGATGAACGGTGGATATTTTCCGGATTCGGCCGGGCCGGCCGGGTTGTTAGGGAACTACCAACAAGAAGGGTTGGAAGTGGTGTATGATTTGTTGAAGAAACGGGTCGGGTTTGTTAGGAGGAAGTGTGCATCTTTGTGGGATACATTGAGTTGAGTTGAGGTTGACTTTGGTGTAAATTTGGTTGGTGAGGTTGACCACACGTGTGGGGTGTTAATGAAGGTGGAAATATGTGTTGGCTGGCTAAGGGTGGATGGATAACGTTGTACACTGTATAGTGTGGGTTGGGTTATATGTTTTTTTTGCTATTGGCACGCCACTTTGTGTAGAGAAATAAGGGACTGGTGGAGTTTTGTGGTGTGGAATTAGCGAAAAGTGGCTTGGAATAAAAGTATATTTATTCAAGATTCAGTGTGCCAAATGAAATGAATAAGAGCAAGTGGTATTTGTACCATAAAGTAGTATTTTGGGTGATATAACAACATTCTTATCCTATCACCTAAAAATACGTGAGTGAAGTTTGCAAATTGTAAAGGGTTTTGATTGGTTGTGAATGTAAATTATGAAGTGAAGAGAGAAAAATTTAGTGATTTTTTGTAAATTTAGTGATTTTTTGTAAATTTTGTGAGTAGAATAAAGAGAAAACTGCAATGATAAATGTGTAAAAAAGTATTATTTAATTGAACATGAGAGAGACATGTAACGTTTTTAGTGTAATTACAGAAATAGAGATGGAGAATAGGTTGAGAATTCTTTAAGTTTTGTGTAAGCTTCTGAAGATACAAATATAAATATAGTACATGTATATAGGGGTGTTCAGCGATCGGTTTAAAACCGCGAAACCGTCCAAGCCGGTCATCGGTTTGGCTTCGCGGTCGGGTTTTTTTTTTACATTCGGTCGGTCGGCTTCAAAATTTTCAAACCGTAATGAACGGTTTGGCTTGCGGTTTTTATTGAAAACCGGCAGTAAAAAACCAGACCGGACCGTAGGATTTATTTATATATAAATTTTATTTTTTTATATTAGATTTATATAATTATTTATAATATATCATATGTTTTAAAAATTGGGCTTCTTGTCTTAGCCCACTATAAGATCTAGTGTGTTATTTAGCCAAAGTTTACTAAAAGTCTAGTATCCCGTCATGTTCTAGGCTTAAATTCTGGACAATATGATTAGTTATGGGGATTTGCATTTTGGTTATTTTATTTTTGGACAACTTGAAATCTGAACTTGTGAATTAGAGTTTAAGTTTTTGACAACGGCATATTAAAGCCTAAACCGTGAAACCGGCCGGAGCCAACCGTTAGTAACGGTTCGGTTCGGTTTGGTTTTTATTTTAAACAGTTTGGCTTCGGTTTTTGATTAGCAAAAACCGTACTAACGTTTTGGCTTACGGTTTGACCCAAAAACCGTTAAAACTGGACCGTGAACACCCTTACATGTACCTAACATCAAAATCGTGGGGCTGTGAAACTGATGTGAATACTTTTAGCTACAGTGGGGTCAAGTTTTACCATTTTAACCTGTTATTTTATAAAGTTTTCTAAAAATATTAATATTTTACAATTTAAACATATTTTATATTTTATGTCACCTTAAATAGAAAAAAGATATAAAAGAAATAAGCATTGAATTTTGTACTTTTAAATATTACTATGCTTAGAGCTTTCATTTAAATGGTAAATTTAAAGTATTAATATGTTAATAAGCATCCATTTTTATTTGTTTTTTTGGCATGACCCATGCCACACACAAGTCTCATTCTCTTCTTAAGAGTATTTTTAATCCATCTCTCGTCCTCGTTTCTATAATTACATCAAAACACATTACATTTATCTCTCCTATTTAATTAAATAATTTTTTTTTATATTTTTATCATTAAAATTTTCTTTCTACTCTACTCACAACTAATTCAACAAATACTAAAAAATAAATAGGGGCAAACTTTGTTTCCCCAAATTTACAAAAAATCACTATATTTTCTCTCTCTCATATAATTTACACTCACAACCACTTAAAACCTCACCCTATAATTTGCAAACTTTCTTTACATAATTTTGGAGGACAAGATGAGAATGCTCTTAGTGACATCCGGCTTGAGGATCTACAACAAATCAATAGGTTTTTTGACTTCTTGCCACATCAATAGGATGGGACTATAAGCATCTCTTTTAAATCACAACTGAAACGCATTGTTGCAAATCTTTTGACCTTGTGGTGGCCCATGACTTGATAATTACATCATGCTTTGAAAAGAATCAGTAACTTTTAATCATGATTAGAAGCCATGGGACGTAACACAAGGATCGAATCTCTCTTGATGAGACAAGGGGATAGCGAATGTGACTCTTGGGGTCACAACAAGAAGCACTAATGGGCATAAGGAGTCCTGATGGTGGTGTAAGGATGTGTAAATCAAAATTCGATATTAGTAACAAACTTTTAAAGTGCTTTTGAGGTGCAAGAACGAGGACCATGTGACCTTGAGAGAGGGACACAAAAAGGCCAAGACGGAAGCCAAGATGGTAGTTTCAGAGGCAAAGAACACAACATATGGACATAAGTATGAATGACTAAATACAGAAGAGAGGATCATAAAATATACGTGTTCTCATCAAAGGACATCAAGTTGAGATGCCAAATCTACTTTCACAATCTTTTAAACAGTCGGAGGTGTTACCAACGAGAAAACCACAACTCCACTTCTCAATAGCTAATGGGACATTGTGTATGGGGGATGTGATATGGATGTATTTCTTTTTTTTTCTCTTTCAGTTTACTTATAATTTAGGAATGTACTAGAAGCCCAAGAAATTTAAATCATATGAGAAAAATAGTTATCTAAAAAGTATGACGCAAGAGATTTATGGGGAGGTATGGGCTGAGCTGAAAAGCCCAATAAACAGCTGTCAATTGTATTGGAGACACCCCCCAAAATCTTTTCTTACGTAATGCTTCAGACCCGTACGCCATTATTCAACATTTCAACCTCAACCTCATAAATATAAAGTTAATCCTTCTTAATTTGTGGCTTAATGGCAAGAGGCTTGAGTTCTCCAGTAAAGACCTAAGTTTGAGTCCCACTTGTATCACTTTAGGTGGATATTGACAATGAAGGATTTGAGCTAGACCTTGTGCAAACGTTGTCCGTTCGAATCACCAGGGCCGGCTCTTGGTTGGTGCAACCCGGACAACCGGTTGGGGCACCTACTTTTCCGGGGCACAATTATATATATATATATATTTAATTTTTTTATAGAATAGAAATAAATATTAATCCCCTTATTACATAATGGGCCTAATTTTTGTGTTACCATAATCCATTTGTGGTATTGGGCTCAAATTAATTAAAAAAAAATTATAATAACTATGAACGGATGCGGCGATTGAATTCCAAAACGTATAGCCGGCATAAAAAGGAAGCAAAAGGCCGACGGGCGGACTGACGGAGACACCGTCGAGTAGCCGGTAGCCCAAAATATAAAACCTAATTGACTAATTGTGACCTACCTGGTTGTGAAGAAGAAGAAGAAGAAGAACGGAAGACACGGACGGGGACTGGTGAGGCGGTGACGATGTATTGAGTGAAAGAGGTCTTGAAGAGTTAGGTATGCAATCGGTATACTTTTTCTGGATTTATATAACTATATTATAGTATTATTCATTAGTTATTATATAATATATTCTTTAATATTTTAATATAGATTTGTGATTTGTCATATTCATATGTGATATGTATATAAATACAAATACATAATTGTGTATTATCTGACTACCTATGACTACTTGTTTTATTCTAAACCACTAATAAAAAAGAGACAAAGGGACATATACATAAAAAAGGGAAATTCAATCTATTCTATAAAGATAATCAAATAGAAAGGATAATAAAAATCGATTTCAATTTTGACCAATTTATAATAACTAATAATTTTATAATAACTAATAAATAGAATTCAAAATTCAAAAAAAAAGAGAATTCTATTTAGAATCCCTTTTCTTTAGAGAGAATTCTTCGTAAGATTGAGATAAAAACAAGAGAATTTGGATAAGAGCAATAGTTAGTTTTAACTATAACTAAAAAAAGGAAAAGTTATGGACTAAAAATAGGATTCTAATCGATGAATCTTGAAAGGAACCACGCCCCGCAAAAGGAAACTAGATGGTTGGACCAAAAGAAAAGCAATTCTTACTTTAACTAAACAGTTATGAACGACTTTAAAATTTCAAGTTGAATTGACTAATCCGGTATATTTTCCAATAGCATTATGTATAATGTATAATTGAGTATAATTAATAATTTTACTTTGAAATATCAAATAATAGGAATATGCCTCCTAAACAATTGTCCGGTGCTCAAAAGCGTAAAAAAAGAAAACGAGATGATGCAATAAAAAAATCTCAAGCCGGTGCTATGCATAAATTTGTATAAAAACCGACAGTTGAAAAGCCTATTGAAGAGCAAGAGGTTGAAGAGCAAGAACAAGCTAATGAACAAGATCATGTGAAAGTAGTACTTGAAGAGCCGGAAGAGGAAGAACATGTTGAGGCTAATATAAATGAAGAGCATGTCAAGCATAACCATGTTGATATATTTGATCCAAGAAGGTGAGAAGGACTTAATTCTAATGAGATTAAACTTTTGGTTGAGAAAGGTCCTAAAAGAGATAATAATATAGTAAATGCTCCGTATGATAAGCATAAAAGAAAATTTTCATCAGCTTTATATACAAGAACTTTATCAAATTTGGAGAAATGCGATCGCCCATGGCTAGTATATTCGTTAGAGGTAGACAAGATATTTTGTTTTTGTTGTAAAGTGTTTAGAAAAGGGCTCCCGAATGGTAATTTGGATGGGGAAGGTTATAATAATTGGCACCATGCTTCCACTAGTGTCAAAAATCACGAAGTTTCCTTGGATCATTTCACAAATATGAATAGTTGGTTTGATATGCGTAAAAGGTTAAAGTTGAACGAAACAATTGATAAAACTCAGTACGAGCAATTCAAGAAAGAAAGAGACTATTGGATACAAGTCCTTTTAAGAATCGTTGCATTAGTCAAGTTTCTTGCTAAAAATAATTTAGCATTTCGTGGTACAAAAGAAAAGCTGTATCAAAAAGGTAACGGTAAATTGTTTTTTTTTACTTCAGTCAAATTGTAACTAATTGTACTTCTTATTTGAATTTGTTTTTAATAGGTAATGGAAATTTCTTGGGTCTTGTTGAAATGTTGGAAGAGTTTGACCCGGTTATCAAAGAGCATGCCCGACGGATCATAAATGATGAGGTTCATGTTCATTATCTTGGACACAACATCCAAAACGAGTTAATTTTTATGATAGCTCAAGAAATTAAAAAAGAAATCATAAAGCAGATAAAAGAAGCAAAGTATTATTCAATCATATTGGATTGCACTCCAGATTTAAGTCACCAGGAACAGATGACTATAATTGTGAGGTATTTAAAGTTCTCTTCTAATTCGGCTACTGTCGAGGAGTCCTTTTTAGGGTTTTTGGATGTTAATGATACCATGGGGAAAGGATTATTTGATATTACTGTTGAGGAGTTACTTGGTTTAGAACTGGATGATATGCGTGGTCAAGGTTATGACAATGGAGCAAACATGAAAGGAAAACACCAAGGAGTGCAAACGAGATTTTTAAATGAGAATCCTAGAGCATTTTATACTCCTTGTGGTTGTCATTCTCTTAATCTTATATTATATGATATGGCTACCATTTCTACTAAAGGAGAGAGTTTTTTTGGAAAAATCCAACGTATGTATACTATCTTTGCAAATTCTATTAATCGATGGCAAATTTTGAAAGATAATGAAAACTCTTGGAGTCTGAAGTCTTTATCTCAAACGCGTTGGGAAAGTCGTGTCG
The DNA here is from genome assembly GCF_021521415.1 of Bidens hawaiensis. NCBI lineage: Eukaryota > Viridiplantae > Streptophyta > Magnoliopsida > Asterales > Asteraceae > Bidens > Bidens hawaiensis. The sequence goes on from NW_027492444.1 coordinate 89,480, forward strand.
AAAGTGTTAAAGCTATTAAATTGCAACTTGCTGATGTACGAGAGGCTTACTTGAAGTTGGAGAAAAAGATGGTTATCTTGCAATTGCAGATGAAGCAACTACAATAACAGAAAATATTGGTTTTGACTTTTTGGTATCAATTATCATCTGATATGAAGTGTTAGACAAGGTGAATATAGTGAGCAAAAGGTTACAATCGAAAGATATGCACCTAGAGATTGCTATTAAAGAAATAAAGAGATTGATTGACTTCTTCAAGAAATTTAGAGAAAATGGTTTTTCAAAAGCAATAGATGAAGCTGAGAAAATTGCTTTTGAAATGGGCATCGACCCGATATTTGCACAAAAACGTGTAATTAAAAGGAAAAAACAAAGTGATGAGCGTTCAAGTAGTGTGACATTTGAGCCAAAACAAGGTACACCCCAGTATGTATTTACCGATTAAGCAAATAAATGTTTTTTGCGTAACAAACGAACGATTAACCGAACGGGCCGGGTTATGACCCAGATATCCCGGGGGGACATCTATAAGTGATATACGATTAATATAAGCTAATCTATTAATATTATGGCCTTAGTTCAATAGCAAACAAGTTACACGAAAACATGCTCGTTTAACTACCCGCTATAGATTTAAACGCGAATGACAGTTACAAACCGAGCATTGTATCATCTGTTAAGCCGAAAAAGATTTGCAAAACACTTAGTGGGAATGTTTTAAGTGACCCGTGAAAATATTTTCGATTTTTACAAACGAATAATATGTTTTTATAAATTTACACAAAAGTAGCCGAAAAACACTCGTTTTCGCACTGTTTGTCATACCCGATATATTTTTTGCGCCAAAAACCGAACCCGAAATAAATTTAGGCTCGGGATTTCACGTTCTAGCACGCAAATCAAGAAAATTGGGCCAAGATGGGCCCAAAGGGGCCCATCCCTTGTCCGGCCGTAATGTTTGAAATACCACCATATATATATATTTTTGTTTACAATTTACCACATTCTCTAACATTCCTCAAGATATTTTATAACCCTTTGAAGCTGCTACAGCAGGTTTTGAGAAAACTTAACCAAAACACTAGGTAATTATGTCTAATTTGATAATTTTATGCATGTTTTATCTTGAATTTTCCATGAATATTGATCATTGATTATCAAAAATCATTTCTAACCATGCAAAAATCCTAAAAAATTGACCAAAAACATACTTTGATCATACACATGGTTAGTAACCTGGTTTGATAGTTTTTTTTGGCCATAAACACGGATTATAGGGTCTAAACGGCGTTTTTACGGTTCAAAAGTTCGGTTTTATACGCTAACCGAAACCCTAAGTTAAGGGGCTGTTTTGTTGATGAAACTTGATTGGTTTGTAATATAGGACCTGTATCTAGCTAGTGTAGGAGCACAAGAACCCGAAAAACTTGATTAGAAGAGCAAAAACGAACCAAACCCGCAAAGGTAATACTGAATCACTCGTTTACGGGCAGTTTAGGTTAAGGTTGTGATGTGCATATTTTAGGTCTTCAAATTTTACATGGACATCAGGGACCATGTCATCGAGTCCCTGTTAAAATCTGGTAATTTTTCGACCATCCGAGAATATTCGGCGAATTTATTACCGAATTGGGACGTTTAATGGGGAAAAATAGTTAAAATGTTTCAAAAATTATGAAATTTTTCAGGGAACTCAGATTTAATGTATTTTGATCATATATGAATTTTAGGATCATTTGGAGAAGTCTAAGGGTGTTTTGTGCATATGCGTTCGTGTGAATTTTTGTAGCCGAATTTGAGCCGAAAAGAATATTGCACGAACTTTTTATATTCTTGAATTGATACAAGTTGTTTTGGAACATAATTTGAGTATTCAGGAATTTTTGTGGAATTTTTGGAAATTGTTTGGGATAAACGGACGATTTTCAGGTGAAATATAGCTAATAAAATGAATTTTTATAAATTAATAAATCAGTAAATAATTCCAGAAATATTTTTATAAAAATATGCATATTTTAATTGATAAGAGGCTAAACTTTCATAATTTAATAATTAACGGTTAATTAATTATGCCAATTTGAAGATTAAACAAATTCAGTTTTTATAAAAACCTGCAAGTTTGCGACTAACGAACCTGCGGGAATATCAAAACACCAAGAGTGATCAAAAATCATATTTTTGGATTAATTAAGTAAAAACAAACATTTCTATGAGAAACCTGGACAATCTGGATAGACTGTGCGGATTTCTTCTCAAATCAAACTGAATAAACGGAAATGGGCCCCGTAGCTAATCCGTGACCCCAATATGTGATCTTTCTTTATAACTTAATCATTTTATTAACCAAGATATTTGCCCAAGCTTATTTTCCCATAACTGTTTTCTGAACGCGTAAACGAACAACTTGGCCCAGCTGGGAAAACGGGAATCTGAGCTAAGTTCGGTTTTAAGTTTTAGACATTAAACAACATCATAATCTAAGCCTATTGCCACTTTCTGGGCATTCCAAATATACCCAGATTTGTTATACAGCGCAGTTTAGTATTGAGATTATAATAATATTAAAATATTAATATTATTATAATATTGATTATAGGAAACTGTGATTACAAGTTACACAAACCTCGAACCGACGTGCTACTGATTATCTACTAAACAGTGAGTTTCATGACCCCACTCTCTAAACAGTTTTACAAACTTTTGGGGTGAAAAGCATGTTTGATTATGTTTACATATCTGAAACTTGTAATGATGTGAATTATCTAAGTGCTAACACACGAAAGTCTCCACGATCACAGTGATTAACTTCGAGCCGGTGGCTTGTGAATAGTATTATTGGTTTGACAAACCCAAACGGAATCGGCCTAGTTGCCGTGTCGCATAGCGCCGTTTGCACATGACCATATTTATACATACAGATTATGTAGTGTTAGACATAGCTACCGGGGCATGTTGTGGGCGGAAGGGGAGCCACAGTGGTTGATTGAGCGCGGGAAATGGATGCACGCAACACATACAGTCAAGGCTTCACTGTAGCTTAGCATAATTACATCATTTACATACATACATACATACTTATATCATGATTACAAGTGTTAACTTGTGAATACTCATAATTGTTTTCTTGAAACTCGTGAAACTCACAAACTCTAGTAGTTGACCCGTTTTTTCCTGCTTTTCAGGTGTACCTAAATCGGAATGATTTGGTGATCTGTTACTTGCCCAAGGTGGGTGGTTGATGCTATGTGAATAGAAGCAAGGGGGTTCGTAGTAAGATCGTATATTTAACAAACTAGTTTTGTTTGTATAACCTAGACTGTAAAACAATGATAGAACAATGAAATGTACTATATTGTAAATTAGTTTGTGATGTTTCTTTATAAACAATGTGTTGATACAAGAGGTGTCTGTTACATTCCTGTTTTACGCTTCCGCATTGTGCTAGTCGGGGTGTGACAAGTAGTCAAGAAGCTTCATTTATTCCTCAAGAGAAGTTTAGAGTAAATTATTTTTTATATTTTATTAATCAAGCTATTACTTCTCTTGAGACAAGATTTGATCAATTCAAAAATTATGGGAAATTATTGGATTTTTGTTTTCACAAAACTTGAGGGGAATTGAAGATGAAGATCTTAAGTTATCCTGTAATTTTCTTGAAAATGCACTAAAGTTTGAAGGAATATCGGATATTGATGGTGAAGAGCTTTATATGGAGTTAAGCTCATTAGACACATTATATACTATGGAATTTAGTAGCCCAATTGAAGTTTTGAAGCATTTGAACGAGACCCAAGAAAATTTCTCAAATGCAAGGATTGCATAGAGAATATTGTTAACTATTTCAGTCACAGTGGCATCCGCAGAAAGAAGTTTTTCAAAGTTAAAGTTATTAAAATCTTATTTACGATCCACAATGTCACAAGAAAGACTTAATGGATTGGTGATGATAGCCATTGAGAGCGAAATCTTAGATAGTATAAACTGCGAAGAGGTGATCAAACAGTTTGCTGTAAAAAATGCTAGGAGAGCTTCACGAATCATCAGTTAGAGGTTAGCTACTATTGTATTTGAGTTTATTACTATATATTTGCTATTTTTATTGTTATAACGTTAATGTCGTTTAAAAAACTATCTTATGTATTTCGTTACTCGTTAGGGCCTATAGGCCTTTTTTTTATGTTCGTCATAGGTATTTGAATTCTCGGAGACGGCCCTGCGAACCACGATCCCACATGGGTTTTCATCCCACCGCGTGTTATGTCAGAGAGTTCTACTCTTGCGGTGGCGGTATGTTCGTCCTAGGTATTTGAATTCTCGGAGACGGCCCTACAATGACTGTCAAGTGGCAGTTGGCGATATGGTTTTCCGGGGGAACACCCAAGCCAAACTTTGAAGCCAGCGTGGACCCGGTTAAGACAACATAGTCTGGCCAGAGTGGGGCAGCGGAGCTCTCCAAATTTGGAAAGTGCGGTAACTTAAATAAAAGAAAGTCGCCGTTTAAAAAAAAATAAATGTATCTATAAGAGTATTCTCAGCCGGCCACTCATCCAAGCCTTTATAATTATACTAAAAACAATTATATTTCTCTCTATTATTCAATTAAATAATACTTTTTTATATATTTATTATTACAGTTTTCTCTTTTCTCTACCCACAACTAATTCAACAAATATTAAAAAATAAATCAGGTAAAACAAAGTTTCCCCAAATTTACAAAAAAAAAAAAAAACACTACGTTTTATCTCTCCACTCTATAATTTACATTCACAACGCACATTATAATTTGCAAATTACCCTCATATTATTTTAGGGGATGCGTTGAGAATGCTTTAATTGATATAATATGTTTTTATTTTTGTAATTCATTTCATATTAAAAGTTAAGCAGATGTAGATATATAATCAAATGCATAATTTATCTAACTTTACTTCAAAATTCCAACTTTTTTACGCTGAATCCTCACGATACAGAAAAATAAAGTTATAAATAATTAGTTTAAATTAGTATAAGTTATAAAAGAATTTGTTTTTGATTAAAGTAGCGCACATCAAGTTTTAATAGAATTTTTTAATTAAACACATTACATTGTAAAAACAAATTAGTATAAGTCCTAAAAGAATTTGTGCATAGAGTGAAACAAAGTTCGACGTATAATATCATTTTTATATTTTTACTCAAAATTTTATGTGAACCTTATAATATACATTAGATGTATCTTTCTTGGGTTACTCTTAGGTAATCAAATTCATGATTTCCTTTGATAAAATAACATATTATCAACCTATTGATAGTCATAGAGGTGCAAGTGGATCCGACCTAGTACACTCTAGTTCTCTCCCTGATATTTCAATTGAGAGTTTTCTTTTTTCAATTAGTAGGGATCACAAATACGTCTCACTGAGCAAAGTTACGGATCACATTCTTCAACACAATATATCAAGATGGTGCATAGTCTCTCAAAAACTAAATAACGCACACTATATCAAGATAGTGTTTTCCTCAACAAGTCACAAATCAATGACGAACAAACCCACTAACAAATCCCTAGCACAATTCTAAAAACATCTCTTTAGTGTGTTGTGGTTTAATTAACTAAGGCTCGTTAAAGTGTCACTTCGGTAGTGGGGTTTAGCTATCTCGCGCCGGTAACTAGGGTGTCGTGGGCTATCAAGCTTTAACTAGCTAGTTATGATGATAAAAGAAATAACAATAAAAAAGCTTGATTGGTTGTTAGTGTTTGGACCCACCATGTATCCGTTATCATGCTCGTTAATGGGTTGCTGCCTCATCCAAAATGTCATCCCCTTAACTAGCATGGCACGGTGTAACTGGCGTTCAAGGGGGTGCCACATTAGCGTAACGCCGATGTTTTTCATCCCACAACGACCAACCTTATAATTAATTATATATGCAACTATTATGAGCCCTATACATAGGTTTATTAAGCCCTCCCCCTAATCTCATATCTATCCTAAAACATTCATCAAGATTTGTAATTCCCTAGGCCCAATCCAAGTAAGCAAGCCCAAATAATCGATGACAAATGATAAGCCGGATTCTATTAACCATAGAATTGTCTTGAACTTGTATAAGCACTGGGCCCAGATATCACTAATTTGTTGAGACTCAGCCCAATTAAACCAGCCCATATTACGAATATTATTTTCAAACTCGAATAACTTCAAACCATTTTGACCATTCATGGCCCAGCTGTAATAGATCATCCATTGGGTATAGTACATCTTTTAGATTCTTAGGGACCACTTGATAGATTTTTAACAGTAATTAAAAGGCTATATTTTAATGGTTTATAACCTTTTAATAGTTAAGCGTTAACTTTAAGTCTGAATGATACTCTTAACCATTTAATTAAAACTAAATATATTTATATTTATAAGTGAGTTAATTAAATAATATTTTAATCCGAAACATTATTATCTTCATTTCATGTTTATGTCGTACCAGAAAATTACTAGTTATGCCATCATCACGTAGGTGGGTAGTCAAGAGATTTTTCTTAGGGTTTCATTCTAGAGGGTCCCACGCCAAATAATCCGAATTCTAACTCATGTGCTTGCTTTGAAGTATGAATAACATCATTGTAAGAGTGATTTGAACTTGAATAATAGGATATAATAAATTTTATGACCTTTTGAAAGACATGTTACTATTACTGCGACATCCATCTTAAAAAAAAAAGAGAAAAAAAAGAAAAGAAAAACAAGTTACATAACAACAAATTGCTTCTTAGTTATTTGATTTGACTTAAAAAAAATATTTGAAAAAGGAAAAACAACTATAGATATTTTCTAACAAAAACATCGGTTCAGACACACACTCACACTTGACAGTTCCAGAAGCATCTGGTGTGCCTCTAGAACACTCAACCAATCTCTGCAACCTTCTTATTGTCACACTCCACCTATATAAATATATATCATGTAACGTGGCCTCCAATCTTCTCATCAAGTAACAAAGAATAACGAGTTTTAATCTACAAACTATATATAATAATCCAATGGCTACTGTACGAGCTGTTAAGAGAGGCACAACTGGTGTTGCAACTTCAACCTTGTTTAATAAGTTATTAAACCCTGTCCGATCAGTTTCGACTATCCCTTGTGTCCGACGTTGCTTCAATAATAGCTCGTCTCAACCGGCTGTTTATGATGAGGATAATCGCGATGTCGATGTGGATCATCGCTCGCATTCGTCCGTTTCTCACCTTCGTGACCGCGATTTATTCACTGGTAGGTATTTTGTAATTTAAAAGGGATAGGGGCACAATTTGTTGTTCGTTTTTCTTTTGTTTCGATGTAATTATATTACTTTTCAGTTTTATATTTAATCATTTAACTTTATGTCTTTTATGACCTTTATCTAAGCCACGTTTGTGTTTGTTCATTTAACTTTACTAAAACAACGATTGAACATGGGAAGTTACACGAACAAGTTTTTTGTTTTTTTCTTTAAAAAATGAATATGTTTGTGCTCGTTTACGTTCCTTCATTAATGAAGGAACATAACGAATTCAAATGAAATAAAGCAAACAAACATAAATGAACATACCGACTGAATGCATAGCAATACTAAACATCAATACCCATAGATTAACACAAGACAATTACAATTAGTTGTTCTAATACATGAAGAAAATAATGAAAAATTACAAACTTTACATCCCGGGAATGACTAAAGAGGATTCAGCCGCTCATGATTTTCGATTAGTCTTCGGCTATTGATTCAGGATGATGAACTATGAATCCCGAGGTGATCGGAGGTGATACAGGGCTCCCGGAATCGTCCCTTGTCGTCCCAAAATGGCTGGAAGTCTTTCTCCCTGATTAGGGTTCGTAAAATAGAAGATATAGGCCAAACCCATTTTTTCCCATCTTTTAGGCCCGTGGCGTAGCGCGATGGCCATATACCCATACCATCGCGCTACGTGATGGAAGCTGACCTCATTTTTGGATTCCTCTCGTCGAGAAACCCAAAATTCATATATTATGGGTTCCGTAACTCATTTTCTAGCCCAGGATATGCTCGTTTTACTTCTTGGTCGCTTTTCGTCAACCCATCTTGTTCAGTTAGCATTGGCTTTAGGTTTCTCATCTAAACTCTTTCCGAATTCTTCTAACACTTCCCAAGACTTCAACTTATGCTCCGGTATTCCCAAGATATCATTCCATGCTTGTACAAGTCTCCAATTTAGCATCTTTAACGATCAATGACCTGAAATACAAAAGCACGTATGAAGTAGCAAAGTTCTAACAATATACTAAACAAAATTACATAATTAACACACTAATATATATACAAAATACCCGAACATCACAATACTAAATGTATTGCATGCTAGCTTGTTACTGCTCATAAACGTGAGTTCTCCTTATCTCTACATTATTACTGTGTACTAACTAGGGTTTTACCCGGTATATTGCGCCGGGCAGGTTGGCAAAACCCAAGTGTTGTCACGTTCGTTACGGTACCAGAGCTAAAAGAAAAGAAAACATTGGCATTCGGTTGGTTTTCGTTACGTTCGTGAAGATACCAAATTTAATACAAAATGCGCTAAGTCTACGCGAATTCGGTGGGTTTTCGTCTCGTTTGTTAGATATCGTAAAAGAAAAAACAAAAGTGGCATTCAGTCAGTTTTCGTTATGGTTCCAGAGCGAAAAAACGGATAATATAAAAATTAAGGGGCACAAATGGGGTGGTGGCCGTCAGTAAACTCGACCATTGTCGGTCTCGGACGTTGAGGCAATGAGTCGATAAACTCGACCATTACGTTTGTTACAGTACCGGAATGTAGGTCCCCTAACGCCGGATCCGACAAACAAACGGATTTTGTTCTTGATAGGAGATCGAGACGGGTGCGATATAAACAAATGATCGAAAAAATAATATAAAGATAATATTGAACGATTTCGTAATCGTTAATAAAAGAGTCATAGCATTAATGAACCGATCCCACTCAAGGTGAGCTCCCCTTTGGTGGTTGATTACATCTTGAGAACACACACATAAAACTAACAAATGAAGTTCTATTTATTGCTAAAACCATTTCTTCTAGAAGCCTTTTCTCCGTTGAAGCTAAACGCGTGCACTGAAGCTCTCGTCTCGGATCTGGAATTCACCCCCACTTTAATTATTAGTCGCCATATTGATATCGCAAGTCACATATTATTGACCTTACAATCACCGCCTTGACTTGTGATATCAAAACTTTATCAAACAGTGTCTCGCATATTCACAAATCACCCGATAAACCTCTTCATTTCAATTCACCCCCTCAAGCTATGACCCACCTATATTTAATCTTGAAGTAGTTCTCACTTCTTTATCCACTCTCTCGGTTGTATTTAGGCATGGAATGAGCTCGAATATCCACAATTTAATCTTGAATTACCGATTTCATCGATAATGACAAAACTCATTATTTTCTTTTCAAATTTAAATCCAATTAGTTAGAAGTTCATCGCTCGGATGCAACTTCCCGAACGTCTTAAAAGAATATAAATAATAAGTTTTGAACACTAGTCAAACTATGATGAAAACACGATTGATTTTGACTTTCTCTGGGCAACATGAAAAATAAACAGCTTACTTGGCTAGAAATAGTTCTGCATAATCAGCCAAAAAATCTTGTTATAATTTCAATTGGCATGCCCCAAAACTAATAATAATCCATCATCTCATAATTTTAATTGGCATGTCCCAAAACTAATAATAATCCATCATCTCAGCCAAAAAATCTTGTTATTCTTGACATGGAGGCTGACGATCAGATCCTGCTCATTTTGGGACCACCCTTGATGTGTTGTAAAACACACGTATTTTTCGCACGTTTTATCTACGTATTATATTATATTTTATATGTTTTAACTCTTTTTAGATAGCTTTTACATAATTTTATTCATGTTGTAGGTTTTGGGTAAAAGAAAGAAAGAAACCGAGCTTTTGGAGTGGTTTACGAGCCTTTTACGCATACGTTTTCAAGTAAACAACTCAAGGCCCGGCCCGTATGCATCATGGAGGCCCAAATCTTATATTATATTATAATATATAAAAAATAAAAAAACCCTAAGGGCGATCGCAGCAGCAGCAGGGGAGAAGGAAAGAAAAAAAGTTTTTTCGGTTAGGGTTTGAAGCTTGTAGCGGCTAGGGAAGGAAGAAGACACAAGAACCAAGCCTCGGGATTGAATCCCCATCGTTTTTGGCAGCAAGAGCAGCCCTGGAATCATTCATAGCCTTACATATTTTTCATTGTTCTCATACTTTGACTTACTTGTTCAATTGTTAAACTTGTTAGTTCTACCTAGAAATGATGATTATTGTTAGTGTTTGATAGGTTTTATGGATTGTTTGATTAATAGACCTTAATTGTTATTGTAAAGTTTGATTTAGACTTGAAATAGGTTGTGTTTAATGGCTGGAAATTATATCAATTTATTGCATAAACCCCGTGTGTTGATTGATTAGTTTTGTATTGATTGATCGGTGCATTGTTTGATTCTAGACTTGGTGTTTAGGGTTTGTTTGTGGTTGGAACAACCGTAGGGTTTTGTTGCATGATTATTTGGTTAAAGTACAGCGGTTAGGCACCTTCTTTGAGACCGAGAGGTGATAAGAAGTTAGGGTTGTCTCATTGCCTTTGCATGCTAGAATAAGGATTGCGCGAGAGCGAGTTCGTTTCTTGTCAGGTTTAGGTGTTTTGAGCGATTAGTTGATCTATTTTGGTTTAAGTAGAATTGTTCCTCTATCCTTGGTTGTGTAGTATTCATTGCCATTAGGGTCGAGTGTTGGTGAGACCGAGAGGTGATCCTTCATTAGAACACGTTAGCAATTGTTTCTCGGTTTGGTCGTTTTAGGCGATTTTGAGTAGTTTAGGCTTGTTGAGTGAGACCGAGAGGTAATCCAGTGAGCCCGAGCGATCCTTAGTCGTGTCATCTTTAGGGACCGGTGTCTTGAAGTCATTCAATCCATTAGCTTGTTAGACCTACAATTTGATTCAGACCTAGGTAGACGTTTTTCTCCATCCGAAGTCAACTCAGTTAGTTTGTCGTTAAGTTTTCTATTTTAGGTAACTTTTGTCAGTCAGTCTAGTTAGTTCAGTTAAGTAATCAAAAATCAAAAATTAATATATTATTATTCTAAGGTTGGTCTCGTCTAGGGTTAGTAATCGTTAGCGTCTTACGTGTCCACGTGTTCGATACTCGGACTCCCTAGGTCTATACTACTTGCGATCGGTACACTTGCCGGTTGTGTGTGGTTTTAGGATTTTCGTTTTAATATTAAAGCTTAGTTGTGAGGGTCATTATTATAGGGTTATTAGACACACATCAACCCTTCAGCAAAATTACACTTCGTGTAGGAGAGGGGAACGCTACCTTCGATGTTGTCAAATCGATGAGGAACTGTAGTAGTCAGAACGATTCTGTTTACTTTCTTGACACATTAATATCTCAGTTCGAGTGCTGTCTTGACTACATCTCTGGAGCAGGTTTGCTCAATCAGGAGGATGAGGTTGATGTTCCCCCGGAGCATGACCTGAGCAATATTGCTACCTCACCTCCTGAATACCCCGAGGAGTTTACGGTTGCCGATAGCACCGAGGGACCGAAGGAGAGACCATCGATTGAGGCACCACCGTCCCTTGAGCTTAAAGAGCTACCTTCTCATTTGGAGTATACTTTCTTTGACGGTGAGGCCGATTTGCCTGTCATCATTTTTTCCCAGTTGACGGACGATGAGAAGTCCAGGTTGGTTGATATGCTCAAGGCACACAAACAGGATATTGCGTGGAAACTCATGAAGGACGAGTACAAGTCTGTAATCCAACCTTAGAGGAGGCTCAACCCTAACAATCTAACATGTCGAAGGTGGCCAAGAAAGAGGTTATCAAACTTCTCAACGCCGGCCTGATCTATCCCATCTCAGATTCTTCATGGGTGAGTCCCGCTTAGGTTGTCCCTAAGAAGGGATGGATGACAGTTTTCATTAACGAACACAACGAGCTTATTTCGACTAGGACAGTCACAGGTTGGCGGATTTGCATCAACTATAGGAGGCTTAACGACGCTACTAGTGTCACACCCCAACTTAGGACCTAGGCGATAAGACCCAACGAATCAAAGGGAGTTTTGCATCTTTCTTCTCCATGAGGTAACGAACCGTACTATGATCCGAATAGACCACAACCTTACTTCCCCATATGTATGACCGAAACTTATACAAGACGTACACCACCGCAAGTAATTCTTTTTCAGTAGTGGTGTAATTCAATTGTGCCTCGGATAACGTTTTGCTTGCATAGTAAATCACCACCGGCTTCTTATCAATTCTTTGACTTAAAACTGCTCCAATCATGGTAACACTTGCATCACACATAATCTCAAAAGGTTTCGTCCAATCCAGCGGTTACAAAATCGGTGCTCGCACGAATTTTTCCTTCAAAACATCAAATGCTTGCAAACAATCATTAGTAAAATCAAATGCAACATCTTTTAGCAACAAATTGCATAAAGGTTTAGTAATCACACTAAAACCTTTAATAAACCGCCGGTAAAACCCGGCATGCCCCAAAAACGACCTTACCCCTTTTACATTTTTCGGCGGTGGTAATGAAGAAATAACCTTAATTTTTTCTTTATCCACCTCCATTCCCTGACTTGAAACTACATGCCCCAACACAATACCCTCTTGTACCATGAAATGACTTTTCTCCCAACTTAAAACCAAATTAGTCTCGACGCAACGTTTTAAAACTTTTTCCAATTCATCAAGACATCTTTCAAAAGTTGACCCAAAAATAGAAAAGTCATCCATAAATACCTCAAGTGAATCCCCAACCATGTCAGAAAAAATACTCATCATACATCGTTGGAACGTGGCTGGGGCATTACACAATCCAAATGGCATTCGCCTAAAGGCAAAAGTGCCACATGTGAATGTGGTTTTGTGTTGGTCGTCGGGATGGATTGCAATTTGATTATATCCCGAGTACCCATCCAAAAAACAATAGAATTTTTTACCCGACAATTTTTCAATAATTTGGTCAATAAAAGGTAATGGAAAATGGTCTTTTAAAGTAGCCGCATTTAACTTCATATAATCAATGCACACTCGCTACCCGGTTACCGATCGGGTGGCGATTTGTTTACAACTTTCATCTTTAATTACCTGAATGCCGGCTTTCTTTGGGACTACCTGTATTAGACTTACCCATGCACTGTCTGAAATGAGATAGATGATTCCCGCATCCAACCATTTGATAACTTCCTTTTTCACCACCTCTCGCAAATTAGGAGTCAACCTTCTTTGAGTTTCCCAAGTAGGCTTTGCATCATCCGTGGTGATGATTTTGTGCATGACTATAGATGGACTAATACCCTTCAAATCGGCTATAATCCACCCAATCGCCGATTTGTGAGCCTTCAAAACGTCCAACAATCCCTCTTCTTGAGCCTCATTCAAGTTAGAGGCAATGATAACCGGTAACGTCTCACATTCTCCCAAAAATGCATACATGAGATGACTTGGCAATTCTTTCAATTCTACCTTGGGAGGACAAATCAATGAAGGTTTGGTATCAGAATTGATCTCTGTTGGTAGACTCTCAACCTGATGAGTCTATGGTGGTCTTCCGTTTTGCAATGCCAATATCTCTTGTTTCTTTTCCTCTAACTCCAATGCACAAATGTGAACCTGTTCAGAATCATCACAAACACAAACATCCAACATACCTTCCTCATACTCGTGTGGTACACACCCATTTATGATATCTGCCATAAAACATTCTTCACTAGCCAATGAATTAGCAACATTAGTAAACACATTTAAACGCATTTTTCTATTTCCAAAGGCCATGTCAACTGTACCAAACCGACAGTCAATAATAGCATGAGCAGTATTTAAAAATGGTCGACCCAAAATAACGTTTTGTTGTTGTGTTAGGTCAATCGACGAGTAATCCAGAACCAAAAAGTCAACAGGATAATAAAATTCCTCTACTTTAACAATAACATCCCGCACAATCCCGCGAGGAAGTTTGTGAGACAAATCAGCTAATACAAATGTGGTCTCAACTCGTTTAAGTGGACCAAAATCGTATTGGTCATACAAACCCCCCGGTAGGATACTCACACCCGCTCCAAGATCCAATAGTGCCCGTGACATTTGAAAGTCACCCACTTGAATGTTAATTAAGGGCGCTCCCGGGTCTTGAAGCTTAGGTGGAAGATTACCGTTTAGAATTGCACTCACTCGTTCAGTTAAATCAACCCGTTTAGGAACCTTTTGTTGTCTTTTCTGAGTACACAATTGTTTTAAAATTTTTCATATGCGGGTAATTGTTTTATTGCCTCAAGTAAAGGAAGATTAACTTTAACCTGTTTTAAATACCTCCCACATCTCCTCCTTTTGAGGACCTCGTTTTAAAATCACGTTTTTCTTACCCGGATCGATCAAAGCCGAAAGAAATGGAATTGGAACCTCTTCCACTTCCTTACTTTTATCATTTAAAATTTCATTTTGATCTGACTCTTTGCTTGAAAACGTGGATGGCTTAAGGGGTTGAATGGGTGAAGATTGTTCATCTTCACTTTCTACTCCCGTCACATCCTCTACCACACCTTCAACTAATTCCGGTGTAGTATTGATTTTAAACTCCTTAGCACTTCTTAAAACACTTACCTGTTTAATCAGCACATTGAGAGAAGTAGTGTGAGTAGGGTTCACCTTGGCGTCACTTGGGAGTTGACCTTTGTTCTTCTTCAAATTGGATACCTCAGTTGCAAGTTGGCCCATTTGAGTTTTTAATTATTGAATGGCCTTGTCACGAATTTCATCCTTTTATACACGAGCTTCATCCAACTGATTCCTCTTTTGCATCTCTTGTTGCATCATCTTTAGCATGTCCATCACTTCATTCCCACTTCATGAACTTTGGCCCGAAGATCCACCTTGATTACCACCCGTTACTTAAAATTGACCTTGATTTCCTTGGTTAAAGTATTGTTGACGGGGGATAAAGGTGGTTTGAGAAGTCCATTGGAAATTCGGATTGAGTTGAGTTGCTTTATTTCCATAACGGAAATTTGGATGATTTCTCAACCCGGGATGGTAAGTGTTTGAGTTCATGTTGAAATTCCGATTACCACCCCCTTAACCTTGAAGTGAATTTACCTCTTCAACTTGTGCTTGACCTATCGTACACACATCAGCCCCATGACCCAACTCATTACAATTGGTACAAACATCAATTCTTTGATTAGTAGTTTGTACCCCCACATCTTCCACGGCATGAACTTGCGGTCTTCCAATTTCCGGTCTCGCTCTTCTTGCAGTTTGAGATTTTCTCTTTGAAGTGACCGACATTTGCTTCAAAAATGCCCAATCATCTTGTTCATAATTGGTACTGAATGTACCATTTGTGATTGACATTAAATCCCTCTCATCTTCCGCATTCAACCCTTCATGAAAAGCATTTAACAACTCCCAAAGAGCTATACCATGGTGTGGACAATTCTTGATCATCATGTTGAACCTCTCGAATGCTTCATGAAATATTTCACCTAATTGTTGTTGGAAAGACCTCAAACTTCATCTCGCATCATTAGTCTTTTGGGCCGTGTAAAACTCTTCTGAGAACCTTTGTTGCATTTCGGCCCAAGTGTAAATTGATGCGGATGGCAATGTGTAGAACCATCTTTTCGCCTTATCCTCCAACGAAAATTGAAACAAAACCAATTTCACCTCATCTGGTGAGAAACCTTGACCCCCAATCGTGGTTCAAATAGAGTCATATGCCTCCAAATGAAAATAGGGTTCTTCCGTTGCAAGACCCTTGTACTTTGGTAAACTTTGAAGTGCATTAGTTTTCACCTCAAATGTTCTTCCATTTTGGTTTTGAGGGATAACCACCGGAGATGGGTTATTGGTGAAAATTGGTCGAAAATGAGCCTCTATTCCCCTAACCATTTCCCTTGCATGTCTTCTTGGTACCCCCAATGGTACTCTTGGTTGACCCATTTGTCGGTAAACGGGCCTTTGTTGCATATTCTGTTGAACTTCTGGTTAAGGATTTGGTTGTTGGAATTGAGGTTTTTGATAATGCGGTTGTTGTGGAACTTGTTGCAATGGTTGTGGTTGTTGTATTTGATTGACATGTGGTCCACCCCATTGCTGCACTTGTTGTTACGGTTGAAAGTCGGATCCATACCCAAACTGCCCTTGAATCCTCAACTGACTCCCATCAACCCCACTTGAATAACCTTCTTCAAATTCTTCATACCGTTCATTGCCATCACCATACCGTGGCCCACCAAACAAATGCGGGCCCGATCTTTGACCCGGTGAAGTATGGATTATGGGTGGGCCTTGGGTAAACGTGTATGGTTGTTGATAAGGTGGATTTCGTTGAGATTGGAAGGATGATTGTTGTGGTGAGTTTGATGATTGTCCTTGAATAGGCATGAAATTTGTCAAGGGTGGGAGGTTAGCTGGTGGCTGAAAGCTAAACGTAGCTGAAGTAGGTTCACTTGTGGAATTGGTGGTGGTAATGGGTACAGTAGATGGTGGGTTTGGTGAATTAATGGGTGGTGGTATCGACGGTACGGTTTGTTCCGAAGCCATGATTGTGGTGTCAGTTGCTCGACTTTTTGTGCTTGGAGACCCAATAACCTTGTTTTCCCTCTGTAGAATCCGGTTCTGACGAAAGGTTCTCTCGATTTCAGTATCAAACGCTAACGGCGATGAAGACCGAGAGCGTCTTGTATGCATATACCTGTAAGTACCTGCACACTAGCACAACCCGCGTAAAACTGACAATAACAATTTAAACAAAAACTACAAAAATAACACACGTTGCACACTACTCCTTGGCAACGGTGCCAAAATTTGACACGATGTCGAAGACTCGCGCAAAAATAAACCAAATACAACTAATTAGATAGTGGTAAATGGGTGTCGAACACGAAGAGTTTGTGGAATATGCGTTACTGAGTAGCTTATAATTAAACTAATATAAATGTAAATGACATGAAGTAATTTTCAAGTTGGTTTTTTGATTAGATTTTAAGAACTAAATTAGCTAATACGAAAGTTGTAAACAATTGATTAAATGAGCATTCCTCTTGGAGTTCAGTTATTACGCAACTCTTTTGTTTAAGTTCAATGGATAAATCATAATATCTTGATTTCGTGTAAGTGTAATTGTTTGTGATTAATCAAGAACTAAGTACTCGGATTCCTAGAACGCGAGGTCGTTACTTGGTAATCAATCAATATAATCTTAACTCTAATTTCTTCTACTAAATCTCGATTGTCAACAACACCAAGAACGTATAGAACGAAACTAGGTTAAACGATAAGACAAATTACAAACAATCAAACAAACAACGTGATTATATTAATCTAAACGATTCGATAATCAATCCAAGTGCAAGAACAATAAACAAAAAGAGTATTGCAATAACCTTACAACCAAGAGAAATACTAGAAGTTTTAGCCACACACAATTGAAATCATCATACCAAGTTTAATCCGAAGTAATCCAAGATTATGATGTTAATCTTCAATTAGAAACATCCAAAATATTGTTCCAAGGCATCAAAATCACCCACACCAATTGTCTAGTTCGGAATATCATGAAAATGATCTCAAAAGCCCATTATAACATCAAATTTGGAGTTGTAACCATCACCAGTGTGCAGGCCCTACCGTAAGCTACGGTGGCCACCGTAGCTTACGGTGGCTTTGAAAACCACTACGGTAGGTTCTAACTGTTTACGGTAGGGAGCTACGGTGGAACCCTACCGTAGCTTACGGTGGCTACCGTAAGCTACAGTAGCCGCAGCTCCAACACACTTAATCTTCTTTGACTTGCTGACTGCCATCGCCAACTCTCGAGTCCTTTGCTCCTTTCCATCATAGTTCACTTGAATCGCCATTTTTAGCACTTGTACCTACAAACGCACGACATAGTGTAGTAATCCAAATTCGTGAAATTAAACATAAACGCATACGTTTTAACGAGAAATACTACAGTTAAGGGTGGTTCTACAATCCACCCATCAGTTACTATGCAGATCCAATTCTTAAATTGATTGATATCTATTTTCGTCATTCTCCGGCGGGCAAAATTTTACCCTTCTGTCAGTTGACCACGCGTTGACCCGTCAAAAAAGTGTTGTAATGACAATTTTACCCTAAGCTTTCTGTTGACTAGTTGACCTTCAATAATACGGGGACCCAAATCATTATTTTCACTAAAATAATGTGCCAAAATAATGTAAAGGTTTGGGTTGAACCTATGGGTGTCCAAAATACCCGAACCTAATTAACATGACTCGAACCCGAATAAGCTAATTAGGGCCGAGTTAAATAGGTCAAAAAGTCTTAATCGGGTTATTCGGGTCAACCCGACAAACCCGCATTACAGTTAGTGTCGGGTTTCGGGTTAACCAGAATAACCCGAAATCATTTAACTTAACCTAGAAACTTGCTTATTAAACTTTCATATATAATGCTTAAATAGTTTAACTTAACCTACAAAAGCCTCGAAATAGTTTAACTGAAGCTAGCAACTTGCCGAAATTGTTGAACTTAACCTACAAATGAACCTACTGATTAAACTTTCGTTTATAATGCTTAGATGATCTTCATAGTTGATTTCCATTTGTATGACTTTTCTTCATAATCCTTTTTGTTTTATATTTGAGCTGACCATCTTTGTCCATCGATCTACTCCTACACAAAGTGTGTTTGTGTTTCTCGTGGTCAAAATCGTGTCTCACTTTTAATATTATGAAAACTTACGTTATAAAGTCTACTTTTATATATAACTTGATGTTAGCTAGATTTGATAATAATTATGATGTGTCGATCAGTTGTAACGATTCGACCATAATCTTGATATCATAAGGCAGTCGGTTGATATCGATTTATTTAAGATACTGTACTTATAATGACCCTCCCTATTAGACCGTCCGCTATGGGCGTGGTGGATGGGGCGCGGAGGGCGCGGAACATCGCAGAGGGGCGCTGTTGAAGCGGGCGCGGAGGGGGGGGGGGGGGGCGCCGTTGTGACGACCGGTACGGTTGAAGCGCTCTCTCTCTCCATCTCTCACATACACACATACATATATATGCTTATATATATATTGGGGTGCCCAAGGGGCATTAAACCATAGCGGGGCGGGCTTCGAAGCCCTGTTTTCTACGAGATGATGACGTGACATTGATATGGCACTGTTGAGGGGCTTCGAAGCCCCCCACCATAGCGGATAGCCTTATTGTAATTTGTAGTCCACTATTGTAGCCCAAATAACAGTCCACCGGTTACTATCTCAACACAAAAATAAATTTAAAAATGTGGAGTAACCCGACCCGACTAACCCAAAACCCGATTAACCTGAACCTTAATAAGGTCGGTTAATGGGTTAGTTTTTTTTTTAACCCGACAAACATCATTCTTGTTTCTCGTGGGCTTTTCTGATTCTTTTTAAGGTGCTTAATCTAACTTATGGCCCATTCTTATTAACCTCACGTGTTCTTTCATTCAAAAGAAACAAACTTTTGTTATCTACTATTATAATAAACAAAAATGTTGTTGTGTCAAGTGACACATATTTGGCCCATCTTTATGACACTTGACAAAACATTATTTAACCACCTTAATTAATATCAACTAACGACCTTAAGTATTTTCCATTTTTTTTAAATTTGTCTTCTTTTGTTTACAAGTTCTCAAATTGAAATTAAAAATGATTATTGTTTTCTTAAACTATCTTTGTTAATAAGTATTATTAAATTAAAAATTAATATTATTTTAATGATTTTAACACCATTACTTATGAGTTTACTAAAATGATTTTCTCCATAATATTTAATTTTAACTAAAAAAATTGTTTCTTAATGAGGTCCTTTTACAATATTTGTTTTAAAATTTTAATATAAAATTCCTTTGTTTTTTTCGATTTAATAACTTATAAAAGATAATAGTCTTTTTTTTAATTGTAAACTCTATTGTATTCCATAAAAAAATTAATAATAACATGCTCAAAAGATTAGAAACTAATTTTTATGTAATCTACTATTATAGGCTGGTGGGGGTCATCCGTTATAGCGTGGCCATCACGCGTGATGGTCACGGGAACACCGCCGCCGGTCCTCCCATCACGCGTGATGGGGAGCCGGCCGTGATGGCCATCACGCACTCAATTCCGACCGTTGGAGCATGTGACCGTTGAGAGGAGATAAAAAAAAACTTAATTAACCTATATAAATATAATCAAATCCATCTTCAAATCCAACTCAAATCTAACTCAAATCCTCTACTACAAACAACATTCTAACATCACATAAATTGAGGGTTCAAAGAAACGTGGCTCGGGTTCAAAGAAAACCCAATCCCGACCAAAGGTTTGACAAAATCTTGGCGAGCCGGCGAGATTCCGATTACAAGATGAACCCAACACAACCCAACCATTCCAACAACAACATTTTCAACCACAACCGTTCCAAAACCAACCATTTCAATCTCAAACATTTAATTCACCGTTTTCATCGACACCGTATCAAAACCAACCGTTTATTCCACCTTTTTCTAGCCAAATATTTCAAAATAATCCTTTTGAAACGTTTCAATCTCAACCGTCACAAATGTCCGTCGATCCTTTAGAGGATAACAATGTTATACATCAATTTGCACGTGCTTTTCGTGATGAAGACTGCGATGTGGATGAAGATGAACCCGTGGAGGAGGATGCCATCGTCCGTAGACCTTGGTCGACCGCGGAGGAGGTCGCCTTGACCAAGGCTTATTTACACGCCTCCGAAACAAAAAAACACGGAAACAAACAAAAACGAGAGTTGTTATGGAGACGTGTTATTGCACATTTCGAAAAACTTCCCGGTGCAACCGATCGAAACATGGATCAAATGACTTCCAAGTGGGGAGATTTGAATAGAAAAATGTCAAAATTTAATGTTTGCTACATCTAATTGGTAATTATTATTTTAAATTTATTAGTTAATTCTTTTTTATAATTTATTACTTTATTTTTACAATTTTGATATATATATATATATATATATATATATATATATATTTCGAAATGTTTTGTAGAGCCGAGCTCCACAAAGCGGAGCGAGCGAGGCGACTATCATAAAGAACGCCTTGAACAATTATATCAAGATTTTCCGACATAAATCTTTTCCCCACTTGGATGCGTGGGAGATTGCGAGACACCACCCGAAGTGGGAACCGGTTCCCGTGGTCGACATGGACGGACCGACGGCTCCAAGGAAAAAAGGATCTTCTTCAAAAAGATCAAAAACTTTCGATTCCGGGAACTACACAACGTCTACTGACGACTTGTCAAGCAACACGCCGAACATGAACTTAAACGATCAACCCGGAGACGATCCCGACGAAGACACACCCACACCCACACGGCCACATCGCAAGAAAAGTGGGGAATCGTCAAGATTAGGAAAGGAAACGGTCGGCTAAGTTGGCGGAAATGGTCGAGACGAAGGAGCGAAAGCAACTAGCTCTTGCTTCAAAACTAAAACGTGACGAGGCGTATATCAACCATTTGAATGAAAACCAAAAAAACGCCGATTTAACATTTATCGTACAACCGCACGAACATCTTAACAAACTCTTTAGATCGATCCTACTTCAACGCAAACGCGCTCTCTCTCTCCATCTCTCACATACACACATACATATATATGTGACGACCGGTACGGTTGAAGCGCTCTCTCTCTCCATCTCTCACATACACACATACATATATATGCTTATATATATATTGGGGTGCCCAAGGGGCATTAAACCATAGCGGGGCGGGCTTCGAAGCCCTGTTTTCTACGAGATGATGACGTGACGTTGATGTGGCACTGTTGAGGGGCTTCGAAGCCCCCCACCACAGCGGATAGCCTTATTGTAATTTGTAGTCCACTATTGTAGCCCAAATAACAGTCCACCAGTTACTATCTCAACACAAAAATAAATTTAAAAATGTGGAGTAACCCGACCCGACTAACCCAAAACCCGATTAACCTGAACCTTAATAAGGTCGGTTAATGGGTTAGTTTTTTTTTGTAACCCGACAAACATCATTCTTGTTTCTCGTGGGCTTTTCTGATTCTTTTTAAGGTGCTTAATCTAACTTATGGCCCATTCTTATTAACCTCACGTGTTCTTTCATTCAAAAGAAACAAACTTTTGTTATCTACTATTATAATAAACAAAAATGTTGTTGTGTCAAGTGACACATATTTGGCCCATCTTTATGACACTTGACAAAACATTATTTAACCACCTTAATTAATATCAACTAACGACCTTAAGTATTTTCCATTTTTTTTAAATTTGTCTTCTTTTGTTTACAAGTTCTCAAATTGAAATTAAAAATGATTATTGTTTTCTTAAACTATCTTTGTTAATAAGTATTATTAAATTAAAAATTAATATTATTTTAATGATTTTAACACCATTACTTATGAGTTTACTAAAATGATTTTCTCCATAATATTTAATTTTAACTAAAAAAATTGTTTCTTAATGAGGTCCTTTTACAATATTTGTTTTAAAATTTTAATATAAAATTCCTTTGTTTTTTTCGATTTAATGACTTATAAAAGATAATAGTCTTTTTTTTAATTGTAAACTCTATTGTATTCCATAAAAAAATTAATAATAACATGCTCAAAAGATTAGAAACTAATTTTTATGTAATCTACTATTATAGGCTGGTGGGGGTCATCCGTTATAGCGTGGCCATCACGCGTGATGGTCACGGGAACACCGCCGCCGGTCCTCCCATCACGCGTGATGGGGAGCCGGCCGTGACGGCCATCACGCACTCAATTCCGACCGTTGGAGCATGTGACCGTTGAGAGGAGATAAAAAAAAAACGTAATTAACCTATATAAATATAATCAAATCCATCTTCAAATCCAACTCTAATCTAACTCAAATCCTCTACCACAAACAACATTCTAACATCACATAAATTGAGGGTTCAAAGAAACGTGGCTCGGGTTCAAAGAAAACCCAATCCCGACCAAAGGTTTGACAAAATCTTGGCGAGCCGGCGAGATTCCGATTACAAGATGAACCCAACACAACCCAACCATTCCAACAACAACATTTTCAACCACAACCGTTCCAAAACCAACCATTTCAATCTCAAACATTTAATTCACCGTTTTCATCGACACCGTATCAAAACCAACCGTTTATTCCACCTTTTTCTAGCCAAATATTTCAAAATAATCCTTTTGAAACGTTTCAATCTCAACCGTCACAAACGTCCGTCGATCCTTTAGAGGATAACAATGTTATACATCAATTTGCACGTGCTTTTCGTGATGAAGACTGCGATGTGGATGAAGATGAACCCGCGGAGGAGGATGCCATCGTCCGTAGACCTTGGTCGACCGCGGAGGAGGTCGCCTTGACCAAGGCTTATTTACACGCCTCCGAAACAAAAAAACACGGAAACAAACAAAAACGAGAGTTGTTATGGAGACGTGTTATTGCACATTTCGAAAAACTTCCCGGTGCAACCGATCGAAACATGGATCAAATGACTTCCAAGTGGGGAGATTTGAATAGAAAAATGTCAAAATTTAATGTTTGCTACATCTAATTGGTAATTATTATTTTAAATTTATTAGTTAATTCTCTTTTATAATTTATTACTTTATTTTTACAATTTTGATATATATATATATATTTTTTCGAAATGTTTTGTAGAGCCGAGCTCCACAAAGCGGAGCGAGCGAGGCGACTATCATAAAGAACGCCTTGAACAATTATATCAAGATTTTCCGACATAAATCTTTTCCCCACTTGGATGCGTGGGAGATTGCGAGACACCACCCGAAGTGGGAACCGGTTCCCGTGGTCGACATGGACGGACCGACGGCTCCAAGGAAAAAAGGATCTTCTTCAAAAAGATCAAAAACTTTCGATTCCGGGAACTACACAACGTCTACCGACGACTTGTCAAGCAACACGCCGAACATGAACTTAAACGATCAACCCGGAGACGATCCCGACGAAGACACACCCACACCCACACGGCCACATCGCAAGAAAAGTGGGGAATCGTCAAGATTAGGAAAGGAAACGGTAGGCTAAGTTGGCGGAAATGGTCGAGACGAAGGAGCGAAAGCAACTAGCTCTTGCTTCAAAACTAAAACGTGACGAGGCGTATATCAACCATTTGAATGAAAACCAAAAAAAACGCCGATTTAACATTTATCGTACAACCGCACGAACATCTTAACAAACTCTTTAGATCGATCCTACTTCAACGCAAACGCGCTCTCTCTCTCCATCTCTCACATACACATACATATATATGTGACGACCGGTACGGTTGAAGCGCTCTCTCTCTCCATCTCTCACATACACACATACATATATATGCTTATATATATATTGGGGTGCCCAAGGGGCATTAAACCATAGCGGGGCGGGCTTCGAAGCCCTGTTTTCTACGAGATGATGACGTGACGTTGATGTGGCACTGTTGAGGGGCTTCGAAGCCCCCCACCACAGCGGATAGCCTTATTGTAATTTGTAGTCCACTATTGTAGCCCAAATAACAGTCCACCAGTTACTATCTCAACACAAAAATAAATTTAAAAATGTGGAGTAACCCGACCCGACTAACCCAAAACCCGATTAACCTGAACCTTAATAAGGTCGGTTAATGGGTTAGTTTTTTTTTGTAACCCGACAAACATCATTCTTGTTTCTCGTGGGCTTTTCTGATTCTTTTTAAGGTGCTTAATCTAACTTATGGCCCATTCTTATTAACCTCACGTGTTCTTTCATTCAAAAGAAACAAACTTTTGTTATCTACTATTATAATAAACAAAAATGTTGTTGTGTCAAGTGACACATATTTGGCCCATCTTTATGACACTTGACAAAACATTATTTAACCACCTTAATTAATATCAACTAACGACCTTAAGTATTTTCCATTTTTTTTAAATTTGTCTTCTTTTGTTTACAAGTTCTCAAATTGAAATTAAAAATGATTATTGTTTTCTTAAACTATCTTTGTTAATAAGTATTATTAAATTAAAAATTAATATTATTTTAATGATTTTAACACCATTACTTATGAGTTTACTAAAATGATTTTCTCCATAATATTTAATTTTAACTAAAAAAATTGTTTCTTAATGAGGTCCTTTTACAATATTTGTTTTAAAATTTTAATATAAAATTCCTTTGTTTTTTTCGATTTAATGACTTATAAAAGATAATAGTCTTTTTTTTAATTGTAAACTCTATTGTATTCCATAAAAAAATTAATAATAACATGCTCAAAAGATTAGAAACTAATTTTTATTTAATCTACTATTATAGGCTGGTGGGGGTCATCCGTTATAGCTTGGCCATCACGCGTGATGGTCACGGGAACACCGCCGCCGGTCCTCCCATCACGCGTGATGGGGAGCCGGCCGTGACGGCCATCACGCACTCAATTCCGACCGTTGGAGCATGTGACCGTTGAGAGGAGATAAAAAAAAACTTAATTAACCTATATAAATATAATCAAATCCATCTTCAAATCCAACTCAAATCTAACTCAAATCCTCTACTACAAACAACATTCTAACATCACATAAATTGAGGGTTCAAAGAAACGTGGCTCGGGTTCAAAGAAAACCCAATCCCGACCAAAGGTTTGACAAAATCTTGGCGAGCCGGCGAGATTCCGATTACAAGATGAACCCAACACAACCCAACCATTCCAACAACAACATTTTCAACCACAACCGTTCCAAAACCAACCATTTCAATCTCAAACATTTAATTCACCGTTTTCATCGACACCGTATCAAAACCAACCGTTTATTCCACCTTTTGCTAGCCAAATATTTCAAAATAATCCTTTTGAAACGTTTCAATCTCAACCGTCACAAACGTCCGTCGATCCTTTAGAGGATAACAATCTTATACATCAATTTGCACGTGCTTTTCGTGATCAAGACTGCGATGTGGATGAAGATGAACCCGCGGAGGAGGATGCCATCGTCCGTAGACCTTGGTCGACCGCGGAGGAGGTCGCCTTGACCAAGGCTTATTTACACGCCTCCGAAACAAAAAAACACGGAAACAAACAAAAACGAGAGTTGTTATGGAGACGTGTTATTGCACATTTCGAAAAACTTCCCGGTGCAACCGATCGAAACATGGATCAAATGACTTCCAAGTGGGGAGATTTGAATAGAAAAATGTCAAAATTTAATGTTTGCTACATCTAATTGGTAATTATTATTTTAAATTTATTAGTTAATTCTTTTTTATAATTTATTACTTTATTTTTACAATTTTGATATATATATATATATTTTTTTCGAAATGTTTTGTAGAGCCGAGCTCCACAAAGCGGAGCGAGCGAGGCGACTATCATAAAGAACGCCTTGAACAATTATATCAAGATTTTCCGACATAAATCTTTTCCCCACTTGGATGCTTGGGAGATTGCGAGACACCACCCGAAGTGGGAACCGGTTCCCGTGGTCGACATGGACGGACCGACGGCTCCAAGGAAAAAAGGATCTTCTTCAAAAAGATCAAAAACTTTCGATTCCGGGAACTACACAACGTCTACCGACGACTTGTCAAGCAACACGCCGAACATGAACTTAAACGATCAACCCGGAGACGATCCCGACGAAGACACACCCACACCCACACGGCCACATCGCAAGAAAAGTGGGGAATCGTCAAGATTAGGAAAGGAAACGGTAGGCTAAGTTGGCGGAAATGGTCGAGACGAAGGAGCGAAAGCAACTAGCTCTTGCTTCAAAACTAAAACGTGACGAGGCGTATATCAACCATTTGAATGAAAACCAAAAAGCAACTAGCTCTTGCTTCAAAACCAAAAAGCAACTAGAAATGGTCGAGACGAAGGAGCGAAAGCAACTAGCTCTTGCTTCAAAACTAAAACGTGACGAGGCGTATATCAACCATTTGAATGAAAACCAAAAAAACGCCGATTTAACATTTATCGTACAACCGCACGAACATCTTAACAATCTCTTTAGATCG
Source organism: Bidens hawaiensis (assembly GCF_021521415.1). Classification (NCBI taxonomy): domain Eukaryota; kingdom Viridiplantae; phylum Streptophyta; class Magnoliopsida; order Asterales; family Asteraceae; genus Bidens; species Bidens hawaiensis. The sequence continues at coordinate 116,577 of NW_027492444.1, forward strand.
ATCCTACTTCAACGCAAACGCGCTCTCTCTCTCCATCTCTCACATACACACATACATATATATGTGACGACCGGTACGGTTGAAGCGCTCTCTCTCTCCATCTCTCACATACACACATACATATATATGCTTATATATATATTGGGGTGCCCAAGGGGCATTAAACCATAGCGGGGCGGGCTTCGAAGCCCTGTTTTCTACGAGATGATGACGTGACGTTGATGTGGCACTGTTGAGGGGCTTCGAAGCCCCCAACCACAGCGGATAGCCTTATTGTAATTTGTAGTCCACTATTGTAGCCCAAATAACAGTCCACCAGTTACTATCTCAACACAAAAATAAATTTAAAAATGTGGAGTAACCCGACCCGACTAACCCAAAACCCGATTAACCTGAACCTTAATAAGGTCGGTTAATGGGTTAGTTTTTTTTTGTAACCCGACAAACATCATTCTTGTTTCTCGTGGGCTTTTCTGATTCTTTTTAAGGTGCTTAATCTAACTTATGGCCCATTCTTATTAACCTCACGTGTTCTTTCATTCAAAAGAAACAAACTTTTGTTATCTACTATTATAATAAACAAAAATGTTGTTGTGTCAAGTGACACATATTTGGCCCATCTTTATGACACTTGACAAAACATTATTTAACCACCTTAATTAATATCAACTAACGACCTTAAGTATTTTCCATTTTTTTTAAATTTGTCTTCTTTTGTTTACAAGTTCTCAAATTGAAATTAAAAATGATTATTGTTTTCTTAAACTATCTTTGTTAATAAGTATTATTAAATTAAAAATTAATATTATTTTAATGATTTTAACACCATTACTTATGAGTTTACTAAAATGATTTTCTCCATAATATTTAATTTTAACTAAAAAAATTGTTTCTTAATGAGGTCCTTTTACAATATTTGTTTTAAAATTTTAATATAAAATTCCTTTGTTTTTTTCGATTTAATGACTTATAAAAGATAATAGTCTTTTTTTTAATTGTAAACTCTATTGTATTCCATAAAAAAATTAATAATAACATGCTCAAAAGATTAGAAACTAATTTTTATGTAATCTACTATTATAGGCTGGTGGGGGTCATCCGTTATAGCTTGGCCATCACGCGTGATGGTCACGGGAACACCGCCGCCGGTCCTCCCATCACGCGTGATGGGGAGCCGGCCGTGACGGCCATCACGCACTCAATTCCGACCGTTGGAGCATGTGACCGTTGAGAGGAGATAAAAAAAAACTTAATTAACCTATATAAATATAATCAAATCCATCTTCAAATCCAACTCAAATCTAACTCAAATCCTCTACTACAAACAACATTCTAACATCACATAAATTGAGGGTTCAAAGAAACGTGGCTCGGGTTCAAAGAAAACCCAATCCCGACCAAAGGTTTGACAAAATCTTGGCGAGCCGGCGAGATTCCGATTACAAGATGAACCCAACACAACCCAACCATTCCAACAACAACATTTTCAACCACAACCGTTCCAAAACCAACCATTTCAATCTCAAACATTTAATTCACCGTTTTCATCGACACCGTATCAAAACCAACCGTTTATTCCACCTTTTGCTAGCCAAATATTTCAAAATAATCCTTTTGAAACGTTTCAATCTCAACCGTCACAAACGTCCGTCGATCCTTTAGAGGATAACAATCTTATACATCAATTTGCACGTGCTTTTCGTGATCAAGACTGCGATGTGGATGAAGATGAACCCGCGGAGGAGGATGCCATCGTCCGTAGACCTTGGTCGACCGCGGAGGAGGTCGCCTTGACCAAGGCTTATTTACACGCCTCCGAAACAAAAAAACACGGAAACAAACAAAAACGAGAGTTGTTATGGAGACGTGTTATTGCACATTTCGAAAAACTTCCCGGTGCAACCGATCGAAACATGGATCAAATGACTTCCAAGTGGGGAGATTTGAATAGAAAAATGTCAAAATTTAATGTTTGCTACATCTAATTGGTAATTATTATTTTAAATTTATTAGTTAATTCTTTTTTATAATTTATTACTTTATTTTTACAATTTTGATATATATATATATATTTTTTTCGAAATGTTTTGTAGAGCCGAGCTCCACAAAGCGGAGCGAGCGAGGCGACTATCATAAAGAACGCCTTGAACAATTATATCAAGATTTTCCGACATAAATCTTTTCCCCACTTGGATGCGTGGGAGATTGCGAGACACCACCCGAAGTGGGAACCGGTTCCCGTGGTCGACATGGACGGACCGACGGCTCCAAGGAAAAAAGGATCTTCTTCAAAAAGATCAAAAACTTTCGATTCCGGGAACTACACAACGTCTACCGACGACTTGTCAAGCAACACGCCGAACATGAACTTAAACGATCAACCCGGAGACGATCCCGACGAAGACACACCCACACCCACACGGCCACATCGCAAGAAAAGTGGGGAATCGTCAAGATTAGGAAAGGAAACGGTAGGCTAAGTTGGCGGAAATGGTCGAGACGAAGGAGCGAAAGCAACTAGCTCTTGCTTCAAAACTAAAACGTGACGAGGCGTATATCAACCATTTGAATGAAAACCAAAAAGCAACTAGCTCTTGCTTCAAAACCAAAAAGCAACTAGAAATGGTCGAGACGAAGGAGCGAAAGCAACTAGCTCTTGCTTCAAAACTAAAACGTGACGAGGCGTATATCAACCATTTGAATGAAAACCAAAAAAACGCCGATTTAACATTTATCGTACAACCGCACGAACATCTTAACAATCTCTTTAGATCGATCCTACTTCAACGCAAACGCGCTCTCTCTCTCCATCTCTCACATACACACATACATATATATGTGACGACCGGTACGGTTGAAGCGCTCTCTCTCTCCATCTCTCACATACACACATACATATATATGCTTATATATATATTGGGGTGCCCAAGGGGCATTAAACCATAGCGGGGCGGGCTTCGAAGCCCTGTTTTCTACGAGATGATGACGTGACGTTGATGTGGCACTGTTGAGGGGCTTCGAAGCCCCCAACCACAGCGGATAGCCTTATTGTAATTTGTAGTCCACTATTGTAGCCCAAATAACAGTCCACCAGTTACTATCTCAACACAAAAATAAATTTAAAAATGTGGAGTAACCCGACCCGACTAACCCAAAACCCGATTAACCTGAACCTTAATAAGGTCGGTTAATGGGTTAGTTTTTTTTTGTAACCCGACAAACATCATTCTTGTTTCTCGTGGGCTTTTCTGATTCTTTTTAAGGTGCTTAATCTAACTTATGGCCCATTCTTATTAACCTCACGTGTTCTTTCATTCAAAAGAAACAAACTTTTGTTATCTACTATTATAATAAACAAAAATGTTGTTGTGTCAAGTGACACATATTTGGCCCATCTTTATGACACTTGACAAAACATTATTTAACCACCTTAATTAATATCAACTAACGACCTTAAGTATTTTCCATTTTTTTTAAATTTGTCTTCTTTTGTTTACAAGTTCTCAAATTGAAATTAAAAATGATTATTGTTTTCTTAAACTATCTTTGTTAATAAGTATTATTAAATTAAAAATTAATATTATTTTAATGATTTTAACACCATTACTTATGAGTTTACTAAAATGATTTTCTCCATAATATTTAATTTTAACTAAAAAAATTGTTTCTTAATGAGGTCCTTTTACAATATTTGTTTTAAAATTTTAATATAAAATTCCTTTGTTTTTTTCGATTTAATGACTTATAAAAGATAATAGTCTTTTTTTTAATTGTAAACTCTATTGTATTCCATAAAAAAATTAATAATAACATGCTCAAAAGATTAGAAACTAATTTTTATGTAATCTACTATTATAGGCTGGTGGGGGTCATCCGTTATAGCTTGGCCATCACGCGTGATGGTCACGGGAACACCGCCGCCGGTCCTCCCATCACGCGTGATGGGGAGCCGGCCGTGACGGCCATCACGCACTCAATTCCGACCGTTGGAGCATGTGACCGTTGAGAGGAGATAAAAAAAAACTTAATTAACCTATATAAATATAATCAAATCCATCTTCAAATCCAACTCAAATCTAACTCAAATCCTCTACTACAAACAACATTCTAACATCACATAAATTGAGGGTTCAAAGAAACGTGGCTCGGGTTCAAAGAAAACCCAATCCCGACCAAAGGTTTGACAAAATCTTGGCGAGCCGGCGAGATTCCGATTACAAGATGAACCCAACACAACCCAACCATTCCAACAACAACATTTTCAACCACAACCGTTCCAAAACCAACATTTCAATCTCAAACATTTAATTCACCGTTTTCATCGACACCGTATCAAAACCAACCGTTTATTCCACCTTTTGCTAGCCAAATATTTCAAAATAATCCTTTTGAAACGTTTCAATCTCAACCGTCACAAACGTCCGTCGATCCTTTAGAGGATAACAATCTTATACATCAATTTGCACGTGCTTTTCGTGATCAAGACTGCGATGTGGATGAAGATGAACCCGCGGAGGAGGATGCCATCGTCCGTAGACCTTGGTCGACCGCGGAGGAGGTCGCCTTGACCAAGGCTTATTTACACGCCTCCGAAACAAAAAAACACGGAAACAAACAAAAACGAGAGTTGTTATGGAGACGTGTTATTGCACATTTCGAAAAACTTCCCGGTGCAACCGATCGAAACATGGATCAAATGACTTCCAAGTGGGGAGATTTGAATAGAAAAATGTCAAAATTTAATGTTTGCTACATCTAATTGGTAATTATTATTTTAAATTTATTAGTTAATTCTTTTTTATAATTTATTACTTTATTTTTACAATTTTGATATATATATATATATATTTTTCGAAATGTTTTGTAGAGCCGAGCTCCACAAAGCGGAGCGAGCGAGGCGACTATCATAAAGAACGCCTTGAACAATTATATCAAGATTTTCCGACATAAATCTTTTCCCCACTTGGATGCGTGGGAGATTGCGAGACACCACCCGAAGTGGGAACCGGTTCCCGTGGTCGACATGGACGGACCGACGGCTCCAAGGAAAAAAGGATCTTCTTCAAAAAGATCAAAAACTTTCGATTCCGGGAACTACACAACGTCTACCGACGACTTGTCAAGCAACACGCCGAACATGAACTTAAACGATCAACCCGGAGACGATCCCGACGAAGACACACCCACACCCACACGGCCACATCGCAAGAAAAGTGGGGAATCGTCAAGATTAGGAAAGGAAACGGTAGGCTAAGTTGGCGGAAATGGTCGAGACGAAGGAGCGAAAGCAACTAGCTCTTGCTTCAAAACTAAAACGTGACGAGGCGTATATCAACCATTTGAATGAAAACCAAAAAGCAACTAGCTCTTGCTTCAAAACCAAAAAGCAACTAGAAATGGTCGAGACGAAGGAGCGAAAGCAACTAGCTCTTGCTTCAAAACTAAAACGTGACGAGGCGTATATCAACCATTTGAATGAAAACCAAAAAAACGCCGATTTAACATTTATCGTACAACCGCACGAACATCTTAACAATCTCTTTAGATCGATCCTACTTCAACGCAAACGCGCTCTCTCTCTCCATCTCTCACATACACACATACATATATATGTGACGACCGGTACGGTTGAAGCGCTCTCTCTCTCCATCTCTCACATACACACATACATATATATGCTTATATATATATTGGGGTGCCCAAGGGGCATTAAACCATAGCGGGGCGGGCTTCGAAGCCCTGTTTTCTACGAGATGATGACGTGACGTTGATGTGGCACTGTTGAGGGGCTTCGAAGCCCCCAACCACAGCGGATAGCCTTATTGTAATTTGTAGTCCACTATTGTAGCCCAAATAACAGTCCACCAGTTACTATCTCAACACAAAAATAAATTTAAAAATGTGGAGTAACCCGACCCGACTAACCCAAAACCCGATTAACCTGAACCTTAATAAGGTCGGTTAATGGGTTAGTTTTTTTTTGTAACCCGACAAACATCATTCTTGTTTCTCGTGGGCTTTTCTGATTCTTTTTAAGGTGCTTAATCTAACTTATGGCCCATTCTTATTAACCTCACGTGTTCTTTCATTCAAAAGAAACAAACTTTTGTTATCTACTATTATAATAAACAAAAATGTTGTTGTGTCAAGTGACACATATTTGGCCCATCTTTATGACACTTGACAAAACATTATTTAACCACCTTAATTAATATCAACTAACGACCTTAAGTATTTTCCATTTTTTTTTTAAATTTGTCTTCTTTTGTTTACAAGTTCTCAAATTGAAATTAAAAATTATTATTGTTTTCTTAAACTATCTTTGTTAATAAGTATTATTAAATTAAAAATTAATATTATTTTAATGATTTTAACACCATTACTTATGAGTTTACTAAAATGATTTTCTCCATAATATTTAATTTTAACTAAAAAAATTGTTTCTTAATGAGGTCCTTTTACAATATTTGTTTTAAAATTTTAATATAAAATTCCTTTGTTTTTTTCGATTTAATGACTTATAAAAGATAATAGTCTTTTTTTTAATTGTAAACTCTATTGTATTCCATAAAAAAATTAATAATAACATGCTCAAAAGATTAGAAACTAATTTTTATTTAATCTACTATTATAGGCTGGTGGGGGTCATCCGTTATAGCATGGCCATCACGCGTGATGGTCACGGGAACACCGCCGCCGGTCCTCCCATCACGCGTGATGGGGAGCCGGCCGTGACGGCCATCACGCACTCAATTCCGACCGTTGGAGCATGTGACCGTTGAGAGGAGATAAAAAAAAACTTAATTAACCTATATAAATATAATCAAATCCATCTTCAAATCCAACTCAAATCTAACTCAAATCCTCTACTACAAACAACATTCTAACATCACATAAATTGAGGGTTCAAAGAAACGTGGCTCGGGTTCAAAGAAAACCCAATCCCGACCAAAGGTTTGACAAAATCTTGGCGAGCCGGCGAGATTCCGATTACAAGATGAACCCAACACAACCCAACCATTCCAACAACAACATTTTCAACCACAACCGTTCCAAAACCAACCATTTCAATCTCAAACATTTAATTCACCGTTTTCATCGACACCGTATCAAAACCAACCGTTTATTCCACCTTTTTCTAGCCAAATATTTCAAAATAATCCTTTTGAAACGTTTCAATCTCAACCGTCACAAACGTCCGTCGATCCTTTAGAGGATAACAATGTTATACATCAATTTGCACGTGCTTTTCGTGATGAAGACTGCGATGTGGATGAAGATGAACCCGCGGAGGAGGATGCCATCGTCCGTAGACCTTGGTCGACCGCGGAGGAGGTCGCCTTGACCAAGGCTTATTTACACGCCTCCGAAACAAAAAAACACGGAAACAAACAAAAACGAGAGTTGTTATGGAGACGTGTTATTGCACATTTCGAAAAACTTCCCGGTGCAACCGATCGAAACATGGATCAAATGACTTCCAAGTGGGGAGATTTGAATAGAAAAATGTCAAAATTTAATGTTTGCTACATCTAATTGGTAATTATTATTTTAAATTTATTAGTTAATTCTTTTTTATAATTTATTACTTTATTTTTACAATTTTGATATATATATATATATATATATATATATATTTTTCGAAATGTTTTGTAGAGCCGAGCTCCACAAAGCGGAGCGAGCGAGGCGACTATCATAAAGAACGCCTTGAACAATTATATCAAGATTTTCCGACATAAATCTTTTCCCCACTTGGATGCGTGGGAGATTGCGAAACACCACCCGAAGTGGGAACCGGTTCCCGTGGTTGACATGGACGGACCGATGGCTCCAAGGAAAAAAGGATCTTCTTCAAAAAGATCAAAAACTTTCGAATCCGGGAACTACACAACGTCTACCGAAGACTTGTCAAGCAACACGCCGAACATGAACTTAAACGATCAACCCGGAGACGATCCCGACGAAGACACACCCACACCCACACGGCCACATCGCAAGAAAAGTGGGGAATCGTCAAGATTAGGAAAGGAAACGGTCGGCTAAGTTGGCGGAAATGGTCGAGACGAAGGAGCGAAAGCAACTAGCTCTTGCTTCAAAACTAAAACGTGACGAGGCGTATATCAACCATTTGAATGAAAACCAAAAAAACGCCGATTTAACATTTATTGTACAACCGCACGAACATCTTAACAAACTCTTTAGATCGATCCTACTTCAACGCAAACGCGCTCTCTCTCTCCATCTCTCACATACACACATACATATATATGTGACGACCGGTACGGTTGAAGCGCTCTCTCTCTCCATCTCTCACATACACACATACATATATATGCTTATATATATATTGGGTGCCCAAGGGGCATTAAACCATAGCGGGGCGGGCTTCGAAGCCCTGTTTTCTACGAGATGATGACGTGACGTTGATGTGGCACTGTTGAGGGGCTTCGAAGCCCCCCACCATAGCGGATAGCCTTATTGTAATTTGTAGTCCACTATTGTAGCCCAAATAACAGTCCACCAGTTACTATCTCAACACAAAAATAAATTTAAAAATGTGGAGTAACCCGACCCAACTAACCCAAAACCCGATTAACCTGAACCTTAATAAGGTCGGTTAATGGGTTAGTTTTTTTTTGTAACCCGACAAACATCATTCTTGTTTCTCGTGGGCTTTTCTGATTCTTTTTAAGGTGCTTAATCTAACTTATGGCCCATTCTTATTAACCTCACGTGTTCTTTATTTCAAAAGAAACAAACTTTTGTTATCTACTATTATAATAAACAAAAATGTTGTTGTGTCAAGTGACACATATTTGGCCCATCTTTATGACACTTGACAAAACATTATTTAACCACCTTAATTAATATCAACTAACGACCTTAAGTATTTTCCATTTTTTTTAAATTTGTCTTCTTTTGTTTACAAGTTCTCAAATTGAAATTAAAAATTATTATTGTTTTCTTAAACTATCTTTGTTAATAAGTATTATTAAATTAAAAATTAATATTATTTTAATGATTTTAACACCATTACTTATGAGTTTACTAAAATGATTTTCTCCATAATATTTAATTTTAACTAAAAAAATTGTTTCTTAATGAGGTCCTTTTACAATATTTGTTTTAAAATTTTAATATAAAATTCCTTTGTTTTTTTCGATTTAATGACTTATAAAAGATAATAGTCTTTTTTTTAATTGTAAACTCTATTGTATTCCATAAAAAAATTAATAATAACATGCTCAAAAGATTAGAAACTAATTTTTATGTAATCTACTATTATAGGCTGGTGGGGGTCATCCGTTATAGCGTGGCCATCACGCGTGATGGTCACGGGAACACCGCCGCCGGTCCTCCCATCACGCGTGATGGGGAGCCGGCCGTGATGGCCATCACGCACTCAATTCCGACCGTTGGAGCATGTGACCGTTGAGAGGAGATAAAAAAAAACTTAATTAACCTATATAAATATAATCAAATCCATCTTCAAATCCAACTCAAATCTAACTCAAATCCTCTACTACAAACAACATTCTAACATCACATAAATTGAGGGTTCAAAGAAACGTGGCTCGGGTTCAAAGAAAACCCAATCCCGACCAAAGGTTTGACAAAATCTTGGCGAGCCGGCGAGATTCCGATTACAAGATGAACCCAACACAACCCAACCATTCCAACAACAACATTTTCAACCACAACCGTTCCAAAACCAACCATTTCAATCTCAAACATTTAATTCACCGTTTTCATCGACACCGTATCAAAACCAACCGTTTATTCCACCTTTTTCTAGCCAAATATTTCAAAATAATCCTTTTGAAACGTTTCAATCTCAACCGTCACAAACGTCCGTCGATCCTTTAGAGGATAACAATCTTATACATCAATTTGCACGTGCTTTTCGTGATGAAGACTGCGATGTGGATGAAGATGAACCCGCGGAGGAGGATGCCATCGTCCGTAGACATTGGTCGACCGCGGAGGAGGTCGCCTTGACCAAGGCTTATTTACACGCCTCCGAAACAAAAAAACACGGAAACAAACAAAAACGAGAGTTGTTATGGAGACGTGTTATTGCACATTTCGAAAAACTTCCCGGTGCAACCGATCGAAACATGGATCAAATGACTTCCAAATGGGGAGATTTGAATAGAAAAATGTCAAAATTTAATGTTTGCTACATCTAATTGGTAATTATTATTTTAAATTTATTAGTTAATTCTTTTTTATAATTTATTACTTTATTTTTACAATTTTGATATATATATATATATATATATTTCGAAATGTTTTGTAGAGCCGAGCTCCACAAAGCGGAGCGAGCGAGGCGACTATCATAAAGAACGCCTTGAACAATTATATCAAGATTTTCCGACATAAATCTTTTCCCCACTTGGATGCGTGGGAGATTGCGAGACACCACCCGAAGTGGGAACCGGTTCCCGTGGTCGACATGGACGGACCGACGGCTCCAAGGAAAAAAGGATCTTCTTCAAAAAGATCAAAAACATTCGATTCCGGGAACTACACAACGTCTACCGACGACTTGTCAAGCAACACGCCGAACATGAACTTAAACGATCAACCCGGAGACGATCCCGACGAAGACACACCCACACCCACACGGCCACATCGCAAGAAAAGTGGGGAATCGTCAAGATTAGGAAAGGAAACGGTCGGCTAAGTTGGCGGAAATGGTCGAGACGAAGGAGCGAAAGCAACTAGCTCTTGCTTCAAAACTAAAACGTGACGAGGCGTATATCAACCATTTGAATGAAAACCAAAAAAACGCCGATTTAACATTTATCGTACAACCGCACGAACATCTTAACAAACTCTTTAGATCGATCCTACTTCAACGCAAACGCGAGCTATGCGAGAAGTGGGGTTGGGAAGCGCCGTAGGTTTTTTTTAATTTATTTATCTTTGTAATATTTATTTAATCTTATTTTATTTTTTATTTAATTTAACCTTGTTTTAGTATTTATTGTAAAAAAATAAAAAATAAAAAAAAATTCCATCACACCACCACCCCTACCAAAATTCCATCACTAGTGATGGAAAGTGGTGGGGTGATGTGACACACCGTGATTGGTGGTTGCAAGTTATGGTTTTTAAACCACCCCCACCCCCCTAATAAACAAAAATGTTTTTGTGCCAAGTGGCACCTATTTGGCCCATCTTTGTGACACTTGGCAAAACATTATTTAACCACCTTAATTAATATCATCTAACCACCTTAAGTATTTTCTATTTTTTTTAAATTTGTCTTCTTTTTGTTTACAAGTTCTCAAATTGAAATTAAAAATTATTATTGTTTTCTTAAACTATTTTTTTAATAAGTATTATTAAATTAAAAATTAATATTATTTTCATGATTTTAACACCTTTGCTTATGAGTTTAATAACATGATTTTTTCCATAATATTTAATTTTAACTAAAAAAATTATTTCTTAATGAGGTCCTTTTACAATATTTGTTTTAAAATTTTAATATAACATTTCCTTTGTTTTTTTTACGATTTAATGACTTATACAAAATAATAGTATTTTTTTACTAGAATTATAACTTCTATTGTATTCCATAAAAAAAATTAATAATAACATGCTCAAAAGCTTAGAAACTAATTTTTATGCAATCTTACTATCTTATGTTTTTTTTTATTAAACTTGGTTTATTTCACATAAAAAACAAATGTTTAAATGTTATAAATTTTGGACAACCATCCAACAACGGTAATTTTCATTATCGATCATGCGATGCTACTTCAACGCAAACGCGCTCTCTCTCTCCATCTCTCACATACACACATACATATATATGCTTATATATATATTGGGGTGCCCAAGGGGCATTAAACCATAGCGGGGCGGGCTTCGAAGCCCTGTTTTCTACGAGATGATGACGTGACGTTGATGTGGCACTGTTGAGGGGCTTCGAAGCCCCCAACCACAGCGGATAGCCTTATTGTAATTTGTAGTCCACTATTGTAGCCCAAATAACAGTCCACCAGTTACTATCTCAACACAAAAATAAATTTAAAAATGTGGAGTAACCCGACCCGACTAACCCAAAACCCGATTAACCTGAACCTTAATAAGGTCGGTTAATGGGTTAGTTTTTTTTTGTAACCCGACAAACATCATTCTTGTTTCTCGTGGGCTTTTCTGATTCTTTTTAAGGTGCTTAATCTAACTTATGGCCCATTCTTATTAACCTCACGTGTTCTTTCATTCAAAAGAAACAAACTTTTGTTATCTACTATTATAATAAACAAAAATGTTGTTGTGTCAAGTGACACATATTTGGCCCATCTTTATGACACTTGACAAAACATTATTTAACCACCTTAATTAATATCAACTAACGACCTTAAGTATTTTCCATTTTTTTTTTAAATTTGTCTTCTTTTGTTTACAAGTTCTCAAATTGAAATTAAAAATTATTATTGTTTTCTTAAACTATCTTTGTTAATAAGTATTATTAAATTAAAAATTAATATTATTTTAATGATTTTAACACCATTACTTATGAGTTTACTAAAATGATTTTCTCCATAATATTTAATTTTAACTAAAAAAATTGTTTCTTAATGAGGTCCTTTTACAATATTTGTTTTAAAATTTTAATATAAAATTCCTTTGTTTTTTTCGATTTAATGACTTATAAAAGATAATAGTCTTTTTTTTAATTGTAAACTCTATTGTATTCCATAAAAAAATTAATAATAACATGCTCAAAAGATTAGAAACTAATTTTTATTTAATCTACTATTATAGGCTGGTGGGGGTCATCCGTTATAGCATGGCCATCACGCGTGATGGTCACGGGAACACCGCCGCCGGTCCTCCCATCACGCGTGATGGGGAGCCGGCCGTGACGGCCATCACGCACTCAATTCCGACCGTTGGAGCATGTGACCGTTGAGAGGAGATAAAAAAAAACTTAATTAACCTATATAAATATAATCAAATCCATCTTCAAATCCAACTCAAATCTAACTCAAATCCTCTACTACAAACAACATTCTAACATCACATAAATTGAGGGTTCAAAGAAACGTGGCTCGGGTTCAAAGAAAACCCAATCCCGACCAAAGGTTTGACAAAATCTTGGCGAGCCGGCGAGATTCCGATTACAAGATGAACCCAACACAACCCAACCATTCCAACAACAACATTTTCAACCACAACCGTTCCAAAACCAACCATTTCAATCTCAAACATTTAATTCACCGTTTTCATCGACACCGTATCAAAACCAACCGTTTATTCCACCTTTTTCTAGCCAAATATTTCAAAATAATCCTTTTGAAACGTTTCAATCTCAACCGTCACAAACGTCCGTCGATCCTTTAGAGGATAACAATGTTATACATCAATTTGCACGTGCTTTTCGTGATGAAGACTGCGATGTGGATGAAGATGAACCCGCGGAGGAGGATGCCATCGTCCGTAGACCTTGGTCGACCGCGGAGGAGGTCGCCTTGACCAAGGCTTATTTACACGCCTCCGAAACAAAAAAACACGGAAACAAACAAAAACGAGAGTTGTTATGGAGACGTGTTATTGCACATTTCGAAAAACTTCCCGGTGCAACCGATCGAAACATGGATCAAATGACTTCCAAGTGGGGAGATTTGAATAGAAAAATGTCAAAATTTAATGTTTGCTACATCTAATTGGTAATTATTATTTTAAATTTATTAGTTAATTCTTTTTTATAATTTATTACTTTATTTTTACAATTTTGATATATATATATATATATATATATATATATATATATATATTTTTCGAAATGTTTTGTAGAGCCGAGCTCCACAAAGCGGAGCGAGCGAGGCGACTATCATAAAGAACGCCTTGAACAATTATATCAAGATTTTCCGACATAAATCTTTTCCCCACTTGGATGCGTGGGAGATTGCGAAACACCACCCGAAGTGGGAACCGGTTCCCGTGGTTGACATGGACGGACCGATGGCTCCAAGGAAAAAAGGATCTTCTTCAAAAAGATCAAAAACTTTCGAATCCGGGAACTACACAACGTCTACCGAAGACTTGTCAAGCAACACGCCGAACATGAACTTAAACGATCAACCCGGAGACGATCCCGACGAAGACACACCCACACCCACACGGCCACATCGCAAGAAAAGTGGGGAATCGTCAAGATTAGGAAAGGAAACGGTCGGCTAAGTTGGCGGAAATGGTCGAGACGAAGGAGCGAAAGCAACTAGCTCTTGCTTCAAAACTAAAACGTGACGAGGCGTATATCAACCATTTGAATGAAAACCAAAAAAACGCCGATTTAACATTTATTGTACAACCGCACGAACATCTTAACAAACTCTTTAGATCGATCCTACTTCAACGCAAACGCGCTCTCTCTCTCCATCTCTCACATACACACATACATATATATGTGACGACCGGTACGGTTGAAGCGCTCTCTCTCTCCATCTCTCACATACACACATACATATATATGCTTATATATATATTGGGTGCCCAAGGGGCATTAAACCATAGCGGGGCGGGCTTCGAAGCCCTGTTTTCTACGAGATGATGACGTGACGTTGATGTGGCACTGTTGAGGGGCTTCGAAGCCCCCCACCATAGCGGATAGCCTTATTGTAATTTGTAGTCCACTATTGTAGCCCAAATAACAGTCCACCAGTTACTATCTCAACACAAAAATAAATTTAAAAATGTGGAGTAACCCGACCCAACTAACCCAAAACCCGATTAACCTGAACCTTAATAAGGTCGGTTAATGGGTTAGTTTTTTTTTGTAACCCGACAAACATCATTCTTGTTTCTCGTGGGCTTTTCTGATTCTTTTTAAGGTGCTTAATCTAACTTATGGCCCATTCTTATTAACCTCACGTGTTCTTTCATTCAAAAGAAACAAACTTTTGTTATCTACTATTATAATAAACAAAAATGTTGTTGTGTCAAGTGACACATATTTGGCCCATCTTTATGACACTTGACAAAACATTATTTAACCACCTTAATTAATATCAACTAACGACCTTAAGTATTTTCCATTTTTTTTTTAAATTTGTCTTCTTTTGTTTACAAGTTCTCAAATTGAAATTAAAAATTATTATTGTTTTCTTAAACTATCTTTGTTAATAAGTATTATTAAATTAAAAATTAATATTATTTTAATGATTTTAACACCATTACTTATGAGTTTACTAAAATGATTTTCTCCATAATATTTAATTTTAACTAAAAAAATTGTTTCTTAATGAGGTCCTTTTACAATATTTGTTTTAAAATTTTAATATAAAATTCCTTTGTTTTTTTCGATTTAATGACTTATAAAAGATAATAGTCTTTTTTTTAATTGTAAACTCTATTGTATTCCATAAAAAAATTAATAATAACATGCTCAAAAGATTAGAAACTAATTTTTATTTAATCTACTATTATAGGCTGGTGGGGGTCATCCGTTATAGCATGGCCATCACGCGTGATGGTCACGGGAACACCGCCGCCGGTCCTCCCATCACGCGTGATGGGGAGCCGGCCGTGACGGCCATCACGCACTCAATTCCGACCGTTGGAGCATGTGACCGTTGAGAGGAGATAAAAAAAAACTTAATTAACCTATATAAATATAATCAAATCCATCTTCAAATCCAACTCAAATCTAACTCAAATCCTCTACTACAAACAACATTCTAACATCACATAAATTGAGGGTTCAAAGAAACGTGGCTCGGGTTCAAAGAAAACCCAATCCCGACCAAAGGTTTGACAAAATCTTGGCGAGCCGGCGAGATTCCGATTACAAGATGAACCCAACACAACCCAACCATTCCAACAACAACATTTTCAACCACAACCGTTCCAAAACCAACCATTTCAATCTCAAACATTTAATTCACCGTTTTCATCGACACCGTATCAAAACCAACCGTTTATTCCACCTTTTTCTAGCCAAATATTTCAAAATAATCCTTTTGAAACGTTTCAATCTCAACCGTCACAAACGTCCGTCGATCCTTTAGAGGATAACAATGTTATACATCAATTTGCACGTGCTTTTCGTGATGAAGACTGCGATGTGGATGAAGATGAACCCGCGGAGGAGGATGCCATCGTCCGTAGACCTTGGTCGACCGCGGAGGAGGTCGCCTTGACCAAGGCTTATTTACACGCCTCCGAAACAAAAAAACACGGAAACAAACAAAAACGAGAGTTGTTATGGAGACGTGTTATTGCACATTTCGAAAAACTTCCCGGTGCAACCGATCGAAACATGGATCAAATGACTTCCAAGTGGGGAGATTTGAATAGAAAAATGTCAAAATTTAATGTTTGCTACATCTAATTGGTAATTATTATTTTAAATTTATTAGTTAATTCTTTTTTATAATTTATTACTTTATTTTTACAATTTTGATATATATATATATATATATATATATATATATATATATATATATATATCGAAATGTTTTGTAGAGCCGAGCTCCACAAAGCGGAGCGAGCGAGGCGACTATCATAAAGAACGCCTTGAACAATTATATCAAGATTTTCCGACATAAATCTTTTCCCCACTTGGATGCGTGGGAGATTGCGAAACACCACCCGAAGTGGGAACCGGTTCCCGTGGTTGACATGGACGGACCGATGGCTCCAAGGAAAAAAGGATCTTCTTCAAAAAGATCAAAAACTTTCGAATCCGGGAACTACACAACGTCTACCGAAGACTTGTCAAGCAACACGCCGAACATGAACTTAAACGATCAACCCGGAGACGATCCCGACGAAGACACACCCACACCCACACGGCCACATCGCAAGAAAAGTGGGGAATCGTCAAGATTAGGAAAGGAAACGGTCGGCTAAGTTGGCGGAAATGGTCGAGACGAAGGAGCGAAAGCAACTAGCTCTTGCTTCAAAACTAAAACGTGACGAGGCGTATATCAACCATTTGAATGAAAACCAAAAAAACGCCGATTTAACATTTATTGTACAACCGCACGAACATCTTAACAAACTCTTTAGATCGATCCTACTTCAACGCAAACGCGCTCTCTCTCTCCATCTCTCACATACACACATACATATATATGTGACGACCGGTACGGTTGAAGCGCTCTCTCTCTCCATCTCTCACATACACACATACATATATATGCTTATATATATATTGGGTGCCCAAGGGGCATTAAACCATAGCGGGGCGGGCTTCGAAGCCCTGTTTTCTACGAGATGATGACGTGACATTGATGTGGCACTGTTGAGGGGCTTCGAAGCCCCCCACCATAGCGGATAGCCTTATTGTAATTTGTAGTCCACTATTGTAGCCCAAATAACAGTCCACCAGTTACTATCTCAACACAAAAATAAATTTAAAAATGTGGAGTAACCCGACCCAACTAACCCAAAACCCGATTAACCTGAACCTTAATAAGGTCGGTTAATGGGTTAGTTTTTTTTTGTAACCCGACAAACATCATTCTTGTTTCTCGTGGGCTTTTCTGATTCTTTTTAAGGTGCTTAATCTAACTTATGGCCCATTCTTATTAACCTCACGTGTTCTTTATTTCAAAAGAAACAAACTTTTGTTATCTACTATTATAATAAACAAAAATGTTGTTGTGTCAAGTGACACATATTTGGCCCATCTTTATGACACTTGACAAAACATTATTTAACCACCTTAATTAATATCAACTAACGACCTTAAGTATTTTCCATTTTTTTTTAAATTTGTCTTCTTTTGTTTACAAGTTCTCAAATTGAAATTAAAAATTATTATTGTTTTCTTAAACTATCTTTGTTAATAAGTATTATTAAATTAAAAATTAATATTATTTTAATGATTTTAACACCATTACTTATGAGTTTACTAAAATGATTTTCTCCATAATATTTAATTTTAACTAAAAAAATTGTTTCTTAATGAGGTCCTTTTACAATATTTGTTTTAAAATTTTAATATAAAATTCCTTTGTTTTTTTCGATTTAATGACTTATAAAAGATAATAGTCTTTTTTTTAATTGTAAACTCTATTGTATTCCATAAAAAAATTAATAATAACATGCTCAAAAGATTAGAAACTAATTTTTATGTAATCTACTATTATAGGCTGGTGGGGGTCATCCGTTATAGCGTGGCCATCACGCGTGATGGTCACGGGAACACCGCCGCCGGTCCTCCCATCACGCGTGATGGGGAGCCGGCCGTGATGGCCATCACGCACTCAATTCCGACCGTTGGAGCATGTGACCGTTGAGAGGAGATAAAAAAAAACTTAATTAACCTATATAAATATAATCAAATCCATCTTCAAATCCAACTCAAATCTAACTCAAATCCTCTACTACAAACAACATTCTAACATCACATAAATTGAGGGTTCAAAGAAACGTGGCTCGGGTTCAAAGAAAACCCAATCCCGACCAAAGGTTTGACAAAATCTTGGCGAGCCGGCGAGATTCCGATTACAAGATGAACCCAACACAACCCAACCATTCCAACAACAACATTTTCAACCACAACCGTTCCAAAACCAACCATTTCAATCTCAAACATTTAATTCACCGTTTTCATCGACACCGTATCAAAACCAACCGTTTATTCCACCTTTTTCTAGCCAAATATTTCAAAATAATCCTTTTGAAACGTTTCAATCTCAACCGTCACAAACGTCCGTCGATCCTTTAGAGGATAACAATCTTATACATCAATTTGCACGTGCTTTTCGTGATGAAGACTGCGATGTGGATGAAGATGAACCCGCGGAGGAGGATGCCATCGTCCGTAGACATTGGTCGACCGCGGAGGAGGTCGCCTTGACCAAGGCTTATTTACACGCCTCCGAAACAAAAAAACACGGAAACAAACAAAAACGAGAGTTGTTATGGAGACGTGTTATTGCACATTTCGAAAAACTTCCCGGTGCAACCGATCGAAACATGGATCAAATGACTTCCAAATGGGGAGATTTGAATAGAAAAATGTCAAAATTTAATGTTTGCTACATCTAATTGGTAATTATTATTTTAAATTTATTAGTTAATTCTTTTTTATAATTTATTACTTTATTTTTACAATTTTGATATATATATATATATATATATTTCGAAATGTTTTGTAGAGCCGAGCTCCACAAAGCGGAGCGAGCGAGGCGACTATCATAAAGAACGCCTTGAACAATTATATCAAGATTTTCCGACATAAATCTTTTCCCCACTTGGATGCGTGGGAGATTGCGAGACACCACCCGAAGTGGGAACCGGTTCCCGTGGTCGACATGGACGGACCGACGGCTCCAAGGAAAAAAGGATCTTCTTCAAAAAGATCAAAAACATTCGATTCCGGGAACTACACAACGTCTACCGACGACTTGTCAAGCAACACGCCGAACATGAACTTAAACGATCAACCCGGAGACGATCCCGACGAAGACACACCCACACCCACACGGCCACATCGCAAGAAAAGTGGGGAATCGTCAAGATTAGGAAAGGAAACGGTCGGCTAAGTTGGCGGAAATGGTCGAGACGAAGGAGCGAAAGCAACTAGCTCTTGCTTCAAAACTAAAACGTGACGAGGCGTATATCAACCATTTGAATGAAAACCAAAAAAACGCCGATTTAACATTTATCGTACAACCGCACGAACATCTTAACAAACTCTTTAGATCGATCCTACTTCAACGCAAACGCGAGCTATGCGAGAAGTGGGGTTGGGAAGCGCCGTAGGTTTTTTTTAATTTATTTATCTTTGTAATATTTATTTAATCTTATTTTATTTTTTATTTAATTTAACCTTGTTTTAGTATTTATTGTAAAAAAAATAAAAAAATAAAAAAAAATTCCATCACACCACCACCCCTACCAAAATTCCATCACTAGTGATGGAAAGTGGTGGGGTGATGTGACACACCGTGATTGGTGGTTGCAAGTTATGGTTTTTAAACCACCCCCACCCCCCTAATAAACAAAAATGTTTTTGTGCCAAGTGGCACCTATTTGGCCCATCTTTGTGACACTTGGCAAAACATTATTTAACCACCTTAATTAATATCATCTAACCACCTTAAGTATTTTCTATTTTTTTTAAATTTGTCTTCTTTTTGTTTACAAGTTCTCAAATTGAAATTAAAAATTATTATTGTTTTCTTAAACTATTTTTTTAATAAGTATTATTAAATTAAAAATTAATATTATTTTCATGATTTTAACACCTTTGCTTATGAGTTTAATAACATGATTTTTTCCATAATATTTAATTTTAACTAAAAAAATTATTTCTTAATGAGGTCCTTTTACAATATTTGTTTTAAAATTTTAATATAACATTTCCTTTGTTTTTTTTACGATTTAATGACTTATACAAAATAATAGTATTTTTTTACTAGAATTATAACTTCTATTGTATTCCATAAAAAAAATTAATAATAACATGCTCAAAAGCTTAGAAACTAATTTTTATGCAATCTTACTATCTTATGTTTTTTTTTATTAAACTTGGTTTATTTCACATAAAAAACAAATGTTTAAATGTTATAAATTTTGGACAACCATCCAACAACGGTAATTTTCATTATCGATCATGCGATGCTACATGCTCATGTGCATCAAATCTAGATAAATACCTTTTCAGAAAAAATACACGTGAATGCGACCAAAAAATATTTGACGGTTGCTACTATCCAAAACCTATAATTGTTTAATGTTTGTTTGGGATGTTGTGTTGCTTTGAAAAAGTGAAGCCAAAATATATGACGGTCGCTACTATCCCCAACCTATAATGGTTTCATGTTGTTTGGGATGCTTTGTTGCTTTGAAAAAGTGAAGCAGTTATTTATATTTAAGATAATGTTTTTTATGTTTTAAAGTATCTTTTCAATTTTTGTGGATTAACATTGTTTTAAACTCTTAGAATCCGGTGTGTTGATTATCTTTGTTTTAAACCTTTTCAATTTATATTGCTTTATAATATAAATTTATATTGCTTTATAATATAATGTTTTTATTTTAAATTTGTGTATTGTTTGGTTAAGTATTTATATGACTTGCATCAATTTTTTTTAAACACTATTCTTTTTAAAAAAATATAAATCCCTATATCAAATTAATATTAGTACTAAATAATTTATGTTTTTAGTAATAATCGTGTGTTATTAGTAAGAAAAGTTTGATTAAATAAATTTTTGTACTAGTGTATTTTAGAGATTTATGTCACATTTTATAGATTAAAATCGGAGATAGAGTCAATTTTCTAATATTCGATGAAGAGGATGACTAAAAATGTTGCATATAAAGAAATTTTTAGAGATTAATAAAAATTTACCATTTAATTTTCTTTTTCTTTTTTTTTATTTTATGAAAGTTTATTTTATTTTTATGATTTTTTTTTATTTTATTCAACGTTGTAATACATTTTCATATTCATTCATCTAATACCAAATTAGTATAAGTATTTCACATTGTTTTGTTCTTTTGTTAATGTAGTTTGCTCAACCCATGTATACACGAGTATTTAACCTAGTTATTACATAAATTAATATCTGAATCAAAATTTTCATATTATCCATCATAAAACTTGATTAAACAATATTGTTAAACTATGCACTTTATAGTAAAAAGACGAAGAATAATAATATTAGTAATAATAATAGTAATATATATGAAATATTAGTCCATAAAAGCCGACTTAAAACAACTCAAAAGTATATGAAATACTTATATTATTTATATTGAATTTAGCTCATATCAATGCAGTATAAAACATCACATAAAAGAAACATTATCAAATATTTATATGATTGTATAACTAATATCTAACACAAATCTGACCAAACAAAAAGTCAAAAGACTTTTAAGACAATTATGAAGAACCACAAGGTTCTAACTATATCAAAATATCATAAACAAAATCTGATATAACGAACAACCACACGACTATTTAAACTTTAGAACCATATTTGAAAATAATTAGATTTATGACTACATTTGTAAAGAAATTAAAGACTAATTTGATTTAATCAAAAACTTTTACAACTTTACAAAATCACGAATATTGCTGAATCACATGATTTGGACAACAAAGAGTCACAAAACTCTATACAACTACAACAAAGTCTGAAAACAAAAGTTACAAATTCAAAACAAATCTAATAAATTACTATGATTTGCAAGTATATGTAATAAAGTTTTGAGAATATAAATATTGATTTGATAAGGCAATGTGTAAAGCTTTTTAAACTATATGTTGGGATAACAATGCTAAAACTTTAATTACTCCCTTGGTTTTGATAATGATCACGATTATGTGATGTCTTGTAATGTTACTTGTACATTAATGATGATTTCGTATCACATACATGTTACTTGTATACTTCTTAGGTTTTTGTAATCTTTCGATTATCAATGCAATCATTCGATTTTGTTTAAACATTATTTGTCATTTGTGTTTGTATTAATTCGCTCCATATATCCATTTCGGTGCAAGTGATCAAGAACGATTTCAAAACATTATGATATCATTTATTCAATTATTTGACCGGTCACCATTTGTTTCAGTTTTTTTAGAATTAAAAGTTGGCCGGATGGTTTGATAAATGATATATTAGAAAAAAAAAGCAATCACAACTATAAAAACATATCAAATGTTAGGCGTGGATAATATTTTTCTTAAATTCAAAGCCTTACGAGTAATAGAAATAAATCAAATTCTTTTTTAGATTTATTTTACCCGGTTATTTTGCGTATTTATAGGTAACCGGTTGATCTAGAATTGGATCAACTATCACTCAGCATAAATGAAAACGACAATTACATTACCAAACAACTATATCATAAGACAAGCAGAATACAGATTCTATGTGCTTAGTACCTGGGAACAACATACTATCTATGGCCGGATTTATGCCCTATCACACATGCAGCAAACTAATGAAACATAAAGTATAGCAATGATATTTGTAAACACCAACAACCATCATGCATTTGATCTTGAATCTTCAATAGGTATAGGGTAGACCAAGATAGATTTGATGTGATTTATTATTTCTTTGCCGGCATGTGTGTAGCCGTCGTTGACTTTATAAAGGAGATCACATGCACGTGCATAGTTGATTATCGGTGTAAGTAGAGGGAATGGGATTTCAGTTGGCTTGAGCGAGTCTCTATTTATAACTTTCCATGCATCTTCAACTTTATTTGATATAAATTCACTTGCTTCTTTCTCGGACGCGCCAGTTTCCTTTTGATAGCATTCAATGCTTGAAGCAACATGACCTCTTTCTTGTTCCTCCTGCATAAATCATTTCACATTATTAGCACGTGTACACCATCCTAATTGGAGATCATGAAGATGAGTAGAGATTGGCGGCCACCAGTCATCTAATCATTTGCAGATTAAGGTCACGATCAATTAAATTAGCAAGCGCACTAAATCAGTTGAACAACATGAGTCTTGTTAATCATGCGAAATCAATTGAACAATTTAAGAAACTAAGTACCATCAATGGTGCGACATCAATGGTTGTAAGAGACAAAGTTAATTACTGAGTAATTGAGTCGTATCATCATTTAGTATTGTTTCATTTGATTTTTGTTTTTTTTATCAAATAGAGAACATATATATACAGACAGAGTAATTATATAACTATTACTGAGTAATTAAATGGTATCATTGTTCAGTAATATTTCATTCAATTATATCAAATATAGTAATGCTATTGTTTTTAGTCAATATATAACCAGAGTAGTTGTATATCATTAGTAGAGTAATTGTGTGTTCTTTTGTAGCGTAAACATTTTGTAACTAGAATAGTTGTATGTCTATATATATGCGTTTAGTACCTCGTGTGTGGTAATGTCATCCATTAGTCTTAAAACCAAACAAGCGGCTTTAACAATAGGAGGATACGTGGCTACCCACTTAAAGGTATCCTCATTGACCAAATTATCGGACCTACCGACATAAGCTCTCGCTATCATCACGCCGTAGGTACAAGTCTTCATTGAAACAGACAAATACTCTTCCAGACTTGGCATATACCCCTCTTTTAACCATTTGGCTTCTAATAGGTTGTTTTGAATAATATCTTTTGCCTGTATTACCAAATGAGTGGTTGATACAACCATAAATTATTTGTCTAGTTAGACAAGACTAACATTTATAATATAATTAACATACCATCTCAATCACATAGGGAATCTGGTATGCTTTTCCTTCCTTTTCAAGTTCTTCCTCCATTTCTTGGTGATGGCTCAAAAGTTCTTGATATATTAGTTTCATATATTCTGGAAGTGTATCCATGTAGCCCATTGACCATCTGATAATATTCAATTAACAAGAAATGATTATAATTATCAATTAATATAGAGGGTATTCTTTAGTATATGAAAGAGTATTTGATGCATATTGTGCACCTTTCAACAGCATCGGTAAAGATCTTGAGTTCTTCATAAGTACCATAATTATCATACGTGTCATCCAAAACGATCAACCACATAGAAGTTTTCAATAGGAAAATTCGTGTACGAGAATGATGAGGCTCGTAATAGACTCCTAGTATCCAAAAATAGCCTTCTATCAACCTGTCTCGAACATATGGTAGTTTTTGTTGCATGCCCAAGTCCTTCCACCATCTAAACAAATTAATAAGAGTAATTAGCCATATTGAAACACACTATAACTGATTAGTATGTTTGCGTGGCTTGATTAAGTTAAAGATTATTTATTACTACTAAGGTAAAAATAATGTTCTTTGGTTGTATTACGTACTTGCAAAGTTGCCTAAGTTCCTCCTTGTGTATTGATTGAAGCAGATTAAAATCCAACTTTGCAAGCTTCAACAGGACCTCATTGTGAGAAGCTTCTTGTTGATAAATAGGCATGTAACGCACGGCCTCTACCCTTGGCAACCTTTTCCGGAGTGGTTGCTTTAGTGCTTGTTGTATTTGGGTTCTTAATAAAGAGTCACAAGAAGGATCCTTAGCTATGATAGCAAGGTGAGTTTTAGTGAACTCAAGGGCAGCATCTAGTACCTCTTCACCTTCCACCCTCATATATGATGCTTCGTACAAAGAAAGCATTCCTTGAGCATCTTCACATAAAGATTCCTTAAACTTTCCCTTATCATTCATACGGTTCTTGAATATTCCTGTAACATGCAACCCTCATATTAGCGCTAGAGTCCTACATGAGAGAAACACCAGGAAACTAATGTAGCTCTTTGATGGAAATAGTGCCCTACATTTATGTGTTGTGGTTCAAAGACCCAGCTAGGACAAAACGAATTAATATGAGTTTTCAGCGGTGGATTTAGAAAAATTCTTTTACATGTCAGAAAAATTTTGGATGTCAGTTGTACACCACCAAATATTATAAAAAAAAATAGTTGGTTGCAGCCCAATCGGGCCGCGCCACATAAAAAGTGGGTAAACCAAAATAAATTTTCTGAAGTACATACATGATGTTGGAAGTAATTTCCAACTTGATAGGCCCATCACGTGTAGGTGATCAGGTTGGACCTATTGGGCTCATGGAATTAGGTTTTATTATATCTGGTAATGTTTTAGCTAACAAGTTAGGTTAGTCTATATAAACAAAGATAGGTTAGACATTATAGAATGTGAGGTGTGAGATACAACCAAGTTAGGGTTTATCTAGAGACACACACGAGATGTAACCGAGTTAGGGTTCATCTAGATGTAACCAAGTTAGGGTTCATCAATAGTCAAACTAAGTTAGGGTTTAAGATATTGTAATCAGTTTTTTGAGTTAGATTTTCTGATTAATATAAACAAGAGTTATTTGTTTATTCATATTTGATTATCAATCTGGGACTTGACATGATCTAGTAATTTATCTACTATTAACACCCAGTAAAATTTAAATAATTAAGCATTGACAAATTACCATCAAGTAATCAACAATAAAATCCACTAAACAACTGAACAATCTAGTGACAAAAGCCTAAAAATATATAAAAAAAAACAATAAATATAAAGATAAAAATTTAACATAATTGAGAAGATATATATACAGTTAGCCATCGTATTTCACTTGATGTTCATCATCATATATGGCAAAAGCCTGACCCTATATTTCACTTGGAATCTAATTATTTAGGTGTAAACAATTCCAGGCTTAGCTTAGCTTAGCTGGCTGTTAAAGGCTTTTACCTTTTGAGAAGAAGACGAAGGTTTTAATACTGGCATGGGGATAGACTATTCTTTTGGTGTACTTTAGAAGGAGGAAAAGTGTAGAAGTTGCTATTCAAAAAGGAAATATAGAAAAACAAATCACATGAGCTTTAAAAATTTAACTATTAAAATCGTAACAAGGATTTAGTTTTTTTATTGGTATATTTGTGGGCTTAAATATTTATAAAATTATATCAGCATTTAATTGGGCTTCATTATTTATATTATAATTTTATTTATAAAATTATAAATTTCTAATTTGGTTTTTCCTTGGTCTTCAAGTTTCATTGGGGTAGGTGTTAAAATTTATTAGGGGTCAATCACGTTAAAATTTGTTAGGGGTCAATCAGAGTTTTAACGTATATATGGCACTATATATATATATTTTCCATCGAAGCGGTAGACCCCATGGTCGAAGAGTGCATTCATAAAGGAGAAAACGGATCCATACGTATATACATTAAGCTTCTTGCTTTTTATATATTGATATCATGTTCAAGTACGGTTGTGAGGAAGTTAAGAGACATTAATAAACTTGTAACTACATACCTGATGAAACGTTGAAGCCTTCTTGTCGAAGGAGTCGGAACCAAAGAGAGATACTTTGTAGGTTATTTTGATCGGTCCACTTTTCTCTATATGTAACATAGATGCGTTGCAAGGCTTCCTCGATCTCCTCTTCAAAATGATAGGCAACACCAAGGCGTTGGACTGCGTCAATAAGTTCCATCAACTTCTTATGTTGTGTTGATTCATTAGAGGAAGCTTTGATCATTAGCTCTTTTCTAACTTCTTCTTTGAGCTCTTCAATAACTTGTTTCTCCATCACTAAATCTTCTGGTTGCACCTAAAAAATAACTTAATTCAATGATGATTTTCTTATTATAAATGAACGATTAATTAAGCAATCAAGTAGTGACAGAAAAACCTTGTCAGGTGTAAGAAACTGACCCCCCCACATGCTAGCACTAAAATTCACAGTGTGGCGTATAACATCTTTCTTCTTGCTACTAACATCCACACCATTCGATGGTAAGAGTGAAGAAGAAATGGAAGTTGCCATATTAAAATATTCTTAAGAGTGAGGCTAAGAAAATTTTGAAATCAGGTTCACCAAATATATAGGCAATCCAAGCTATTCATTTGGGCTTCACAATTATGACATTAATTTTGTTCTATGAATAAATAGGAGGGAAAATGTGTAGAATTGGGTAGTAGTATTTTTTATTTATTAATTTTTTTTACAGTATGTCATGCTGCATTAAATTTAAAGTTGTTTCATTCAAAGTGATCAAACACATAAAGACGTGTCTTGACATCAACATTTGTTTATATCTTTCACATTTGATACTTTTGGTTTTCAAGCGTATGAGGCTATGAAGCTGCTGTCACGCTTAGTAATGTTATGACATCACGATCTATATATGAATGTTAATTTTAAACGACTTTGTTTTTCTATCCAAAAAAGGCTAGCGGCACAGCTTGTTATTCGTTTACTTCTATATTTCGCTAAGAAAAAGAAAGAAAGAAGGAATTGAGTCTTTTCACGTTATAGAAAAAAAGATGACTTCTTAGTCAATTTTGACTGGATATCAATGTGAACACTATTTTTAATGAATAAAAAAGAGAGAGAACCTAAAAAGGTTGTGACTATTGTGTTTGTTGTTACAAGAAACAAGTTCAAAGGTGATTGACCAAGTTCCCTGTATAAGTTACCTTTTTAATGCTGAAAGTAACTTTCGATTATAGTATTTGCTAGATCGTTGCTATGAATAAAACGCCACCATTCAAAGAAAATATAATATAAATAATATGTCATAAACACAAGAAAATACAAGGAATCAAGCTATGATTGACCCGTTTTCTCTCTATAAATTAGTTTTTTAATGCTAAAAGTAGCTAGCTCATTTTGAAAGTTAAAAAGAGCTTCTCGTAGTTCTGACAACTAAAGAAAAGCTATTTCGGCGTTTTTAGGCATTCATTTTCGCGTTCACATTAGATTCTGAAAGCACAACATCCGATTGTACTATACACACACAAGGTTTAAGTTCAGAAGAGAAATAAGATTACTGCGAGAAATACGAGAAATGGATATAGGCCACTAGTTTTATTTTAGGTTTTAAATGTTTAAAAATAAATGAAAAAATATAAATGCAACAATAAATGTATTCTCTCTTCAATTAATATAAGTAATATAACCATAATAAATCACTCTCTAATTAATATACCTAACTAATTTAACTATAATAGTTAAAAAGTTAAAAACACTAATTTAGTTTTATATATTATTTATTTACCCCCTCTTCATTCATCCAACAAAAATACAATTTATTCATATAATGCTATTTCTTTTTTTTTTTTAAAAACAATTTATTTCCACTCAATTTATTAGCATATATCAACACGTAATTTTAACATTAAATATCAAAACATAATATATTTTTTTCAATTGATATACTTAAAAAAACTATTGTGATAAATAATAATAAAAAAAAATATGATACAAATGTGTCCATTAAATATAAACAATAAATATACAACCTACACAATATTATATAACCTATACTTGTTAATGTATGAATAAATTGTATTTGTGTAGAATAAAATTTTCAAATGTAGGTTATATATTTTTCGTGTGTGGGTTATGCGTTGTCATGTGCGTGTGTAGTTTATTGAATTTTGTGTATCGGTTATATGTGCGTGTGTAGAATAAAATTTTCGAGTGTAGCTTATATGTTTTCTTATTCTTAGAACAAGTGTAGGTTATATGTTTTTGTGTAGGTTGTGTACTTTTTTGTTGATACTTAATACAAACACGTGTAAGATAGTTTTTTGTACTATTCATCATAATGTAACTACGTGTTGATGAATATTAATATATTGCGTTAGAAGAAATTGGTTTTGGATATAAAGAAATTTTAATGTATGAATAAATTGTACTTGTGTAGGATAAAAATTTAAGAGAGAAAAAATAAGTTAAAATAAATAAATTCTTAATATTTTCCAATTATAATAATTTGATTAGTTATATTAATTGAATAGGTTAACTATTATTAGTTATATTAATTAAAGAGATAGCATACATTAATACTTTCCTAATTTATCTTTAAGCATTTAAAACCTAAAATAAAATTTGTGGTCCATATTCATTTCTCGCAATAATCTCATTTATCTCATTAACCATCCCCTACACACACACACATAGTTATTTTTTCGATACCGCCATCTAATCATCATCGCCACCTCCGTCACACCACCTGATCATCGCTACTGCTGCCACCACCACTATTGCTGCCGCCATTGCCATTTTTTCCTTGGTACTTTTTTTCTTTATTTTAATGTAGTGGTATTTTTGTCATTAGCATGTCATTCCTGCTTATTTTTATGTCTACAACACAACAAAAAGTAATGATTTATTCCATTTTAATAGTTAAACTAACCAAGACAAAGAAAGATAATAATCAATTTTATTCATTTGTCCATTTCATGCACTCTTCTATTTTATTCTCTCCAATCTATTTCGTCATACTAAATAGATCCTTATAATAGTGTTAATGCAATCAATATGCCACTTGGTAAAAGATTGAATAGTAGATTTATAAGATTATAGATGAGTTTTAATTAGTTATATAAAGGTCAAAATAGAAAAAAATGTTAAGTTAAGGTGATATAAGTACACTTCTAGCTTGAATGCAATGAATTATATAAATATATATATAATGAATTATATAAATATATATATAGAGAGAGAGAATAATAAAAAAAGATAGAGATTAAATAAAATAAAATTAAACAATCTTTCAATTTATTCGAAATTAATAAACTGCATACATATAGTTCGGAGAAAAAAAAAGAAAGACTGTTTACATACTCCAACCTGTTATGAATATCTATTTCACAATCAAGATTTACCAATCTAGATCTTCCAAGCAAGTGGATGAGCACTTTGTCAAACTTATTGATAATGTGCCATACTACATGACCATCAAATAGTTAATCTTGTCTAGATAAAAATGCACCTCATTCATAGACATTCATAAGTGATACATTTCACTACTTTCTCTCTTTGCTAAATTTTCTAAAGTTCTTAAGTTTTAGCACTAATCTTGTGTTAATTCTTGTAAAATCATAACACGTTATTAGCACGAGCAGCTTATATCCTAATCAAGAAAGGTATTAGACACAAAGGTATCCACATAAACATCATAAACACTTCTTTAATTTTATATATTATACACACACACAGATACATATATAAAGTAATACCAATAATAAGTAAGAATAAAGAATGTTATTAAAATTTGACAACAATAAGACTACTAACAATCTAACTTTTATTTATGCATCTAACATTTAATTAAGCATAAAACTTTTACTAACTTTTATTTACGCATCTAACTTTTCATTATGCATCTAACTTTTACTTTCATCGCAACTAACTTTTATTTATATATACACGCTAATATTTCAGTTAAAGCTTACATTTATTTATGTTTACTAACATTTTTATTCTTATCATTGTGCGTACTAATTATATACTTTATAAAATAAACTTCATTTAATATTTTATTTATTATCTTACTTTAAAAAAATTAATATTATATATATATATATATATTGTGTGTGTGTGTATAACCGTTATGCAACGGTTATAACTGTAATATAACTGTTATCAAACGGGTATAAAATTACCCTATAAATTTTCAATTTTCAATCTCATTTCTTTCACCATAAACACTCAAGATAATTTTCAAGAAATGATCCATCCGGTTTTGGTGTTAGCCACCATAATGCTGATAATCCTATTGTTCTTAATTTGTAATCTTCCACCTAAGAAGTTTGATTTTTTCATTTTCCTTTATCTATTTCTAGCTCTACCTTTGTATTTTCTTTCAATTTTAAGAAGTATGTAATCCTAATGTTTATCTTATTTGTGTTTAGTAATAAAATGGCAAACATCACAAAACTTGAATTTCCGGCTCTTAACATCACCGGAGATAATATGCCGTGGACGGCACATGTTAAACGACATCTCAAATCAATGGGTGTTTTGAAAACGATAATGGAGGGAAATAATTGCGAAGAACAAGACAAGGCAAAAGCCGATGTCTTCCTCCACAAACACATTGACGAGATGTTAC
Organism: Bidens hawaiensis; assembly: GCF_021521415.1. Lineage (NCBI taxonomy): Eukaryota > Viridiplantae > Streptophyta > Magnoliopsida > Asterales > Asteraceae > Bidens > Bidens hawaiensis. The sequence goes on from NW_027492444.1 coordinate 147,917, forward strand.
AATTTGAGTATTCAAATTGTGAGGATCCATACGTTTTGTGAAAAGATTTAAAAAGCAGATTTGACCATCAAAGGGAAGTTCTACTTCCCACTGCTAGAGATGAATGGAACAATCTCATGTTCAAAGATTTCAAAAAAGTAAATGAGTACACCTCTGCTTTGTTCATAATATACTCAACACTCTGATTTTGTGGGCAAACTGTTACTGAGGAAGATATGTTGGAGAAAACTTTATCCACATTTCATGCATCAAATATAAATTTGCAATAACAATATACGTTGCAAAATTTTAAAAGATATTCCGTTCTAAATTCATTTATCCTCGTAGCAGAAAAGAATAACGAGTTTTTAATGAAAAATCATCAACCTCGTCCCACTGGATCACTAGCAATCCCATAAGCAAATGTTGCTACTAATAATGATACTAAAGGCTCTGGGAAAAAGTGGGTACGAGGCCGTGGTCGTGGCCATTTTGATAAAAGCCATTTTAATGGTCGAAACCGTCTTTTCAAAGGTAATAATAATTACCGAGGAAATTTTCATGGCCATGGACGTGGTCGTGGCCGAAATCAAAGAACTACCAATTATCACGCTCCACAAAATAACAATTCCAACCAACACAATAAATGGAATGAAGCTAGTAGGTCTGAAAACAATGGCACTTCCTGTTTTAGATGTGGTAGTACAAACCACTGGTCAAAGGCTTGTCGCACAGCTCCACATCTATGTGAACTTTACCAAGCCTCTCTCAAAAGAAAAGAAAAGGAAGTGAACCATGTGGATAACTTTGATGATCTCGGTGTTGAGCTGAACACTGCAGACTTTGATGTGGAACTCTGAAACAAATGTTGCTTGACCACATTAATTATATGCAACAACTGAGTGTATTTCCTACTATCTTTAATTGTGTGTTTTATCTTTAATTATGTATTTTTCCTTTATGTACCGTTTGTCTTTCGATGAAATAAAGTTCTAATTAAAATATCTTAATGTCTTCGTTATACACTTATTATTTTTCTTAATACTTTCAAGATTAAAATGAACATCAGTGGAGCACAAGGTCAAACAAATGAAGAAGATATATGTATAGTGGACAGTGCAGCCACACATACTATACTTAGATCTAAAAAATATTTTTATGAAATGAAACCAACAAAAGGGATCGTGAATACAATATCAGGTCCTACAAACTTGATAGAAGGAGTGGGAAAAGCTAATTTAGTTTTACCAAATGGTACAAAGCTTATTATAGAAAATGCTTTGTTTTCCCCAAAATCAACAAGAAATTTGTTGAGTTTCAAAAACATATATCATAATGGATATGATATTCAGTCAAAGACTGTTGGTAATGAAAAATATTTGCATATCATAAGCAAAGATCAGATATTGGAAAAACTGCCAATGCTCCATTCTGGCTTACACTATACACATATTAATGTGCCGCAAGCATATATGGCAGTCAAAGAAAATTTTTGTGATCCTAAGACATTTAATTTATGGCATGATAGATTAGGCCATCCAGGATCTACAATGATGAAAAGAATAATTGAGAATACTAATGGACATCCATTGAAATATCAAAAGATTTCACAATCGGATAAAATTCCTGTGTGTACATCTTGTTCTCTTGGAAAATTAATTACAAGGCCTTCGCCTGTAAAAGTTGAAAAGGAATCACCTGTATTTCTTAAAAGAATTCAAGGAGATATATGTGGACCAATTCATCTAGCATGTGGACCATTTAGATACATCATGGTTTTAATGGACGCATCAAGTAGATGGTCTCATGTCTCTTTTTTATCAACTCGTAATATAGTTTTTGCTAAATTTCTTGTACAGATTATTTAATTATGAGCACATTTCCTTGATTACACTATTAAAAGGGTGAGACTTGATAATGCTGGTGAATTTACATCACATGCTTTTAACGATTATTGCATGTCTGTGGAAATTATAGTCGAGCACCCCGTTGCTCATGTACACACACAAAATGGCTTAGCTGAATCGTTGATTAAACGTCTACAGTTAATAGCTAGATCATTAATAATGAGAACAAAACTTCCTGCGTCTATTTGGGGTCATGCAATTTTACATGCTGGCTCATTAATTCGTGTGAGACCAAGTGCAAATCATAAATACTTTCCCCTACAACTTGCCTCTGGCCAACAACCTGATATATCCCATATTAGAATTTTTGGGTGTGCAGTGTATGTTCCTATTGCACCACCACAACGCACAAAAATGGGACCTCAAAGAAGGTTGGGAATATATGTTGGGTACGAATCGGCTTCCATTATAAGATATCTTGAACCTTTAACGGATGATGTATTTACAGCACGTTTTGCTGATTGCCGTTTTAATGAGGCAGTTTTCCTTGCATTAGGGGGAGAAAAGAAAAAAACAAGAAAATGATGTCTCATGGTATGTACCTACATTGTTACATCTTGATCCAAGGACTAAATAATGTGAAACAGAGGTTCAAAAAATAATGCACATACAAGAAATCGCAAATCAATTGCCTGATACATTTACTGATACAAACAGAGTTACTAAATCTCACATACCAGCTGCTAATGCCCCAGCTCTAATTGAGATTCCAAATAATCAAGTAGATAACAAAATGGCTTATGAATCTCAGAAACGTTTGAAACGTGGAAGACCAATCGGTTCAAAGGATAAAAATCCTCGAAAAAGAAAAACTCTTGAAAAGGAAATTAATCACAAAGTGAATGATCTTGATGAAACATTGAATACTAAAACCTCCCATGAGGAGGATGTTGATAATAATAAAGAAATGTCAATAAACTATGGTCAGACACATATCTTGTGGAATCAAGATGAAATGGAAAATATTGATGAAATATTTTCTTATTGTGTAGCAAGTGACATCATGACTGGAGATGATGATCCTGAGCCAAAATCTGTTAATGATTGTTAAAATAGACATGACTAGGATGAATGGAAAGGCGCTATGCAAGCTGAATTAGATTTACTTAACAAACGAAAGGTTTTTGGACCTATTGTTATTACACCAAATTTTGTAAGGCCAGTATGGTACAAATGGGTTTTTGTACGAAAACGAAATGAGAAAAATGAAGTTACAAGATAAAAAGCTAGACTTGTAGCTCAAGGTTTTTCTCAAAGGCTAGGGCTTGATTATGAGGAAACATATTCCCCTGTTATGGATGGAATAACCTTTAGATATTTAATCAGCTTAGCAGTCTCTAAAAATTTAGAGATACGCCTTATGGACGTTGTCACAGCTTACTTATATGGATCACTAGATAGATCTATATGAAAATTCCTGATGGATTTAAACTCCCAGAAGTATTAAGCTCAAAGCCTAAGGAAATGTATTCCATCAAGTTAAAAAGATCATTGTATGGACTAAAACAATCTGGAAGGATATGGTATAATCGTTTGAGTGATTATTTGATAAGTAAAGGATACACAAACAATCTTATTTGTCCATGCGTCTTCATTAAGAAGATTACGTCAGGATATGTGATCATAGCTGTGTATGTTGATGATCTAAATATAATTGGAACACAAAAAGAAATCAATGAAGCAATTGCTCTTTTAAAGAAAGAATTTGAAATGAAAGGCCTTGGAAAAACCAAATGTTGTCTTGGTTTACAGATTGAGCATATGCATAATGGCATACTTATGCATCAGTCAACTTATACTGAGAAACTCTTAAAGCCTTTCAATATGGACAAAGCAAATCCTTTAAGCACCCCGATGGTTGTTAGATCACTCAATGTTGACAATGATCCATTTTGTCCTTGTGAAGATAATGAAGAGATACCATATCTCAGTGCAATTGGAGCTCTTATGTATCTTACTAACTGTACAAGACCTGACATTTCTTTTGCAGTTAATTTGTTAGCAAGATTTAGTTCAGCCCCTACTAACAGGCACTGGAACGGGATTAAACATATTTTTCGATACCTTCGAGGTACTGTTGATTTAGGCTTGTTTTATCCTAACGATTCAAAAGAAGGGTTAGTTGGTTATGCAGATGCAGGTTATTTGTCTGATCCCCATAAAGCAAAATCTCAAACTGGATACGTATTTAAGAATGGAGGAACTGCGATTTCATGGCGTTAACAAAAGCAAACACTTGTTGCAACATCTTCAAATCATGATGAAGTCATTGCACTGCATGAAGCTTCAAGAGAGTGCGTATGGTTAAGATCTATGTCACGACACATATTGACCTCTAGTGGACTAGAGAAAGATCAAAGTCCAACTCCTATCTATGAAGATAATGTAGCTTGTGTCTCGCAGATGAAGGAAGGGTATATCAAAAGTGACAGAACAAAGCATATATCACCAAGATACTTTGAGTATACTCGGGACCTTATTAAAGACAATCAGGTTGAGATGAGATATGTCCAATCAAGCAACAACTCGGCTGGTCTTTTCACAAAAGCACTTCCCACAGCAACATTCCGGAAACACGTTCATGACATTGGCATGCGTCATGTACAGAGGATGTAACACATTATATACTGTAACTTGAGAGGGAGATACAAACTACACTCTTTTTCCCTTAGCTAAATTTTTTATCCCATTGGGTTTTTCTTTAGCAAGGTTTTTAACGAGGCAGTACTTCAAGTCTCCAAAGTTTGCAAAGTGTCATCCAAGGGGGAGTGTTATGAATATCTATTTCACAATCAAGATTTACCCATCTAGATCTTCCAAGCAAGTGAATGAGCACTTTGTCAAACTTATTGATAATGTGCCATACTACATGACCATCAAATAGTTAATATTGTCTAGAGAAAAAGTTAATCTTTTGTAGTATAAATACTAGCTCAATGTAAAGGAGAAAATGCACCTCATACATACACATTCATAAGTGATACATTTTATTACTTTCTCTCTTTGCTAAATTTTCTAAAGTTTTCAAGTTTTAGCACTAATCTTGTGTTAATTCTTGTAAAATCATAACACAACCTCATTTATTGTTTGATTTTTTTTTAGCCATAGTTTTTGCTAAGTAGATCAACACTTTTACCACCACGTCACAAAGGGTGTGGCATTTGATCTAAATACAGACATGTGAATTGCTATATTTTTAGCTATGTAAAGTCCAAATGAAAATCAAAATTAAAAAAGTAAAAACATAATTGGATTAAATTTATGAAAAACTACAATTATGTAATAAATAGCATTTTATAACTAAGGTAAGAGAGATTATGAAATGTTTTGACTAAACTTTTAAATACAAAAAAATTATTTTATAGGTTGAACATAAGAGCATTCTCATCCAACCCCTCATATTATGTGAGGGGTGTTTTTATAATTTAGAGAGTGATTCAAGCTGTTGTGAGTGAAGAGTTTTTATATTTTAGAAAAAGTAGTGATTTTTCTGTATATTTGAAAAGTTACTGTTCATCCCCTATAATTTTTTAATATATTTTGAAAGTGGTTGTGAGTGAAGGAAAGAGAAAAGGTAATGATAAAAGGTATAAAAAGTATTATTTAATTGAAATGGAGAGAGAAAATAAAGTAAGTTTTAGTGTAATTTTTGGTTTGGAGATAGGGGGTGGGATGAGAATGCTTAGACTTTCAAAATATATTAAAAAATTATAGGGGATGAACAGTAACTTTTCAAATATACAGAAAAATCACTACTTTTTCTAAAATATAAAAACTCTTCACTCACAACACCTTGAATCACTCTCTAAATTATAAAAACACCCCTCACATAATATGAGGGGTTGGATGAGAATGCTCTAAGAGCTTTTTCAGTGGGTTCTCTAAATTATGTGAGTGAGTTCTCCATATTTTAAAGATGGTTAAAAATGGTTGTGAGAGGAGGATAGAGAAAATGTTGCCTTTCATGGTTAAATTTGGAGAAACACACTGTTCACCTCTATAATTTTATAATGTTTTTTAAAGTGGTTGTGAGTGAAGAAGAGAGAAAAAATAATGATAAAGGTATAAAAATATATTATTTAATTGTAAATAAGCGAGAAAATATAATGTTTTTAGTGTAATTATAGAGATGGAGATGGAGATGGAGAATGAACACTTTAGAGCATTCCCAGACCATTCTTTATCTCCATCTCTATAATTACACTAAAAACACTATATTTTATCTTTCATTTTCAATTAAATAATATATTTTTATACTTTTATCATTATCTTTTCTCTCTCCTTCACTCGTAGCCACTTTAAAAAACATTATAAAATTATAGAGGTGAACAGTGTGTTTCTCCAAATTTAAAGATGAACAGTAACATTTTCTCTCTCCTCTTCTCACAACCATTTTTAACCATCTCTAAAACATGAAGAACTCCCTCACATAATTTGAAGAACCCACTGAGAATGTTCTAAGTAATGCAAAGATTGTCCAAATAGATGTCAAGTGTCACAACCATATTTTTATTTATTATATTAATGATATATGAAAGTCTTTTTCATGTCAATGTTAACTTATAAAATTGGTTGTGTTACATAATTATAGGATATAGTAAATCAATTTCTTTAACTTGGTTGTCGTTGTGGTGTGTGCTTTCAGAAGAATGATCATCTAACATTAACTAAAAACTAAAGACTTGAATTTCAACACCAAGGCTATGTGGTATGTCTCCACGCTCACCATCGTCGCCACTTCAACCTCACTGTTGTGTCTACATGGCCGTACCTCACTCTCTGCTCTCCGTTTACCGCTCACCACTTACCTCACGTCCCTCCTCTTTTTTCTCTCTCACATCTTCACTCAGCGTGGAGCCAGTGAAATTTTCCATGCATTCCTCCATGCTTTCTTCGCCCTTATGGCAGCGCTCGAGGTGCATTAGCTACTCTCACACCCTAAGTGGTAGGTAGCTTAACAATGCTTAGATTAGAGCATTCACGCTCTCCAATATTTTTTATGAGTGACGTTTTTATAATTTAAGGAGTGGTTTTAGTTGTTGTGAGTGTATGATAGATAAACTATAATGATATTTCTGTATATTAAACCATTACTGTTCTACTCTATAAACATTTTAATATTTTTGAAAGTGGTTGCGATAAAGGTATAAAAAATATTATTTAATTAAAAATAAAAGAAAATACGGTAATTTTAAGTGTATTATAGATTTGTAGAAATGTGAATGCTCGCTGAGCTAGCTTGTCATTTAATTTATTATGGGTTAAAATGTATATTTCTTAAACAAAATTTTGTAATTAATTAAAATTTGTACACTCTAGTGCATTTCTTAGAGCATTCTCATTCTTTCCCGTATCTCTGAATTTAAAATTACACTCACTGTATTTTCTCTTTTCATTTCAATTAAAGAATACTTTTATACATGTTTATCATTAACTTTTCTCCATCTCTCATTCACAACAACTTTCAAAATTTATTAAAAAATTTATAATGTGCTATAGAAACTTTTCAAATATAAAGAAAAATTATTGGATTTTCTCTCTCCTCCACTCAAAACACCTAAACAACTCCTTATTTTATAAAAATATCACTCACAAAATATAGTTGATTGATTGTGAATGCTCTTAGAGCATTCATGGCAGATCCCCTATATTCATCTCTATAATTATATTAAAAATAATTGTCATGTTTTTAATTAAATAACATTTTTCAAAAAAAAAGTAACATTTTTATACCATTATCATTACCTTTTCTCTCTCTCATATAAATACAATTATTTTCAACAAATATTAAAAAATTATATAGGATAAACAATGTTTCTCTAAATTTCCTTATGAACGATTATAATTTCTCTCATTAACTTACAATCATTTACAATCACACTTTAAAAAATAAAGAACCCCTCATATAACTGAAAGAAGTTTTGTGAATGTTCTTGATTTCATGAGAATAACTATTTTTCAAAATGTTTTTCTTAAAATTCTGAACATTCTAAGTTTGTGATACTTTTATGCGTTACTAGGACTTACATTCTACATGGATGGAAAACCCAAGTCAAAATTGAAGTGTCCCATGTGAGATGCAAAACTAATATTTTATTTTATCTAACATTACAGAAAAGGATATTGTTATAAAACAATACTCGTGCATGTAACAAAATCTCATTTTTAAAATGAACAAATATATGACGAATCTAGAATATAATTTCAAAGTTAGCATATTTTTTTAGCCGCACATTAAGAAACTCTTTTTTACTCGTTCTATGAGTACGAGCGTCCAGTTTCACGCTTCGCGCATATCAATCCCCGATTAAGCACGAACTTGGGCTAGGTAACACATTTCACACGCCCTAGGACCGGTGTTGTGTTACGCGTGTACCAGCGCTGGGCTATCCATTTCGCTTGTACAGGCTCCCGGTTGCCAGTTTCTCTCTCTCTCTCTCTCTCTCTCTCTCTCTCTCTCTCACACACATATAGGGTCAGGATCATGTGAGACTTTTTGAGAATTGAGAACTATTTTTTACCAAAAAAACCCAAAAGTAAAAAAAAATCATAAAACAAAAAATCACAAAAATAAAAAAAGTAAAAAAACCGAAATTCTTGTTTATCATCCCGGTTTTATAAAAGAAAAAAAAATCTCGATCGGTTTAGCTAAATTATACATATATGTACTATATGTACATATATGTACACACATGTTTTTTTATACATATATGTATAATTTATGATAAATGATAATGTACATATGTGTATATTACGTTACTAGAGATTAAATGAAATTATACACATGCGTATAGGTATAATACGAATTATTTTTTATTTTTTTTATAAAACTGAAATGAAATATAAGAATTTTGGTTTTTTACGTTTTTAAAATTTTCAATTTTTTTATAATTTTTTAAATATTTTTTTAGAGATTTTTTTAGTGGTCGTTCTCAAAATTCTCAATTTGCAAAGAGTTCTCTTAAATCCTTACTATATATATATAAGCTTTATCCTAAAAACAAGTAGTTTCCTAGAAAAACTAGTTTCCTAAAATTACTTTTTATCATTATATATATATATATATAGAGAGAGAGAGAGAGAGAAAGGATCCTAAGAGAACACTTGACAAATAAAGAACTTTGAGAATTACTTTGGACCATTAAAAAAACCTTTAAAAAAATATTTGAAAAATTATAAAACAAAAAAAAAATGAAAATTTTAAAAAAGTAAAAAAAAAAACAATTCTTATATTTCATTCCGGTTTCATAAAAAAATCTCCAAAAAAAAAAATTAATTCGTATTATACCTATACACATGCTTATTACTAACCTTAAGCCCACTGTCCCCGTTGCTTTCTTCATTGTTATTAGCTTTATTAACATGGGGTAATTCCCTAGAGAAGTCAATAGCATCAAACTAATCACCATAGTAATATCCATCTACAAATGAATCCCTAACATGCTCGTTGAGGTTCAACCTGTCAGCCTCTTATACATTGTCATCATTTATAACATAGAACTCTCACAATACTCAATCATCAATTCTTTTAGGGACTAACTTTTTCCGTGGTATTAACATTAACATTTTCATCTTCCAATTACTCTGATTCAGAAAAATGTTAAAATATAAAGGGTTTTAAAAACCTCTAAAAAATTCAAAAAAAAAAGTAATAAAAAAAATAGTAACTCAAAATATAAATAAAGAACGAAAAAAGTAACACAAATCAAATATTTACCCTATCACGTTCATTAAAAGAAAATCGATTTTATCTCGGTCCATGTTCGGTTTTTTTTCCGTTTTAGCTCGTTTTTGTTGTAACATCCTATTTTGTTATAATAATGAAGGAATGTTTTGATTAATTGTGTGCGTAAATGTTTGGATAATAATTGAATTTGGAATTGGGAGTGGGTTGTGGGGCTCATAGCCCTCTATATAAACCCAACCCCTCCACCATTTCACCATTTTCTTTCCCTCCACACACACGCTCTCTCAAGACCCCAATCCAAACTCGGGTTAAAATAAGGAGGATTTTGGTGTTCAAGTGTCTTCAAACAACCAAGAACACGTCTAGATCCTCGGGTTAGCCCAGATCCGAACCCGACCGAGACCAAAAAGGTGAGTTTCGGCAAGAAGGTTAAGTTTTATGGTTGGATTCGACATGCAATATGATATAATGATAGATCGGGCCGTTAGAAGTACGAAAAATATAAACTTGTTGGGTCGTAACCTAGCGGGTGCGATATAGGAAGAAAAGGTGACGTTTGGACTATGTAAAACACGGGTATACAATGTTGGTGTAACCCAAAACCCATAAAAATGGTAGAATCGGGTCATAAGAAAGAGTCACGGAGTAAAATGGTTTCAAAATGGTAAAAACGAAAAAAAGGCATTCTAATCGCATGAATCAGAATTCGCATCGCGCAGCCATGCGAAGCGAATGGTTTTGCATGCGAATTCTTCCCATGCGAGAAATTCGCATCGCATAGCTATGCGAAGCGAATGGTCCATGCGAATTCTTCCCATGCGATGCGAATTCCTCTCAAGCGACTTCTTCCCATGCGATGCGAATTCCTCCCATGCGAATTCTTCCCATGCGATGCGAATTCCTCCCATGCGAATTCTTCCCATGCGATGCGAATTCCTCCCATGCGAATTCTTCCCATGCGATGCGAATTCCTAGCTCTCATGCAAATTCTTCCCACGCGATGTGAATTTCTCCCACGCGAATTCTTCCCATGCGAATTCTTTCCAAGCGAAGCGAATTCAAATTATTGTAAAGCGTGACCTGATTCATTTTCTGATGCACTATTGTAAAGCCAGGGGCTCTGCCCCTTGGACCCTGCTAGGGGCTGCTGTCCCTAGACCCCGCTACCAGGGGCGCTGCCCCCGGACCCCCGTTAGTTGAAGGGTTCTTTAACATAGTTGTATGAAGTAGTAATAATAGATGATTGATGCCCGTAACTTGTTACACAGTTAGCTATGTGTAGCTAAGGAAGGGTGTTACCATTAACTCCAAGAGAAACCGGTTTCAGGTGAGTTCTAGCCCCATTTCTCTTTGAAATGCTTTTGGGGCTGTGTGCATACTTGTAAGACTAGTAGAATATATATACGTGTATGATTAATGTGCATAACTGATGTCAGAATGCAAGAAAGTTGTAAGAACTTGTATGTGCCTAGTTTGTTAATTTATCATGATTGTAAGAGTATAGAAAGAATGTGATGTAAGAGTCAGGGTGGCAGACCCTTATAATACCTAGGCAAGAATAGAGTGGCCGACTCTACGATATCAGTGCAAGAGGTCGGGTGGCAGACCCTTATAATATCTGTGCAAGAATGTAAGAATAGTACAATTAATAATTGTTTGTACATAAAGGAACGTGTATGAATAATTATTTGTAAATGAAAGAATAAACTAATGTGAATGTAAGACGAAAGGACATAAAACAGGACAAAGGTAAGAACGGTACCTACGGGTACAAATGAGTAACAATAATCCTGTATCTTGTTAAACTAGAACTCACTTAGCGTAGAATATGCACGCAGGTGAGTAGGATGAGGCAAGTTGCTTGAGGAGAGAAACGTGGCAAATGAATGAAGACTAGCATCGAAGACGGAAGATCCACGTGTTGTTTATGTTATCGTGAAAGACTTAATGTATTTTGTTCAGAACAAGTACTTATGTTTTGTATGAATGTTTAATATTAAGTATTTCGTGAAAAGTTTTAATTAACTCTGATTTTAGAACTGTATTTATGAGTAAATCCAACACCAAAGTAGGGCTACCGGGGACGGGGCCCTACATTTGTTTCAATTTGGTCGGTTTCGGTTTTTGGTTTCTGTTCGATTTCGATTTTTTTGGTTTCTGTACGCTTAAGATAAATCATGTTTGTGGGTTTGTTTTGAAATAAATAAAATAGGATAGACCTTGTTTTAGTCCATTCTAAACCATAAACAAACTCACTTTGATCCATAAACAAAAATCACTAGCATTTTCTCAACTCATCTTGATCTTATTGAAAAATTCTTTTAATACATCCTGACCCAATTAAATTCCGAAAATTATCCATATTGACACAAAAATTCGTAAATCCATATGGATTTTTTTTGCTAGCCCTAATTGTATTGTATGGTGTCTCTCGTTTTACCAAATAATTTCTTCAATCCCTATCATCTCATTCCTTGTTCCCGATTCCCATCCAAAAGTTTCCATAACGCATATTTAAGCTCCGTGTTAACTCGTTCAAGCACTAAACACCTGCAATCATAAAAAACCTCAAAGTAATCATGTTCACTGTATATAAATAAATAAAACACACGATATTAAACATTAAATACGCATCTTTTTACCCACTCATCAGCTACCCCTCCTTAATAGCTCAACACTAAAAGCTTAGTCAAATTAAAAACCTAAACTAGTTAAAGCACATGCCTACAATAATTAAAAGCCTAAACTATTTAAAATCTAAAACCATTTGTTCTTTGTTGTTTAGGTCAGACAACAAAATGAAAACAACAAGCACTCGAGCAGCACTGCAACGAACTCCCGCACCCTCTGGCCTCTTCCGCCCTCCAACCGGTGACCTCCACTACTGCAGCCGACCAACCTTTTCTCTTTCTTTCGACCGAATGCTGCCCCCTCTTCCACTTTTACTTGTTACAATTTAGGTATTTTTCCACTTATATTCAAAATTGTAATTGTTTATTTGCTTATATAAATTGTTTGTTTATAGACAACTGAATGATTGATTATGGTTTAAGTTGGAAGTGTCTAAGTTGATAAACGGGAAAAACCAAACAATGAATAATCTAAGACCAAGCGGGTTTGACAAGAAGTTGGCAAGAGTGACATATTTTTGTGAAAAATGGCAAGATTAAGATGTTATATATGACGGAAAGTTATAGTGATCAAAGAAACTAAAAGAATGTGATTACTAATCAACATCATTTTGAGGCTGAAGTTTTTAATACGGATTTGAATATAAAAATTCAAGAACTTGAAAATAGATTCACTGAGGTCTCAACTAGTTTGTTCAAAAATATGCATGGTTTATATCTTGTGATTTGTTTTCTAAGTTTGATATATCTAAGATAGTGACATTTTCTGAAATGTATCCAAATGAGGTAATGAAGAAAAATGGTGTATCTCGGGAGATTTTATGACATTTTATCACACTTTAAAGGAAGATGATAAATTTGCAAAACGTGGTTGAATGTGTGACATTGCTCATGTAATGATGGAAACCGGAAAACATGCCACTTTTCCTTTGGTTTATCGAATACTAAAGCTAGCGTTGATTTTACCGGTTGCAATAACCGTTAAAAGATGTTTTTCTAAATTGAACTAATCAAGACGGATTTGCGCAATCAAATGGATGATGGGTATTTGAATAATGCTTTAATTTGTGCGGTAGAAAGAGACTTTTGATAATGTAAAAGAAGAGAATGTAAGTTCGATTTAAGATTTCAAAAACTGAAGAGGAGAAATCTACACCTCATGTGCTTAAATTTATTTATTATCTTGTTGCTATTTTTGTTTTGTTTACATGTATGAAATATGGTAAAAATAAAATTTGAACGTTACCAAAGAGATTTTTGGTCTAGATCCGCCACTGATGTATGTACCGGCGCCGGTTACCCGTTTGGTGCATATCATTTCACGTGATGTTTTAATTCAGTAGGTTTTTAATTATTTTGGGCTTTAATAAAACTTTGAAAGGTTAAATTTTAGGTTTTAAAATTTTTTATGGGTAATATAATATAATTTAAAAGGTAAGTTAATACATAAAACGTAAAAAAAAAGTGACCTTCACGAGAGAAGTTGAGGGTTCATGGTGTCACCCCTCACATTGATGTGAGTACGCCCCCTAATACATGAGCATTAAAAATATATACAAAGAGGAATCATATGCTTGTTAATATATTGATTAACATGTAAAGGGATAGCCCATTTTCGTATAAGAAAATTACGAAAGCGATAAAGACTAAATAAAATTATTGTTTATAAGAGCATTCACAAGCATTCACATTAGGGATGAGCAAAAATCGGTACGGTACCGGTTGGTACCGGTACCTGTACCGAAATCGGTACCGATTTGGTACCGTCAGTACCTAATCGGTACCAAGGTTTTGAGTTTTTGGAACCGGTTTGAAGATTTTCGGAATCGGTATTTTCGGTACCGACACGGTACCGAGCTCATCCCTAATTCACATTGAAAGTCTTGTTTCTCCATAAAAATTGAGGAAAAAAAAACTAAAAACTAAAACATTTTTATTGGAATCTCTACGATGGAGAAAAAAATTAATAGTAACAATAGTGACACTTTATATTAGGGTTATCGTTTATCAATCTATATAATTTTGAGTGTAGAAAATCGTTACAAAACAATAAAATATTGTTTGGGAGTATGATGAAGATAGAGATAGAGAATCGGATGTGTAAGGTTTTTAAAAAATATACAAAGCTTAGAGAAACATATGTTTTTTTAAGCTAATTATAAAGACGGGGAAAGAGATTCGAATAAGAATGCTCTAACATCAATACAAATAAATCGTTGTCATTATTTAGACTTATTAAAAAAAAACCTCTACATTGATGAGTGTTATATATATGGTATTTAAAAGCATTTCACCAAAGACCATTTCACCTGCTCTGAAGATCTAGTGTTTGAGTATCATGGTAATTAAGCAACTAAACATTGATTTATTATTATTAGAAGTAGAATAAGTTGTACATACATGAGGACCAAACTGAGTGTCTAAAATTCGATTTGAAATTATTCAATTACGAAAAATTTCGATTTGAAATTATTCCATTGTTATATATTATCTTGTATTTATTGTATAACATATTTCCTTAGTATTGCTAGATTTTCCTATTCTCGTTGTAAATTGTATTTATATTAGTTTTATGAAAAAGAATAACTTACGGTTTCTACCGAATTACAACCAACACATGATTAGCTAATTTAGGTCTCTTGGGACCGGGGACTCATAATGTTGCACGCCTCCCTTTGGTGATCGTTGTGTAGCAAGAAGGCAATATCCATAAAGTTACATGTTATTTCCTGGCCTATAAACATGCATGTGAACAAAAAATGTGCTCATGAGTTTTCAAGATTTCTTCGATCATGTCAGGAGAAGAGATGATAAGGAATGTTTTTGAACCAATACGTTTATGGATTCACATAATTATGGGGGCATATTGCTTGGAAAGTTGTCTAAGGGCCTCATGACAAGGTGTAGCAGTTGGTGCACGTTTTAAGTGAAAGTATGGGATGTTTTGGAGGGCTGGGGGAAAGCTTTGCTTTAGACAAACTACTGGAGCCTAGACTAACGTACATCAGTACATGAATATGCCGAAAATTGAGAGGCCTAGTACGCTTATAAGAGGCCATTCAGTGAAGGTTTAAAATTTGATTTCCTGTGTATTCTTTATAATATACACCAAATTTTACCGTAATACTTTTGTACTATATAATTCATACTAGCTTTTGAACCCGTGTATTACACTGGTTTTGTCAAATGATAAAGATAAATAAGGTCTGTTATTTCAGTTGTAATTCTCAAAATACTTGTGAATTAATTTAATGTAGGCTTGATGGAAAAAACAAACAGAGTTAACGAAAAGTACTAAAATAGCATGATTATGGAAACACCAAGTGTTGATTTGCAAGAAATTAAAAAAAAATGGTACTAAAGTTATGTAATTTGTCAAACCTTAGGTATGAAAATGACACTATGTTATCACCCATTTGACAACATGGTTTTGACCCATGACCCATAAATAGCTAGAATGAATGAGATAAGAGATTAGAAATTAGATGAAATGTGTGCTTGACACCTAAACTTTAGCATTTTCTTTTATTAGTATTGTAAGATAAGATAAGATTAAGTTTTATAATCTTTTAGGAAGACGCAAGCAAGCAGTGAACACCGAGGGTTTACACGAGATTATCTGAGCATGTTTGGTTACATCACAATCACCAATTGCATATGCAAATTACAAACTCCGTTAGCCTCACAACTAGGATTGTTCTCCCAATAACCTAACTAGCACAGGAACGGGTACGGGACCAGGATATGAGGATGTTACGGGTACGGAAAACGGCAAAAATAAAAAATCCAAGATACGGGTACAGCAAGGGTATGGCAAAAAAATATATAAAAAAATACAAATATATTAAACAAAATCCAAATAGATTTACCTTGCTTTTAAAGAGTTATAAATTATATCTTAAAAAAAAGAGTTATAAATTACAAGGATAAACAAATAAATTAGATATAATATAAAAAAAACTTTTTTAATGTAAGTTAAATACTAAATAAAGAATTAAACAGCCCCTTCTAAAAAGTTTTACTATTAAATTGAAACTTATGTTTGTTTTCCTGCTTGTAGAGTTGTCGGCTATACCTTTGATTTTTTACTTTTTATTGTTACTTTGACCAAGTGAAAACTTGGGGCTAAATACTGGGCTTTGGCTTAATTTATAAAAAGGCCCAACGTGTCACTGTTATTAGGTCACCTTCTTTTGCATCTTTTGTTTCATCTGCTGCCATTATTGAGCAGTGAGCACTTCTACGCCGGCGATAGGAATAAAAAAATATGGTTCTTAATTTCACTCTCTTTTTTCATCTCAATCACTCTCTGTTCCTAACTGTAAAAAAATTATGGTTCTTAATTTCCTAGGAAACGTTTCTGAAACTTCGAATAATCCGTACCCGAATTCCAGAAACGGCCGGGAAACGTTTCGACGGCATTGATAAACAAGTATATAAGTATTCGTGTTATCATTGATAAACAAGTATACAAGAGAGAATATTGAGAAAGTTAATGACCTAATTTGTAAATGCATACTAGATATCTTAACTTATTAACTTACAAACACGCACATAGAACTGCACACATGATATATTACTGATTAACTGATTACTTGAGTATGCACTTCACACCTTTGTCACGTAGTTAAACGAACGTCGAGGGTCACCCGTCGTACTAGAAATTCTCCCGATCCAGGTTGTATGCAACCTAGGCGGGTCGATTTGTACCATATCTCTTCTTTTTTAATAATCTTTTTAAGCCCAATTCTTATGATATTCTTTTACGCTAAACTTTTATATAACAAAATACAATATTTCATTAACTTAAGTTTACATTTAATTCGATCTATTTTGTACTGCCCTATCACCACCATGAGCACTTTCCATTCATTATTGGCACCATTGGCTTCCTTCATCACCACCATCATCCATTATTTGTGCAAATTATCAACTCGATCTAAAAACATTATGGTGTCATCGGAAACAAACACACAATGAGAACATGAAACCAAAACCCATAAATTAAATGAAAGCCTATTAAAATGGTATGTCAGAATGCAGTGGTGAAACTACCCTCAATACCCAACCTTCCACAGAAGGGATGCTAAATGTCCATACTAATTTTAACATCATCAATGAGGAAACGCACCACCGTCGGGAAACATTACTAGCCAAATGAACGACAATGAAAGCATCCACACGTGAAAGTGATTGTTCTATAACTTACAGAAAATATATAACACAACTAACTTCAAACATACAAGAACTCAAATACATTATCATTTATGTTGTTGCATAAAGATGAAATCATGTTTGACAATTTAATTATTTATACGGTACTTGATGAAGTCTTATGCTTTGTGGGTACAAGGAAAAGGGGATCTTTCTTTCTCAAAACCGCGGTACCCAGTTCTTCTGTGCTCAAATTTTCAATCGTCGTTCCACTAGGAAGCTTCCAATCAAACCAGTAAAGAAGGTTTCCGATCACGAACTCTAAATTACCTGGTGCTGTGCTCTTTGCCGGGCAGGACCTTCGCCCCCCTCCAAAAGGAAGCATCTCAAATCTATCGGTTCCAAAATCAACATCAGGATTGGCAGTAAACCTCTCTGGATAGAACTCCTTTGCATTCTCCCCCCATATGCTTGGGTCTCTTGCTAGCCCCCAAGCATTGACGAGAACAACAGTACCAGGAAAGACATCATACCCACTAACTTTAGTATGGTTTAAGCATGCATGTGGAATCAAGTATGGAGCAGGCGTGTGCAATCTTAGTGACTCCTTGACAACCATTTTCAAGAATACCATTTTTGAGGTATCCAGTTCTTCTACCTTTTGTATTTCTCCCGCACAATTTCGGATTTCACTTTGTAGTTTTTCCATCACTCTTGGATTTTTAATGATCTCGAACATTCCCCATATCAAAGCCAGAACAGTTGAATCAATTCCCCCAGTAATAATATCCTGAAATATTAGTTAACCATTTAATTTGATCTTTATAAAAGTAAATGTAATAAAATAAATGGTTTACCATCATAAGAGCTTTTAAATCTGCATAACTCGGTCGATAGCCAGAAGCATTTTCTTTGGAAGCCATGTCAAGTACGGTATGCACAAAATCTTTGTCTTCATCACTTATCTCTTCCACCTTATTTTTTCGATGCTCATCAATGATTGTATCGATGAATGTATCGAGATTTCTAAAGCCATCATCCAGCCTACGATTCCATCCACTAAGTTGGTCAATAAAATAACCTAACCATGGAAAAGAATCACCGACAGATCCATTTAGTAATCGAATGGTTTCATCAAGCATAAAATCTAACGACGGACCCTTTAGCAGTTGGTCCACATAGCTCTTACTAAATGCCACCTTACACACCTTATTTTTTACTATCTCTAAGAACATACTACTTAGATTTACCTCCGTGTTTGGTGGATTTGACGAAAGAGAATGGATGACACTCTCCATCTCTGTCACCAACACGTGATTAGTCAATTTAGCTCTCTTCAGACCGAGGAACTCAGTCACTAAAAGCTTGCGCATTTCCCTCCAGTGATCGCTGTGTGGCGAGAAGGCAGCGTCATTATAGTTGTATGTAAATCGTTTGGTAGCCTGGAAACGCCCACGGGAACAAAAATTGTGATCTTGAATTTTTAAGACTTCTTTGGCCATGTCAGGAGAAGAGATGACAAGGAAGGGTTGTGAACCAATGTTGATTTGCGTAACGGGACCATATTGTTTCGAAAGTTGCCAAAGGGCCTCATGACGGGATTTACCTAGTAGTTGGTGAACGTTTCCGAGTATGGGAAGCTTTGGAGGGCTTGGGGGAAGCTTTGCCTTGGACGAACTAGTGGAGGTTAGAGTGGTGTATATGAATATGCATAAAATGGAGGGCCTAGTATGGTTGTAAGAGGCCATTCAGTGAAGATGTCCATGTTATTAATTGGTTTTAATTTGGCCGATGGTGGTATTCCAACTTACTCTTATGTCACTTTATAATGGAAAGAAAATCACTAGAATATATGCATTGAGTAAAAGGGTGTTCGATGCCTCGTGGTCACTTTTCTGTAGGTACTATTAATTGACAAAAATGGTTTGATAGATGGTTGACCCAACTTTCCATGTGTTCCTTGATCGACTGTTATCATCATTCTTACTTACCCCCATCCAACTTTATTTCAACCAGGTAATCAAACCCACTGTCACGACACAAATTTGATTGGTATTGATTAAGTTCGTTACATAAATGACACTAGATAAAATAAATAAATATGTGAAAGCCTAAAACAATATATGTACACGCATAGCTTATTGATTAAGCAACACGAATTTGGTTGGTTTTGCTTAGGATCGTATCGGAACTAGAACTAAACCTAAAAAATAAATTAGTAAATGCAGAGAATAGTAGTGGCACCTATATAGCTTATAATACAAAAAGATAGCATATTTAGATGATGTTTTTCTGTTGGTAAAACATGGGTGTTCAATAACACTGCGATGCGGTAATGAGTCGACATGAATCTAGTCAGTATTGGCTAGGTTCTTTATTGTATCAAAGCTAAACACAAAAAGGGATTTCTTCAAATTTTAATAAAGGGGCATTTGCATATATCCCCTTACTAAGTTACCTTATTACATATTTACTCATCCCTTAAAAATTAGATACATATTTCCCCTCTCTAAACCACACGTATTACATATCACCCAATTTCATTTAAATTAACCAATTAAATGACCGTTTTACCCTTAATGACATAATTAAACAAATATTTACATATATCCCCTCCTTAAAATATCAATTACATATCTCCTCAAGTTCAATCCAAACCGAGTCGATGTAAAAACGAACATATCAAACACTAATAAGCCAATTGGCATCTAACTTTTTAATCAATAGTCAATATAAAAAAGTTTTGGATTAAAATTTTTTTTACCAACAAAAACAACTCAAGTATAATCAAAAAGTGTACATGAGACGGCGGGATTCAGAGGGAAAAAATGGTGATATTCATTTGTGGCGATGTTGAGATGGCCAGAAGCTTGCCGGAAGTAGGTTGGAGAAGATGATTTAACGGTGTGGGTTATAATTACTAATATAACTTTGTTTTTTAATTAATTTATTAATGGTAAGAGATATGTGTAACTTAGTAATTTGATATGAAAAGGGGAAATATGTAGTTTCTTGTTTAGGTGTGGGAAAATATGTAATTAAGAGTGTTAAGCAAGGAGATATATGTAAAAATTCCACGGATTTAAACCACGATAAAGTGGATTCTCGAGAAAGATATGATCGCAACATACAAATTCGGATCCATATATATATATATATATATGGAGGGTTATTGTACAATAATATATTATCGTACATTACGTGCGCGACATTCCAGAGTGTTGGATTAAAAAACACACGGTGGCAGTTTTGTAAATAACCCAAATTAGTTCATGATCAAATTTGTCGATTACAAATCCAATCTGATCAAAATTCTGAACTCTCGGTCTATCTCATCTAATTTCTAAACCCTAATCAGAGCTTAAAGTATGAAATCTCTAAAGTAAAAAACTAAAACGAAAACGTCGTTGAACATCAAGAATCTTCAAAATTGATCAAAAAATGATGATTTAATCAATCAAATTGATGTGTAGAAGGATTTAGATTCACCAATTGATTATGAAATTACAAAATACTATACTCAATTGAGCTCTGATTACGGTTCAAAATATCATGTTTAAACGCTCTGAACAAAACTGAAGACACCAAAACGTCCTGACCAAAACACATTTAAACGTTCAAGTTAAACGTTCTGACCAAAATGAACACCTTTAAACGTTCAAATTAAAATTACGATCGGCAAAAAATATTCTGAGTGTAACAAATCAATTGAGCATTCCGTTCTTTATTAGCCAACTTCAATTGAAAAAGTTGCCATTTCAACTAATACGTTCAAGTAATACTTTCAACTAATACTTTCAAGTAATACATTCAACTAATACATTCAAGTAATACGTTCAACTAATACTTTCAACTAATACTTTCAAGTACATTCAACTAATACTTTCCAGTAATACGTTCAAGTAATACGTTCAACTAATACTTTCAACTAATACTTTCAAGTAATACATTCAACTAATACTTTCAAGTGATACGTTCAACTAATACTTACAATTACCCTCAATTAATACTCTTAAACTAATATGTTCAAGTAATACGTTTATAGCTTTTGGATGTCTTCTTCGTCGGCGGTGTCTTCGTAATCGGAAACCTTTAAACGTTCAGAAGCTCAGATCTAAAATTAAACTATCTGTAACATGAAATTGAACGCTGAAATCACTTCATATAATCTCGTAATCATCAAGAAATCATCAATCGACCGTCGATTTAATCATTGATTTCATCATATGAACAAATCTGGAACATATTTAGACTTCTATCAGTTGAAATCAATTTTCAAATTTTCAGTTCAATTGAAGTGAAGACTGCAATGGAGTCAGTGGCGATGGTTGAATGATCGTAACGGTTAATTGGGATGAAA
Organism: Bidens hawaiensis; assembly: GCF_021521415.1. NCBI lineage: Eukaryota > Viridiplantae > Streptophyta > Magnoliopsida > Asterales > Asteraceae > Bidens > Bidens hawaiensis. The sequence continues at coordinate 169,634 of NW_027492444.1, forward strand.
ACGAATTGAAAGAATTTACAATATTGCCATCGCGTGTTTTTTGAAATCAACGGTGTGTGGGTGTACGTAATGTACGATAAGAGATTATTGTATTATATCTTTTATATATATATATACACACACACATTGAGAATTAGATATGATTGGAAATCCTGATGAGTTTTCTAAGTGGTTTAGTGCTTAAATAGTAGACATCTTAAGGATGAACTTCCTACGCATAAATAAGCATTTGATGATTATCATGGAGTATGCACAATAATGGTACACTATAGAATGAAATGAAATAACTGTTAATAAACTGTTTGAATATGATTTACAAAGTGGATGAAGTTTTATGTGGCACAACTCTATAAGAGTGTTTGGCATATATGATTGGTTAACATGGAAGAAAGTCCATGACAGATTGTAATGCTTAAGTTATTGAAACTAAAACCTCAAGAAACATATTATATGATGTTAACAAGCTTCATATGTTGACTAAATTCTTCAGGTCGAACATGGTATAATCAACTTAGTATCTCGAAATGAAGATACGAATATGATATAATCGGTCCATGTGTTTTACTTGATGAGAGCATTGTATCTCATAAAGATAGCATTGTATCTCATGAAGAGATGACATGTGGGTTGGGTATTTGTATAGTGATATTTTTACATATCAATCAGACTTAATCCGAAGAAGTTGGACTATTTTAACGTGGATAAATTTTAGTCTAGAAGTTATTATTCTAGAAGTATCATAGTTATTCGCAACTGATGCAGTTCTTCTTACTAGTTGTACATAACTCTAGATATATCATTTATTTAAATTTATCAATAATTTATAGTTCTTGTTCAGTGTGGAGACTTCGAAAGGAGATAAAATGTTTTTCGATACCTCAAGGTATGAAATATATATATTTTTTCTTTGACTAACCTATAAAAAAGGTTTGGTTAGTCTTACAGATGCATAGAATGTAATATATCACGGGCGTTGATCTTGTGGAATTTGTTACAAAGAGAAAGCGACACATATATTATATCATTTTCTAGCTTAAAGCACTGCATGTCAGGGGATCATGCCTCTATCATTGACTAACAAAGTATTAACCAACCTTCACTAGAAGATTCGCACCCATCATTTGTATTTTTCTTTTAGAAATGAGGGATCAACAGTCTTACATGAATACATGAAGGCAACACAACTTACATGAAGGCAACACAACTGCATTGCACAACTTAAGGAAGGATACATCAAAGGAGAAAGAACCAAACATATTTCGCTAAAGTTATTTTTCACACATGATGTAAAAAAGAATGGAGATATTATCATGTGACAAATTCGCTGTAGTGAGAATTTGGCAGACTCTTTCACAAAATTACTTCCAACCTCAACATTCAAGAAATTGGTTAATAGGATGGCGATGTGTCGATCCAAGGAGCTAAATCATTAGGAGGAGAATAATATGTGCGATACCTTTTTTCCCTTAGCTATGCTTTTGTTCCACTGGGGTTTTTTTAACAAGATTTTTAATGAGTCACCTCAACACTGGCATATTTCATCATTGCCGCTGCCATTGCCATTTTTTTTATTTTGGAATTTTTTTCTTTATTTTAATGTAGGGGTATTTTTGCCATTAGCATGTCATTCCCGCTTATTTTTATGTCTATCAAACAACAAAAAGTAATGATTCATTTCATTTTCATAGTTTTATTAAACAAGACAAAGAAAGATAATAATCAATTTCATTCATTTGTTCATTTTATTTTCTTTCAAATCCATTGCCTCATACTAAACAGAGTAGTCTTATAATAGTGTTAAAGCAATCAATATGCTGTTTGGTAAAAGATTGATTATAAGATTTATAAGGATTAAAGATGAGTTTTAATTAATTATAGAAAGGTCAAAATAGAACAAAAATGTTAAGGTGATATAAGTACACTTCTAGCTTGAATGCAATGAATTATATATATCTATCTAGAGAGAATAATAAAAAAGAAAAGACAGAGATTAGATTAAATAAAATTAAGAAATCTTTCAATTTCATAAATTTTAATTCGAAGTTGACAAACTGTATGCATACGGTTTGGAAAAAATAAAAAAAATGAAAGACTGTATAACTCCAACCTCATTTATTGTTTGTTTTTTTTTACACAATAGTCTTTGCTAAGTAACACCAACACCTTTGCTACCACATCATAAAGGGTGAGGTGTTTGATCTAAATACAGATATGTGAATATAATTGTTATATTTTAAATTAAAATAGTTATGTAAAGCCCAAATGATAATCAAAATTATGAAGTAAAAACATAATTGTGTTATATTTTAAAATAGTTATGTAAAGCCCAAATGAAAATTATGGAAAACTACAATTATGTAATAAATAGCATTTTATAACCAAGGTAGATGAGAGATTATGTAATGTTTGACTAAAGTAATACAGGAAATGGATTTTAAAGGTTGAACGTAAATTGTGTTAACTAACCCAAAGATGGTCCAAATAGATGTCAAGGATCACAACCATATTTTTATTTATTTATATTAATGATATATGAAAGTTCTTTTTATGTCAATTTGAACTTATAAAATCAGTTACATGTTACATAATTATAGGATAGAGTTAATCAATTTCTTTAACTTGATTGTCGTCGTGGCGTGTGATTTCAAAAGAATGATCATCTAACGTTAAATAAAAATTGAAGAGTTGAATTTTCAACACCAAGGCTATGTGGCATACCCACTACTCCATGCTCATCATCGTCGCCACTTCAACCTCATTTTTGTGTCTATATGGCCACAACTAACTCTCTGCTCCCCGCTTACACCGCTCACCACTTACCTCACCGGCCTCCTCTTTTTTCTCTCTCACATCTTCACTCAACGTGGAGCCAGTGAAATTCTCCATGAATTCTTCCATGCTTTCTCCGCCCTTATGGCAGCGCTCGAGATGTATTGGCTACTCTCACACCCTAAGTGGTAGCTTATCAATGGTCACTTGATACTGATATTTACATGAAACTTCCGGAAGAATTCAAATTGCTAACATCATGTAAATCTAGTTCTCGAGAACATCTTTCAATTAAATTAAACAGATCTTTTTATGGGCTAAAACAATCAGGACGTATGTGGTTTAATCACCTTAGTGAATATTTGTTGAAAGAAGGTTATAAAAATCATTTCGTATGTCCTTGTATTTTTTATAAAGAGGTCAAAATATGAATATGTCATAATTGTTGTGTATGTCGATGACTTGAATATAACTGGAACTCCGAGGGAGCTCCAAAAGGCGATTGAATATTTGAAACAAGAATTTGAAATGATAGATCTTGGAAAGACAAAGTTTTGTCTTGTGTTACAAATTGAACATCTTAAAGATGGGATCCTTGTGCACCAAGAGACTTACATAGAGAAATAACTCAAAAGATTTTATATGGAAAAATCACATCCATTAAGTACTCCAATAGTGTAAGGGCACTGGATGTTGAGAATGACCCATTTCGACCTCTGGGAGATGGAGAAGAAATTCTTGGTCAAAAAGTACCATTTCTAAGTGCAATTGGTGCACTAATATTTCTTTCTAGCCATACACGACCAGATATCTTGTTTTCTTTAAACTTATTGGCAAGATATAGTTCAGGCCCGACTAGGAGACATTGAAATGGGGTCAAACAAATATTTCAATAGATCCAAGGTACAAAAGATATGGGCTTATATTTCACTAACCAATCGAAAACAAGTTTGGTTGGTATTGTAGATGCAGGTTATTTGTCTGACCCTCATACAGGTCGATCTCAAATTGGATATTTGTTTACATATGGAGGTACTTCAATCACAGCTACTTCATCTAATCACGCAGAAATAATCGCAATCTATGAAGCTAGTCGAGAATGTTTTTGGTTAAGAAGTGTAATACAACATATTCGTGGATCTTGTGGTATTTCTTCCAAAGATAAGGGACCGAGAGTTTTACACGAAGACAACGCGGCATGCATTGCTCAACTTAAGGAGGGCTATATCAAAGGTGACAAAACCAAACATATTTCGCCAAAGTTCTTTTTCACACACGATTTGCAAAAGAGTGGAGATGTTATCGCCCAACAAGTTCGTTACAACGAAAATTTAGCAGATTTGTTTACCAAATCACTCCCGACCTCAACATTTAAGAAACTGGTTCGTGGGATCGGGTTGCGTCGACTCAAGGAGCTTTTTGTATCATCAGGGGAGAAAATACGCGCTGTACTTTTTTCCCCTTAGCTAATGTTTTGTCCCACTGGTTTCAAGGCAAGGTTCTTAATGAGGCAGAATAAAGCGTATAAAGATGATAATCAAAGGGGGGTGTTACGAATATAGATATTGTTCTGTTCATTATTATGATTTATCAATACTAAATATAGATTAGCATGTTCCTTAAGTTTTCCTCCCTTTATAAATACTAGGGCTGAGCACGATTCGGTTCGGTTCGGTTATTAGGCGAAACCGAAACCGAAGTAATCGGTTATTTGAATATGCAAACCGTTCGTTTTTCGATTTTTCGGTTAACTTCAGTTTCGGTTCAGTTATTTTCGGTTTTTTTTCAATTATGTGTTGACATTGCAAAAAAAAAAAAAATGAAAATGCATGTTTTAAGCTTGTATAAGAACGTTCTAGAGTACCATAGTCCACGTTTATATTCAAAAAATAAAAAATAGGCACGTGTTACGTGGAACTATACGAATACAAAGTTACTAAATAGAGTTTAAAAATTAAAAAGTATTAAAAGTTTAGTCCCAATATTCATTCATCATCTTTCTTATTTATTTATATTAAAAGTTTAATCCATTCCTCATCTTGATAAACTTTATTATCATCAATCGGTTCGGTTCGGTTTTTTCAGTTTTTTAAAAATGGATAACCGAATTGAAACCGAAATTTCGGTTTTTCAAAAAAACAAAAAATTAACCGTCGGTTAATGTTTCGGTTCGGTTTTTTCGATGCGGTTTTTTCGGTTAATTCGGTTTTCTGCTCACCCCTAATAAATACCCATGATTAATTCATTGTATGACTCACCAATTAATAATAAATTTATTCTTCCCGAATTCTCTTCTTAGCTCTTGCTAGTAGGATTGTCGCAAAATACTTCAGAATTTAAACAATTCATAATAAATACATAGACTTAATTATCGTTTTTTGAACGACAAATACTTGATTTATACTAGCCCTTTTATTTTTTTTCTTAAGAAAAATCACAAAGGCTAACTGGGCTATTTTAGGAATTAAAAAGAAATTGCCTCAAAGTTATCTTCTAAGAGTTAATTTTACACGTATGGAAAAACAATGAAAGAAACGCCCAAACTCGAGGGGTTTAAAAAGAGATGAATAAATTAATGCCATGAATGTATATGTAAAGCCGTGAGCTTCATAAACAATTATATGTTTCATGTTATCGTATAGAATGATGAGCTTCCAATTCTATAATGTATATTTTAAGCCATGAGCTTAATAAATCTTGTAACTTCTATGAACTCATGTATTACATAAAATCAAAACAATTTCATTATATGACAAACAAGTATATATTAGTTGCAACAATAAATAAATAACCATAAAAGTATATGTATGATAATACAATTTCTATCTGAACTTACTTTTCCAACAAGTTCTTTTTAAAACACTACTTTTCATTTAAACCCATTTCAACTATGGATTATTTGCAAATGACAATCTCAATTAATGAGTTGGCTGCTAATAGACCCATCTCTTAACATATTCGCTCCCAACGTTCAACGACTTACAAAACTGGGATTCTGACGACATCAATAACTGGGATTCTATTAGTTGCAGATCGTTGGGAGCAAACATGTTAAAAGATGAGACTATCGCCAATCAACTCGTTAGTTGGGACTGTTATTTGCCAATAGTCTATAGTTAGGATTATTTAAATCCAATTTACCTTTTAAATATGATAATTTGGCGAAATTATTTTTTAGGTTTAGTTCCAATATCGTAACAAACCTGTTTGATACCAATCGAATTCGCATTGACTCGCCGCTGCAATTCCCTTGTTTTTGTTTTTGTGTAATTTTTTTAATCTAACAATATTATATTGTGGGTTTGATATTGATACTGTAATGAATTTAACCGATACCGAATGAATTTCCATTGGCTTGCCGCTGTATTACCGACAAATAAACATCATTTTAATATTATTTTATCGGCTTTAAACGTGTTAATTTGAAGAAATCATTTTTTGGTTTTAGCTGCGGTATAGGAACGAACCTAGTCAATGCCGACCGAATTCGTGTCGACTCGCTGACGCAACGTATTGTTGAACTGACCCCCCGCGTTTTACCGACGAAAAAACATCATTTAACTATGTTATCTTTTTGTATCATAAGCTATACAAGTGTCACAACTATTCTCGGTGTTTACTAATTTATTTTTTGGGTTTGTTCATGTACTGGTACGAGCTTAACCGATACTAACCAAATTCATGCTGCTTAATTATAAGCTATACGTGTGCAGATACTGTTTTAGGCCTTCACAGATTTATTTATTTATTTCATCTAGTGTCATTGACGTAACAAACTTAATCAATACAATCAAATTTGTGTTGTGACGGCTGGTTTGGTTACGTAGTTGAAATGAAGTTGGATGGGGGTAAGAATGATGATCACAGTCGATCAAGGTATGTGTGGAAAAGTTGGGTCAACCATCTATCAAACCATTTTTGTCATCATTGTTAAAGCTTGTACTGTGTGGCAATTAATTAATGGTACTTAAAAGAAAACCACGGGCCACATGGTACCTACAGAAAAGTGACCACGAGGCATCGAACACCCTTTTACTCAATACATATATTCTAGTGATTTTCTTTCCTTTATAAAGTGACATAGGAGTAAGTTGGAATACCACCATTGGCCAAATTAAAACCAATTAATAACATGGACATCTTCACTGAATGGCCTCTTACAATCATACTAGGCCTCTCCATTTTATGCATATTCATATACACCACTCTAACCTCCACTAGTTCGTCCAAGGCAAAGCTTCCCCCAAGCCCTCCAAAGCTTCCCATACTCGGAAACGTTCACCAACTACTAGGTAAATCCCGTCATGAGGCCCTTTGGCAACTTTCGAAACAATATGGTCCCGTTATGCAAATCAACATTGGTTCACAACCCTTCCTTGTCATCTCTTCTCCTGACATGGCCAAAGAAGTCTTAAAAACTCAAGATCACAATTTTTGTTCCCGTGGACGTTTCCAGGCTACCAAACGATTTACATACAACTATAATGACGCTGCCTTCTCGCCACACAGCGATCACTGGAGGGAAATGCGCAAGCTTTTGGTGACTGAGTTCCTCGGTCCGAAGAGAGCTAAATTGACTAATCACATGTTGGTGACAGAGATGGAGAGTGTCATCCATTCTCTTTCGTTAAATCCACCAAACACGGAGGTAAATCTAAGTAGTATGTTCTTAGAGATAGTAAAAAATAAGGTGTGTAAGGTGGGATTTGGTAAGAGCTATGTGGACCAACTGCTAAAGGGTCCGTCGTTAGATTTTATGCTTGATGAAACCATTCGATTACTAAATGGATCCATCGGTGATTCTTTTCCATGGTTAGGTTATTTTATTGACCAACTTAGTGGATGGAATCATAGGCTGGATGATGGCTTTAGAAATCTTGATACATTCATCGATACAATCATTGATGAGCATCTAAAAAATAAGGCGGAAGAGATAAGTGACGAAGACAAAGATTTTGTACATACTGTACTCGACATGGCTTCCAAAGAAAATGCTTCTGGCTATCGACCGAGTTATGCAGATTTAAAAGCTCTCATGATGGTAAACCATTTATTTTATTACATTTACTTTTATAAAGATCAAATTAAATGCTCAACTAATATTTCAGGATATAATTATTGGGGGAATTGACTCAACTGTTCTGGCTTTGATATGGGGAATGTTCGAGATCATTAAAAATCCAAGAGTGATGGAAAAACTACAAAGTGAAATCCGAAATTGCGCGGGAGAAATACAAAAGGTAGAAGAACTGGATACCTCAAAAATGGTATTCTTGAAAATGGTTGTCAAGGAGTCACTAAGATTGCACACGCCTGCTCCATACTTGATTCCACATGCATGCTTAAACCATACTAAAGTTAGTGGGTATGATGTCTTTCCTGGTACTGTTGTTCTCGTCAATGCTTGGGGGCTAGCAAGAGACCCAAGCATATGGGGGGAGAATGCAAAGGAGTTCTATCCAGAGAGGTTTACTGCCAATCCTGATGTTGATTTTGGAACCGATAGATTTGAGATGCTTCCGTTTGGAGGGGGGCGAAGGTCATGCCCGGCAAAGAACACAGCACCAGGTAATTTAGAGTTCGTGATCGGAAACCTTCTTTACTGGTTCGATTGGAAGCTTCCTAGTGGATCGACGATTGAAAATCTGAACACGGAAGAACTGGGTACCGCGGTTCTGAGAAAGAAAGATCCCCTTTTCCTTGTACCCACAAAGCATAAGACTTCATCAAGTACCGTATAAATAATTAATTGTCAAACATGATTTCATCTTTATGCAACAACTTAAATGAAGCACAAACATGTTATGTGCTGGAAATAATGTATTTGAGTTCTTGTATGCTTAAAGTTAGTTGTGCTATATATTTTCTGTAAGTTATAGAGCAATCATCTTTCATGTGTGGATGCTTTCATTGTCGTTCATTTGGCTAGTTATGTTTCCCGACAGTGGTGCGTTCCTCCTTGATGACGTTAAAATTAGTATGAACATTTAGCATCCCGCCTAAAAAAGGTTTGGTATTGAGGATAGTTCCAAGTTAATGCTTTAAAAAATGATGGCAAAAAGTTCCACACGAATTAAACGTCACACAAGGATCATTCTTAAATTTTTACAAATCTAAAAATGTCTCTCCACACAGTTTCACCATTGCATTGTGGCATACATATATCCCCGTGTATTCTTTCCAAGAAAATAAGGGATTTAGTCCCCACCTTAATTGGTCACGAGCGAGTAATCAACTTTCCTTTTGAGCATGCAACACATGTAATGTCCTTAGTCTGAAGAACCCTTTGGTTCTTTAAAGAGTGTCCATATGAATCTTTTAATTTTTCGCATCATTATTGAATCGGGATGGCCTAACCGATCATGCCAAATCATAAAGCTTTCTTTGTCCATAAACTTCTTGTTATGACCATATTATATTCAATTGCGGTAATTTTAGTGCAATACAAACCAGAGGCAAGTGCGGGTAGCTTTTCTAAAACTTGTTTTTTACCCGATTACATACATAAAATAAATCACAAAAATGATGCATAGATAAAAACTGGCCCAACTAGTTAAGCAACACCAGGACCTAGTGGCAAAGACAAAAAAATCACAAATGTAAAGAACTAGAGAAAAGAACGATCTCACAACAATTTATCTATTAATGAATTGCAAAAATCACTCTTGAAACAACCTAAATAATATGTCTGTAATCCACCACAACCGTTGTTCCAATATTGATTAGAACCAAGAAGACCATCAAAAACACAATACCCCAAATTAGGGTTTCAGATCTAAAAAACCCCCCAATTCTTCAATCAGAGTGAAAACCCTAATTCTTCAATCAAAGAACAACTTAGGGAAGAGTGAGCGATCAGCGCATTATTGCTTTGATACCATGTCACAAAAGAATATAAATTATTTTATTGAAAGCAAGAAACAAGAAAAATAAATCTTGAATGATTACAAGCAGAAACGTCGTTAGCAACAGCTCTATACAAACAAGAAAAGCAAACAAACTACTGATATAGAAGAAGTGTTAATTTATTGCACTCATAACAATGAATAGAATGTCTTCTTCTAAGGAGGCGACGACCTAATTGCACAAGGAAGGAGCAGATCGTTGACACGGTATTCCAAAGATAAGCCCAGAGAATTTGGTGTTTCCATAGCTAGCACATGAAAGACGCTCCATTCCAAACTAGAAGACGCGTCAATGAGAAGCTACACTGATCGGGTTAAAGAAACCTGGGCTCATAGTCGATAAATGGTCTGAAACTCTTGTCTCTATAAATTAGGATCATAAGCTTTAAAATTTCTAAAGCTACATCCTTTTTGGAGTTTCAGTTCTTTCGGGTTTCATCCCTTGGATTACTATCAGATGTGGATCTGTCATAAGCTTTTTCCTTTCTTGAATGAACAGACTTACTTCGACTTATTTTGTTTGATTGACTTTGACTTGTAGAAATGTCCTTGATTGCTTCAAGAATTGGAGTCATAGCTTATTTCATCATCTTTTGGAGTTCGTCTTTATATTGGGCGGGAATTTCTTTATTTTCATTATTAATGTTCTCCTCATTCTAGTTTTCTTGGAAGAATTGTTCTGAGAATTTTCACTTTCTTCTCTTGACATACTAAAATAAAATTTTGAAGATAAATTCAATGTTCGGGGAATTCAAAACTTATCTTTTATATATCATATTATAGTTACAAGAGTGCACAACATTATTATATAGCTACATTGTTTACAACTACTAGGGTTCTTATTGTCTACTTCTTCTAGCGAACAATTAATTTCTTGATCTTGGTGTTTTCTTTTTCCTTTTCTTTCATCTTTATTTCTTTCTTGAGCATTGCTTCTGCTAATTTGGTAACATCAATTTCATAATGAGTTAAATCATCTTTGATATTATACATTCCTTCTAAGGAATTATAATCCGTTTCGGATATTCACCTTTAGAATGTAAGAATCTTGAATTATTGGATATCTAAAATATTTCTGTCCCTGAGGATATTCTTCCGGATAGATCATTACCTCTTTTCCCTTTATCATCATTAGTTTCTTGAATCTGCTTGATCATGCTCCATGCATATTCTGATTTGGAATGATCAGAGCTAGTGGAATGTTAGTATCGAAGGAATTTGAATCCTCCTCCATTTTTGTCTAATATGAGTCTTCATCACTGGATACAGGGATTGGGAGTAAAGTTGTCCCCATACACCCTTTTCCTTTACCTGATCGAGGTTGAAATAATCCTCGACTAAATTGACGATCGGACATCTGTGCGATGTTATATTAGGGATAGGAGTGTATTCCTATATTATCCGTACTTTTGTATCTTATTTGTAGCAATTTTATTATTTAATGTTGCAACTCTGATACTTTTAATCAAGAACCAATAACTATATAATAAGATTGAATCTTATCCGTAATATTTTTTTAATCATTCAATGATTATATCCTTTGATATTCTAAAAATGAATACCAATGATTTCATCATAAACTTAATAACTGATTAAAGCCTAGATATAATTAAATATCTAATTTTGATAGGAAAAGTTAACGTACAAATTAAATAGCATGCTAATTGTAATAATTAAGTAGTGTAATTATTCTGTAGCGTAAAATTACACTACAATGTAATTATATAATTATAGTCCTATGTGTATATATAATTGCATTATTTGATTCTCACAATTAGCATGTTAACTTAATTTATATTTGATCCAAACTCTCTCTCTCTCTCTCTCTCTCTCTCTCTATATTGTAGGTTCCCTGGACAGATCACACGAGATATCCCGGTCTACTCAGGTGCGGAATCCCTGCGTAGATCGTTACGAGTGTAGAAAGCAAACCAAACAAACACACACGAACAAACCGAAACACGTTATATATTAATAACCGAACTCACGTGATATGAATCACTGATACAGACTCTCGTCAACTCGATCGACTCAAACGACTAACTTGAACAACCCTAAACCAAGCCGTAAACTGTATTATAAATACACGACAACTTCGCCTGATATGTTCAGGCGAAGTTGTCCATAACTTCGCTTGTTCAACAAGTTCGCCTAGGCGAACTTGTTAACAACTTCGCTTAAACAAAAACATAAATAACATTACAGACTCGATTACAGACACTAGACTATGAACTACTGACATTTATGCACCAACAGACTCCCCCTTGGCAGTAGCTTCATATCTTGATCTTTAAGCTCTTGTCTTGTAATCCTGTATCTTCACGCATGCACTCCTTCTCTAACACAAACTGACACGACTCTTTGATACTTCCTCGCTTCATCCTTCCAAGCAGAAATATAAAAGATTTTCTTCTCATTAAGCACCTTCAGATCAGCTTGCGATAAGTTTACCAAATGCATCGGATCGTAAACTCTAAGGAGCTCTTGTTCATCCTCGTCTTCCATCACCGCCTCTGCTGTCTCACAATCCACGTACCACCACTTTAGGTCTTTAAGCACATCCTTGGGCATTAGCTTCATCGGTACTTCTTTCAGGCACCGAATCGGTTTATACTTCATTACCATCCAAGGTTTTCCATCAGTTCTTAGACCTCTATCCTTGTCCTCAACAAGTTTTCCCTTTTGTGGCTTTAACAGCTCAAACTTCTTCTCTTTTATACTCTCTCTCCAAACAATTTTCTCAATGACTCTAGCCATATTATCGTCACTTCGATTGATTAACCCCAATCTGGCTAAGTCTTTCACTTCACATTCCGGCAGTGTATTCAACGATCTTAACATTCTTTTAAAATACTGAACGCCGTCATACCGTTTGAGCACAAAGAGCTTCAACTGCTCATCATAGATCCAGCAAATAATCCCTTTCTTCGCTTCGGCATAGCCTTTGATATTATAATTCTTCTTGAACATGGTTGGAACAACAGGCTTTTTAGTCTTAATAAACCAATGAGCAGAATTTCTTCTTTCCACCTAGGCTGCTCCTCCCACTCTGTCTCATCATTCTCCATCTCAGTACCAATATCGGCTTTCTCAACATCTGGGATCTCGTGTTCAACATTTTCTTCTACTATCTCACCCTCTTCAATCTCATCTTCAATCACAATTTGTGCGCCAATCTTCTCAATCTCCTCAATCGGCAGCACATCATCATCAAACATATCATCATCTTCTAGCATATCATCATTCAATTCTTTCAACACATCTTTCACATCATCATCATCATCAACCATCACCACCTCATCACCACCAACTGCACCTGCAGACTCCCCCTGAGCTGTTGAAGTCCCAAGAGCTTGAGTAGTTCTTGGCAACTCACCACCTGCACCTTTCGGTGCATTGGGATCATCGTCTCTGTCATTTCTCTTCTTCGTCCTTAACTCGTCGCCTCTATAGCCTGTCTCCCCCCTAAGATGCCTAGAACTCCTTCATAGCATCTATAATTCGCCCATGTTCAACCAGGAGGGATGACTGTAGTTGATTCTCTGCTACAAGGCGCTGAATAGCCTGGGTCTGGATAAAGTTTATCCTCGATTGCTCTGCCACGACCCGCTCAAGTGCAGCTATTCTCTCCGAGTCTGAGAGGGTTGCATCGAAATCAAACCTCATGTTAGATGTGTCTTGAGTATACTGAGGAGGGATCTCGAATGTAACCGGGACTTCAGAAGCAGTTGTGGACGTAACCGCAGGTGGTATCGTGACCGACAACCCTGCAGTTGCGATGACCGTCGATTCTACAAACCGTGCCACCACCTCTGAAGGAGTAAGCGTTGGAGGTGGTAACGACACAATCTCCGGAGTCGTCGTCTGTAGTGTGATGGATGGGATACCGACAGCTGATGTAGTCACCACAGGAACATCTGCGGCGCTTGTAACCTGTACAGAAGTAGAAACAATCGACATACCTGACAGTGCGGATGGAGCAAAACGTATAACTCGTGAAGTCTCTCCAGCTCCCATACCAGCACCTGTCCTTTCACGTCTTGATCATCTGATCAACTTGTGTATATCCTCCTCTTCTTCTTCTGACTCACTATCATCCACTGTCCTCTTCCTCTTCCCCAACGTCCTCTCTCTAGTCACCAACATCCTCCTCGCCTCATCCATAACATCGTCAAGATCTGAGTCAGCCACCGTCGTAGCTGCTCTAGTTACACTCACTTCCCTAACCTGTGCAGCAGAGACCTGCACTTCTTCATGTGGATCAAAACGATCCATGTCGAAGAATCCTTGGCCGCTCAATGCAGCATCAAGGTCAACATCCTCCTCAGCCGATACAACAGGCACAGTAGGTACATCTCGAGTTGCTCCTGCCTGTTGTGGTTGAGGGTCTCTGAACTCGTCCCCCCGAGCTGGCACATACCCCGGGTTTATCAAGTACCCGAAGAGTGGAGTATGCCTTGGACGCAGTTCAGGCTTGCTCCTCGCACTGGATGTACGGCATTGAGCAAAGATACGTTTGCTCACATTCTCCACGTATCTTATCGGGCGTCGTTGAGGCAAATTCGGAGCCACATGGTTCAAGATCATCTGGATGAATCTTGGATACATTATGAACCGCTCACGAGCCATCGCCCTCCTATGTCTGTCGATCTCATAAAAGACCATCTGACTGAAGCTATAACGTTTGTTATAGGTCAGAGCAGTCATTGCGGACTGCATGGTCACACCCATTCCGTCAGTACCCGCCTTCCTCCCAGACATACACACAATCATGACGTGCATGAGGAAGCGCCACTGATCGAGCAGGAACCCCTTCCGTCTCTGGGTATCGCCCAATGGACCAGAATAGCCCATTCTTAGAAATGCTCCATCACGAAACGGAGCAACAAACTCCGTAGGGTCATCCCTAGTCTCCTCTCCAAATCGTAACGCCACCCGTATTTGTTCAGACGAGAACTGAACTTCTTGGTTATTGACTGTTGCCCTCATAACCGGGGGCTCAACACGACAATCGTACTCCACCGTCTGCCAGAAGTCCTCGATATTGGGTAAGGATATCGGCAGTGTCGTCGTGATTGCGTGGAATATCCTCGAGCGTAGGAGGAATGTGATTATCTCGCGATAATCCTCCACACCACTCGCTTCCGGGTCTAAGGTGATGAACATGTTGTGACCCGGGAAGAATTGTCTCTGATTATCTCCTCCGTCATCTCCTCCAGCACCTCCAGCACCGGCAACAGCAGCCATTTCATAGTCGCGCAATTGTTGTTGAATCCAAAGAACCTGGGAGCAGCAGTTGGATGCTGCCATGTATTCTGCTTCATAGGTTGAAATTGCGACCGAAGTCTGTTTCTTGCATTGCCACGACACCAATCTACCACCAAGAAACTGACATCCTCCAGTTGTTGACTTCTGACTCTGATTGCACCCTCCATAATCAGAGTCTGTGTAAGCGACTAGTTCCAAGTCTCCTCCTCTCGGGTACCACAACCCCAGCTTCGGTTTGCCCTTGAGATACCGCAAGATCCTCTTCACACCCTTCATGTGAGATTCCTTTGGGTTTGCCTGAAAACGAGCACAAAGACAAACAGCAAACATTATATCAGGCCTAGAAGCAGTTAAGTACGTTAAAGAACCTATAATAGCCCGATACTGAGTTGGGTCCACATCTGCATCACCGTCTGACTCAGCACCCAATTTGTGATTGACGCAGATTGGAGTGTCGAATGGAGCGCTGTCCTCCATCTTGAAGCGTTTGAGCACATCATGGACATACTTGGTCTGATGAATGAACATCCCATCCTTCTTCTGATCAACCTGCAATCCTAAAAAGAAAGTTAGTTCACCCATAGCACTCATTTCAAACCTTTTCTTCATGACGTCATCAAACTCCTGACACATGGAGACTTTTGATGCAGCAAAGATAATGTCATCCACGTAGACTTGCACCAGCAGGAAGTCGCTTCCTTCTCTCTTAACGAACAACGTGCTATCAATCTTCCCTCTTTCAAAACCATTTTCAAGCAAGTAATCTGATAAAGTTGAATACCAGGCACGAGGTGCCTGATGTAGTCCATACAATGCCTTGCTCAACTTGTACACGTGATCAGGAAAGTCTGGGTCAGGAAAACCAGGAGGTTGCTCAACATACTCTACCTCATCAACTTTCCCATTCAGAAACGCACTCTTCACATCCAACTGAAATACCTTCATCTTTTTATAAGCAGCGAACGCCAAAAACAATATAATGGCTTCCAACCTTGCCACCGGAGCGAACACTTCATTATAATCAATACCCTCTTGTTGATTAAATCCTTTCACAACTAGCCTCGCCTTGTTTCTTATGATAATCCCTTTCTCGTCTCTCTTGCACTTAAACACCCATTTTGTGCCTATCGCATGCACATGCTTCGGTTTTTCAACCAAATCCCAAACTTCCATTTTCTTGAACTGAGCCAACTCTTCTTGCATGGCTTCGACCCACGAGCTGTCCTTGAGAGCCATTTGATAATTTTTCGGCTCAATCTGGCTGATAAAGCAGGTGTACAAGCATTCGTTGATTATCCCTGTCTCCTTAATGCTTGTGTAAACACAGGTGTGCTCATTCAAGCTACGTCTTGTTTGTACACCCGAGGACACATCACCAATCACATTCTCCAAAGGGTGATCTTTATGAATTCTCGTGGTCGGAACAGAACCGACATGCAAATTGTCTTCCAAGTTAGAAGAGAGCTCGTCTATGGTTGTTTCATGCTGAGAGTGAAAAGGATTGAAAAATTCTTCTTCAGTCGAGGCAGCAGGGGTATCGACAGCATTTGATGAGGAAGGTTGACATTTATCGATCAGCTGTCTTTGCAATAGATTTTCTTCCTCATCAAGGATCATCTTCGTAGCAACTCTCTCTTCTTCTTCAGCAATATCCAAATATGGTATGTTAAAAGACTTAAAAAGTTTAACATAGTCGAAAAACTCAGCAGGTCCGTTGCTTGGTTTTGGCGGTTGGTAACTTGTGATATCGGTGTTACACACCACCTCAACCTTGCTGGTCGATGTATTGAAGACACGTCTGTTGGGAGTCCCAACAACATAACCGACTAAGATTCCTTCATCGGCAACTTCACCAAATTTAGAATTTGTCTTCAAAATCGAACAAGGGGACCCGAATGGTTCAAGACCACTCAAGTTGGGCTTTCTCCCATGCATAAGCTCATAACACGTTTTACCAAGTCTTTTAACAGTTAAGACTCTATTCAGAACATAACAGGCCGTAGAAACCGCTTCAGCCCAAAACACCACAGGAAGCTTCGAATCAGCCAGCATAGTTCTGGCTCCTTCAATTAATGTTCTATTCTTCCTTTCAGCCACTCCATTCTGTTGCGGTGTATACGGAGCGCTGTATTGGTGTTCAATCCCTCTCTGAAGGCAGAAGATCTCCATCTCAAAATTCTTGAACTCTGTTCCATTGTCACTCCTGATGAACTTAACCCTTTTATCCATAACGTTCTCAACTTTGGTAATCAAATTCTTCACCATCTGAGCCGTTTCGTCTTTTGATTTCAGGAAATACACCCACGAATATCGTGAGTAGTCATCAGTGATCACCAAGCAATAAGAAGTTCCTCCTAGACTTTTTGCATTCACGGGACCGAAGAGATCCATGTGAAGCAACTCCAGAGTACTGGCAATTGAATTGACTTTCTTGGTGAGATGGGATTTCTTGTGCTGCTTTCCCTTCTTGCACGCTATACATTTATCTTCAAAATTGAAATTCTTCAAGGGAACGCCCAGCACAAGTCCATTCCTGACAATGTGGTTCATCTTCCGAAGATGAATGTGCCCCATTCTCCTATGCCACAATTTGGACTCTGATTCACTCGCTTTTGTCATAAGGCATGATTCTGCCGTGGCCATTTCAGTTGATCTCATATCCATAATATATGTATTTCTTTCACGTGGAGCCTTCATCACAATCCACTCCTCTGGTATCTGAAAACCAGGTTTCAACACAATCGCCTCATTCTTTGTAAAATGAACGGTGTACTCCTTATCACAGATCTGCGACACACTCAGCAGATTGTGCTTCAATTCTTTTACAAAGTTAACCTTCTCCAAAGTCATCTTTCCGTTTGACACCGTTCCCATTCCAGTAATCTTGCCACCACTTTCACCGGCAAAGCTAACTCTCCCTCCTTGAACAGGTTTCAATTCGTGTACAAGTATTTGTTACCCGTCATGTGCCGGGAACAGCCGCTATCTACAACCCAAAGATTGTTGGCAGCCCTGTTCAACTGTTCCTGCACAATAAAGCAAAAGATTAGAATTTAGGGACCCAAGACTAATTGGTCTTGGATCTATACATCCCAAACTTTGGCTTTCCAAAGTTAGTATCTCGGTAATTCCTGTAAGTCCCATTAGGATATCTCATTGAAGGTTGATAGTGAGGCCTACCAAACCTTTGTGAATTGAAAGAATTATAGCTAGTGGTTTGGTTATAAGCAGTGTAAAACTGAGATTTGTTTCTATGAAAACCTGAATTAGTCACATTTTTGAATTTTAAGTGGTTTTCATTTTTAGCAGCATGATAATTACTATTAGGTTTATTCTCAGCTTTAGTAGGCCTTACACCTCTGAATAGCTGTTTCAGAGGGCAATTTGCAACAAGGTGTCCTAATTGATTACATCTAAAACAACACCTATGCTCAACCTTTTATCAACCGGTGTTTTAGATGTCGAGGCTATATTACCGCCCGTTCGTCTCACATATGGTGGGACGTACGGGTTTAGTGGAGTACTCCTTTTATTTGTTTTATCTTTTTCTCCACTCTTGGGTAACACAACCTCCTCTTTTGCCTTACCAGACTCGGATGACTTATCCGAAAATGACGAGACTGGACTTTGATCATAAATTTTAACACTAGAAACAGGCGAACTTGTTTCGCCTCTACTAACATTTGGTTCTTTAATAGTTACTTTAATTGGCACTGTCTGAGCAACCTCAAAGTCAACAGATTTCTGAACACTAGGGTTAAAAGTGTAATTGTGATTGTACGGTGGTGGAACCTCATGATAACCGATTCCTCCTCTCTTAGCAGAGGAACCTTGATCACTAACAAGGTGATCAAGAATAGCAGAAGAATTTCTGAACTGCTCCAGTTTTCGATTCAGTTCCACCACTTTCACCTGGTGGTCAGCAATCTGTTTTTCTCTCTCAGCAATTAGTTTGGTCTTTTCTTCCAAAACTTCATAGCTTAAATCAATCACTTCAATTTTTTCAGCAAGTTTTGTTTTTAAACTTTTAACATCTTTTTCACAAGCTTTTATTTTAATTTTATAATTATTTTCTCTTGATTTTATAAAATGATGATCTTCTTTTAAGGTTTTAAATTCAGGATCCAACCTAACATACTGATCGGTTATAGTTGCTAATTGCTCAGACAAGTTTTCACATTTAGAGCATGTAAGTTTAGAACATACCTCGGAGAGCTGGTCATTAACGTCTGCCATAAGAGCTTTTTCTTCTCCGGTAACCTTCTCACTTTCTTCAGTTTCTACCTTTGCCAAATTTGCCTGCTCAAAAGTTTCTTTAGAAAGCAGGTTCCAGTTGTATTCACCATCTTCTCTGGACATCATGGCACTATAATCTTTTCTACCCTCACTTTGCTGTGGAGACCTACCCTGACTTCGTTCCACACGCTCATTCCTGCATTCTTTTGCAAAGTGACCGTTTTGCTGACAATTGTAGCATCTCACCTTTGCCTTGTCAAACCCCGGCTTTCCACCGACAAACTTCCTTCCAGTCTTATTCATAAACCTTTTCACCCTCCTCACAATCATGGCCATCTGCCATTGTAGATCCATTTCTTCCATATCGTCAGCATCAATCTGATCGTAATCTTCATCCAACATAGCTGGATCAACAATCTTCCCTTGAATATAGTTCTCATAGGAAGCAATAAAAGAAGCATAGAGACCAAACTGCTCTTCAGCAGACTTGACACTCATAGGCATCTTGGAGTAGTTGTTGCTGGGAACACTTGAAGAGCAACTACTCTTGCTTACCTGGGATTGAGAACCACTCGATCCAGCTGCTACATAGCAAACATCCCCATTTGTGTTAACTGACACATGCCCCTCATGTGATGAGTTGGGGCCCGACTCTCCCTTTGTGTAGTAGGCAGCAGATTCAGTCTTCGATCCTGAGCTAGTGTTGACTTTAGCTCCATACATACCTGGATCTTGAACCTGATCCATAGGTGTCTCTTTTCTGACCATGTTAAGCTCAAAGGTTCTGAGCTTGTTGACTGCCGTTTCTAGATCATATGTGGGAAAGTCTTTGTCTTCCCTCATCAGCACAGTGTACATCTCCCATTTTGGTGGGAGAGCATCTAGAAGCTTCTCAACTATTTCTTCTTCTCGGTAGGAAATGGAATAATTGCTCAATTCAGTCATCAGATGGTAGTATCGAGTGATAATATCATCTAAAGATTCATTTTTCAAATACTTGAAGACTGAAAACTGGGTTTTGAGCAATTTTATTTTTGAAGCCCGGATTCCTACATTCCCTTCAAATTTGCTCTCAAGAGCTTCCCAAAGCTCTCTTGCTGATGTGTACTTTCTAAACGTATGAAGGATCTCTTGTGGAAGAGCCATAGTAATAGCAGCATGAGCCTTGCTCTCAGCCTCATACATCTTTTTCTCTTCTTCTTCCATTTTACTATACTTCTTGATTTGGTCACGACCTTCATACTCCATAATTGGTGGAATATAACCATCCTGGATGCATACCCACATCTTCGCATCCTGGTATTTGACGTACTGTATGAACCGATCCTTCCATGCAACGAAATCGGTTCCCTTCAGCAATCTTGGGGCCTTAGTAGCTGACCCTGCTTCAACTTCCATCTTCACTAACTCAGAGATGTTGATCGACGACATCTTTCCCGAAAAGTAAGAAACCTGAAAAGTTATTTTTTTTTATATTAAAGTACTGTAGGCGAAGTAACGGATAACTTCGCTTGAAGTAGGCGAAGTTGTAGAGAACTTCGCTGAAGAACTTCGCTAATAACACTGCTGATTAACTTCGCTGATTCTTAACTTCGCTTGAGGTAAGCGAACTTAAGAGGTAGGCGAAGTTGTAGAGAACTTCGCTTGAGTTAGGCGAACTTGAGAAGGTAGGCGAAGTTGTGGATAACTTCGCTTAACCTTATATCTTCGCCGAAACCCTACGCACAGTGACGGCAACTTCGCCTGATGAACACGAAGTTTCTGCAGATCTGTAAATCGGATTTTAACGAGGTTTTTGACGGTGTAAAGGCTTGAACACGATGGTAGGGGGTAAGAATGATCAAAAACACAGAAAACACGTCCCGCGAATAGTCGAAACGGGACGATTTCTACACCCGCGTGAATATCCCGAACCACACAATCGAGCAAATGCTCTGATACCAATTGTAGGTTCCCTGGACGGATCACACGAGATATCCCGGTCTACTCAGGTGCGGAATCCCTGCGTAGATCGTTACGAGTGTAGAAAGCAAACCAAACAAACACACACGAACAAACCGAAACACGTTATATATTAATAACCGAACTCACGTGATATGAATCACTGATACAGACTCTCGTCAACTCGATCGACTCAAACGACTAACTTGAACAACCCTAAACCAAGCCGTAAACTGTATTATAAATACATGACAACTTCGCCTGATATGTTCAGGCGAAGTTGTCCATAACTTCGCTTGTTCAACAAGTTCGCCTAGGCGAACTTGTTAACAACTTCGCTTAAACAAAAACATAAATAACATTACAGACTCGATTACAGACACTAGACTATGAACTACTGACATTTATGCACCAACATATATATATATATATATATATATATATATATATATAGAGAAGATTTCTTTTGAGAACCACTTTGAGTTTTAAGAACTCGAAAAAACTCAACATAACAATTTTTTTTTTTAAATTTTTTTACACATACGTAATATATGTAGGTTACATATACGTAAAAAAATTACAGAATTTTTTACGCACCGCATCAACTTTTTACATATGTGTAACAAACGGTTAAATTAGTGTAATAAGTGGACATCTTTATTTTCGCTCCTACCATAATTTTTTAATCAGATTTAATCTCAACCACATAATCTAATCTATTTAATTAAATGTGTGGTTAAAAATGAAGTTATTAAGTTCTTAAAACTCAACAAGGTTTTCAAAATATTCCTCACCAATATATATATATATATACACACACACTTGGTTAGATCCCGTGTTACACACGGACGAAAAATATATAAAACTTCATATGTATGTGTGTGCATGCGCGTGCGCGCGCGCACTTGTGTGTTATATACATTTTAATGAATTGTAAACGTCAGATAATTATAGGATTTCAGTAAATCAAGACATTTAAGTATAGATGTTGTAAAATAAGTTGTGTGTTATGAAAACTATTTTTATTGAAATTATAAGACATTTAAGTACACAACATAAAAAAATGCTACAAATATGAATATAATAATGAGATATATTTATAATTTTATTAAACTGCGCATTTAATAAAGCAACAATATAATCCAAATCTTTTGGCTTAAACACCATTTCAATCCAAACATCCATACATCCAGTCCAAGCGCTCATAAATAATTTCCCAAAATCCAAAAAAAAATGAAGTCTCAAAATTAAAAAAAAATAACAATTAAAAAAATTAATTGTTTTTATTACTCAATAAATGATGATTTTAACAATTAATTTTGAAACTTTCTTCAACTTAGTAGTTAATGTTTAAAATTAACATGTGAAAATTATATAAATGGAAAATTGATGAGTTGGAAGCCTTTGTGGGCATGCTAATTAAATGTCATGTGAAAACCTTATATTGCTTTAATAGTATAGTAAGATATGATCCAAACTCTCTCTCTCTCTCTAAATATATATATATATAGGGTAAGGTTAAAATAAAAACCTACTTGACTTGTGAAAAACTCTAGAAATCCATTCTCAACCACATGTTTTTAATTAAAGTTTGAAGCTTGTTGTTCAAAATTAAAGTTAATAAAAAATGTAAAAGTAAATATAATTTGTTCTCTCTCTTGAAAACATATATAAAAATTAGTAAAAAAATGTTAAAAAATAACAAAACATTTTTTTCCGATTTTTCGATGGTTTGTATTAAATGTAACAACATATATTACATGTGCATAAAAAAACAAAAACAAAAAAAAACGATGTTAAAAAGGTTGCATTTGAAAAAAAACAGTTGCGTTATCTGATAAAAATATTGCATTAGGTCTAATGCAACTTTACCTAATGCAGCTTCTTTTTGTAAAATAAAGGTTGCCTTAGGCCACTTTTTTGTAGTGTGTGTGTGTGTATATATATATAACCCACTTGAGTTGTGAAAACTCTAGAAACCCATTCTCAATCACATCTTTTTAATTAAAGATTTAATCTTGTGGTCCACAATTAAAGTTAATAAAAAATATAAAAGTTAATTTACACTTTCTCTCTCCTGAAAACATATATAAAAATTAGTAAAAAATGTAAAAAAAATAACACAACATTTTTTTTATGTTTTCGATGTTTTATATTAAATTTAACAACATATATTATATGTAACGAAAAAAAAACGATGTTACATAGGGTTTTCACGGGTTTTAACAACTCAAGTGGGTTTTCATTCTATACTTTGCCTGGGTTCTAGTGAAAACTCTTTTTAAAGAGAAAACTTAAAAACTCCTAAAAACTTCTAAAAAACTATTTTTAATTTTTTTTTAATTTTTTTTGAAGTTTCTTTTTTTTTTCCATTATTCTTATATGTTGTTATTGGTTAAAAAAAAAAAACTTGACGGTAACCTTGTCGGTATAGTGCGCATGTGTAATAGTGTGCATTGCATATATGCAAAAGTGTTTGTATTGCATAGAATACAACACTATTGCACATATTTGTTACACACTATTGTATATATGCAATATAAGACTAATACACACATCGAATACACATTAGTACGTATGTGTAATACAACATTAACGCACATGTGCACCACATCGACTTTTATTTTATTATTATTTTTTTCATATAATACAACACTACTACACATATACAATACACAAATATTGAATATATGCAATAAAACACTATTAAACTAAACAATACATAGTAATACACATGTGTAATACAACGGTATCGCACAGTAATACGTATGTGCATTACAGCGGTTTTTTTTATTTTTTTATTTATTTTTATTTTTTTATATTTTTTGAGTGAAATATAAGAATATATAAGAATAATGGCTAAAACAGAATTTTGAAAATATTTTTTTATTTTTAATTAAAAATAATTCTTTAGGAGTTTTTAGGAGTTTTTTATTTTTCTCTTTAAAGGTGAATTTCTCTTGATCCTCTCCCTATATATATAGGGTTAGTTATATTTGAGAACACAAAAAAAGTTCAGAACTTTTAAAAACTCTTAAAAACCAAATGTTTTTTTTAACTTTTTTTATATATTAACATTATTTGAGACTTGTTTTATCATATTTATAAAAAAAAAATTTTGATTACATATATAAATCAAAAGTTACACATGTTATGTGATAAAAATTTACATATGTGTAAAACAACATAGATATGTGTAAAAAAACTAATTTTCATAATTGTAATCGTAAATATAGATGCCAAAAGTGATAAAATTATACTTAAATAACATTAACCTACGAAATTTTTTACAAAAAACGTTAATTATTAAGAGTTTCTTCAAGTTCTTAAGTAATTTAAGAGTTCTCAAATGATACCAATCCTATATATATATATATATATAGGATTAGGTTCATTTCCGAAGTTTTCTTATTGCGAGAAGTTCTTCCAGCCAATCATATAATTTTCTTTTTATTTTATGTTTAATTAATTATTGGGGCATATTAGTAAAATTTTCATGTTTTGTTTTTTGGTAACTATTTAATAAGTCAGGAGTTTCACACATCGTTTTCTTTTTATCCTTTTTTATATTATATCGATTATTAATTTTTTATTATTTCAAAAGTCTTTTTACAATTCCATATTTTTATATTAAAATAAGAAAAACTCACTCCGAATAATTATCCCAACACATTAAAAGTAGATGCTACACATCAATGTTAATAACATATCCTATACACATCATACAACATATCCTACACATTAAAAATATATGCTATACATCAATGTTCCCAACATATCCTACACATCATACAATGTATCAAACAACATATCCTATACATTAAAAATACATGCTACACATCAATCTTAACAATATACCCTACACATCATATAACATATCCTACACATTAATTAATCAACATATCCACAACCCATATATGAACCTACATAACACATAAATGACCCTACATGTTATAAAATTTACACGTACAAAGTTCAATATACCACATACACAGTACATATATGAACTCACGCATGATAAAATTTACACATACACAATTCGAAATACCACCTCCACAGTACATACATGAAGCTACACACAATAAAGTTTACACATACACAATTCAAAATACCACTTACACAGTACAAAATAAACTCCTTTTTTATATTAAACTACGTATAATAAATAGTGGATTACGCTAATAACTTACAATTATAAAATTTTCACATACATTAATATCTAGCTTAATGAAAGAAATAAAATAGTAAAAATTATATACGACACTATGACTATTGATTAAGCATAAAAAATGAAACCGTTAATATCACTTACATAGTACAAAATAAACTCTTTTTTTATATTAAACTACATATAATAAATAGCGGATCATGCTAATAACATACAACTATAAAATTTTCACATACACTAATGTCTAGCTTAATGAAAGAAATAAAATAATAAAAATTATATATGACACTATAACCATTGATTAAGCATTAAAAAAAATGAAACCGCTAAATGCATTAATGTCTAGCTTAATAAGGGATACATCACAAAACACATATGCACCCTTTTTAATTAAAAATATGTCATCAACATGTATTTGTATTTATGAATTTGCCATTTCTTTTGTTGACCACTGATTAAACATAATCAATGGTTCAGATTCTCTTCTCGCATTTCTCGCTATAATATCACTCCTTGCAAGATCCATCCCCTATATATATATATGGTTGAGTTTAATAGAGAAATCATATTAGTGTGAGAAGTTGGAGAAATCTTTTGAACCAATCATATTTTTTCTTTTCTTTTTCTCATTGTATAATGCTAAACCTAATAATTTATTTTATATGATAAGTATTAATTGTATTTTATAGTTTCAAATTGTCAAAACAAATTAAATTATTAACAATAATATCAAATCATCATTCAAGTTTTGAGCCGATCATACCACTTTTTATTTATTATTATTATTATTATTATTATTATTATTATTATTATTATTAATCCTTGCCACTTCGTCAACCATTATTATTCATTTCCTTCTTATATTCTTATTTATCATCTAAATTTAATTTGACAACGTTTAACTTAACAAAGTGTCCCATAAGTACACTATTAACACTTCATCAAATTGTATGTATAAAGCATATGTGTAGGCTTATATCAATTTGTGTATCTTTTGACCCCTTCATGTAATATATATGTGTAGTATTTGATTCCTTTGATTTATTTATATAGTGTTTTATTTTGCATACGTATTAATAACACAACAAATTATTTTGAGTCGTATTCATATGTAGGATTTGCTCAGTAGACCAGCATAATATTTTTCAGTATTATTCATGTAACATCCTACACATTTATTATTTAAGTCGTATTCATGTGTAGGATTTGTTCACCAGACCAGCAAAAATTTCTTCAGTAGTACACATTTATTATTTGAATCATATTCATATGTAGGATTTGCTCATCCGACCAGCATATTTATTTGATTGTATTCATGTAACATCCTACACATTTAATATTTTAGTCGTATTCATGTGTAGGATTTGTTCACTAGACTAACATAATTTTTTACAGTAGTATTCATGTAACATCCTACACATATATTATTTAAGTCATATTTATGTGCAGGATTTGTTCAACAGACCAACATAATTATTTTTAGTTGCATTTATGTACCATCCTACACATTTATTATTATTATTCCTATACACATTATAATAACCCTACATATAAATATTTTGCATGTGTAGACTTTGTTCAAAGTGTGTGGGTTAAAATATCCATTCGAGTTCTTTATAATTCAAAACTACACAAACACATAATATACTTACAATAAATTATGATAAAAGTTACTCATCCACTATGTCAAAATAAATCTACGCCTGAAATAACAATAATTAATAACAAACAAAATCTAAAGAAATTCTGTATTTTCGTAAAATAGTTAACTTAGAATGTAAAACCTAATAGTTTGTTTTATATACAAAAATAATATAATTAACCTTATCTAAACAGGACACAAATTTGGAATGTGGCAGGCCATCAATTTGGAATGCATTAATATATGAACGTTTTAGCTTAAACTTCTAAATAACTAAATACCAATATACCCTTTTAGCATTAAATATATTAAAAAAGGAATATCAATATTACAAGATTGTCATCTTGAATGTAGGCCATAGATCAACACAATCAACGGTTGTAATTAACTTCTCATACTTCTCACGCTAATATGATTTCTTCACTGAACCATTTCATATATATATATATATATATATATATATATATAACATTAAATATTAAATTATTATCATACATATACTTTTATGATAATTTATTTTTATCTAATGTATGCATATTTGTCATATAATGCAATTGTTTCTTTTTATGTAATACATAATTTCTTAGAAGTTACAAGTAGTATTAAGCTCATGGCTTAAAATATACATTATAGAACTAAGGTCATGGTGCTATACAATTAATTAACATGAAACATGCAATTGTTTATTAAGCTCATGGCTTTATATATACACTTGTGGCATTAATATTTATTCATCTCTTTTTAACATGATGGAAAAGTAAGAGAGAATGTTTATTCAATAAATTAATGTAAATGTCATTACTTTTGACGAAGATCGGCTTTCCTGTCATGTCCAGTTGTTTGTGATGTTTTTTTTGGAATCCTGGCATCTTGTTTTCTTTTAATTAAATAAAGGGAAAATACCTCACAAGAACACACCATAAATATTGTTAAACAATCATGAATATTCGACGTTGAAAAAGGTAGCACGTAAATGTTTTACGTCCATAACTTTGGAATGTTTGTTCTTTCTTTTAAGTTTTAACAACGCCCTAAATCGGGAGTTTGGATAGCTACTTCAAATAGATCTAGAAAAAGAATTGGTGCAAAAGTTGCTTAATGAGACAGTTGAACTAGACAGAAGAAACTGTAGTTGAAGAATTTTTTTTTTCAATGGGCTACTCTATCGGATATAGATATTAAGTATTAGCTAACGAATTATGAGTCTTACGAGTTACGACGTTATTGCCGGTAAGGTTTGCTACACAACAAGCGATAAAATCCTCCTCTTATAATAAAAGAGTGTCCTTAATTTTGTCTACTTGTCACTTTTAGATAGCATCCAAATTGGTTTTTCAGCTCATCTTTTTACCCTTTGCATCGTGGATCCTGCGTATCAAAACTCCCAAACTAATTGAAACAAGATCTATATCGAAACCTCAATGCCTCTAACACAATTCCTATCAAAATTCCCAATCATGTGCCCTGAGGTAAAAATTCGAATTCGCTGCCATCAATTATGTGTTGTGATTAGTTCATGTCAGGATTAGGTTTTTAACGTATTATTATCAATTTTTGTTGCTTTTTGTAATTGTTGTTGTGTTAAAATATCAATTCAAATAGGTTTTATATGTAAATTTACACTTATTGTATGATTAGTATTGTACAGGTTTATATTGTTAAACTTGGATTAAAGGACTAAAAGTGTGATATGCTGAAAAGTTCAAGGATTAAAGATGATGAAGGGCTCAAGAGGCTAACAACATGGTGTATAAAATGATGCTTCTCTCACCTCGAGAGATCGATCGTAATCACGTTCAGTTTTCTTTCATCTAAAACTCTAGTTTGCCTAATCTTCAATCAAAGGAGAATCTATTGAAGAATTCTACACTGCTTCAATCTTGTAATGTTTTACTTCTTTGTTGTTTCTTTTTATCAAAACTGTTAGGTTTTAGTTCTGTGATAATTAGTAGATTAATTGTAATTGTGATTGAATCTTGTATCTTTTTTGTTTTTGTTGAAATAAAATTTGTGTTTTCTGCTCAAATTTTATCATGTTGGAAAGTGTATGATTTCTTTGCTAGTTAGGGTTTTCGTTTGCTTCGTTCTCAAGCTTAATTTGTGATATATTGGTATTTGGCTATTAAGGTTTTAGCCTATTTTATTATGAACTAGCGATCTTGTATGAGCTAACCAAAACTTTATTTTTAGTAGGATTTGGCTTTGTTCTCAAGTATAAGCTACCAAAACTTTGGTATTTAGCTGGATTGGGTTTGCTATCTAAAATAGGGTTGTGACATAGGTTGTTGCCCTTTTACCCACTAGCTCATTGTAATCGTTTGGATGTTTTTAATGTGGAAGTTATTTAAAAAAAAAAACTACCAATTATTCTTGCTCTTCTTCGTGTTAAGTTATGGCACGGATGACCGTGATAAAGGTATTTAATACTGAAACTTAACTCTTTACCTTCAGTGAAATAAACAAACTTTGGGAAAACATGTGTGATCATGTGTAGTTATATTTGAAAGGCACGTAATATGTAGGATCTTTTAAAGGCACCATTGCTGATTTTTGAAAGGTAGGCTTCAACCGAAACAATTATCCAGTCGGCCGGTGAACCACTTCGAGCCGGCCTGGTCTGAGGATCGAACGGCCGAACTGGTCCGGCCTCAAAAGCATTGCTCTAACGTGTAACAAATAAGGAGATTTAAAGAACAAATGAAGAATGAGTTTGACATGAGTACGCTTAGTCTCCTACTGCTTTGGCCGAAGTCTCCTCCAATATAAATGATGGGTTACTTAAATATGCACTCTATACCTGGATATCAAGGAAAACGTCATGGGTGAACTCGTGATAGATGACCCAGTGGGTTGTACCTTACCCTGGCGGCTTGATTAACTACAATATCTCTTCATTTCTATTAAGGAAAATTCCAAAATAACCATTTTTATCAACTTTTTTCCAACTAGCGATGGTTTTGAAAAAACTATCCAAAATAGTCACCCTTTCCCATCGGATCCAATGTAAACAAGAACTAATCTGACGGATTAGATGGGCCTCTAAAATCTCGCCACGTGTCACGATGTTTGGTCTTCTGACGTAACACGAAGCCAATTCGTCGTCCAACGAAACTTGTTTCTTCTTCCGACATAATATTTCATCTTCTACATCTCAAAACCTGAACCTCCATAACCAATCTTCATCTCCGTCTTTCTTATTTCTCCATATAATAAACCAAATTCATAATGTAAATTGTTTAGTTTTTCGACGTGTACAAAACCATAGTATTTGTTTTCCACGAATCACATTTTTTGTTAAGAAATCGATGAAAGATTAATCCGTTAAATTCGACGGTAACTGGAATTAAACCGTTGGACCCAACGGTTTAATTTTACGTCAGTTCATCACTTTTTACGTTAGACGATTTTTTTACGTCAGATGTGACATAATATTTGTACACGTGGCGATTTCTAATATGCTGAGTTAATATGTCGGATCAGTTCTTGTTTGCGTCGGATCCGACGAAAAAATATGACTATTTTTGGTGTATTTTCAAAACCATTGCTAAATTTGGAAAACGTTGATCAAAATTGATTATTTTGAGAATTTTTCTCTTTTAATTAAGTCAAACTGTGAAAATATTCTGTTACGCTAAAGGTTTATATAACAAACTAACGATATCTCATACCATTAAAATTAAAATTTTATTCATTTTTTTACGATATCTCATCCATCATTATCACCGTGACACCGTTGGCCATGAAACCAATTTTTTTTCTTTGCCAATTTAGTGGTTGTGAGTTGTGATTACAATACAGAAAAAAAAAGAAAAAGAAAAGTAGGGGTTACACCATTAAACATTTAAATGTTTAATTTGCCATCAAGCATACATGTATTGTACATGACTAAACTAAACCAAAAAAATAAGGAGCCATGATCTATGTAAACTAAGTAGCAGCGTTTGGAAACCAAGACCATACTAGAAAACTTAACTAGCCATTATCAAAGGATCGATACAAGACAGATAAATGTTTTAGAATTTGGAGAGAATATATAACAACAAAATTCAAACATACAATAATTCAACAACACTACTTCTAGCATGTACTGCTTTTTTTTTAATACGTTGGCGTAAAGAAGAAACCGATGCTTGACATTTTGGCTTACTTATGCCTTGTGGGTATAAGGAAAAGGGGGTCT
The DNA here is from genome assembly GCF_021521415.1 of Bidens hawaiensis. NCBI lineage: Eukaryota > Viridiplantae > Streptophyta > Magnoliopsida > Asterales > Asteraceae > Bidens > Bidens hawaiensis. The sequence continues at coordinate 200,743 of NW_027492444.1, forward strand.
TTATTTCTTAGAACCGGGGTACCTATTCCTTCTATGATCAAATCTTCACTCTTCATTCCATTAGGAAGTTCCCAATCAAACCAGTAAAGTAGGTTCGCAATCACGAACTCTATATTTCCTGGAGCTGTATTCTTCGCTGGGCAGGACCGTCGCCCCCCTCCAAACGGAAGCATCTCAAACCTGTCATATCCAAAATCAACATCCGGATTTGCAAACCTCTCTGGGTAAAACTCATGTGCATTCTCTCCCCACGTTCGTGGATCTCTTGCTAGCCCCCAAGCATTGATTAGTACAACCGTACCAGGAAAAACATCGTACCCACTAATTTGAGTTTGGTTTACACATGCGTGCGGAATCAAGTATGGGGCAGGCGTGTGGAATCTAAATGACTCCTTCACCACCATTTTCAAGTATGTCATTTTTGCGGTATCCAGTTCTTCTACCTTTTGTATTTCTCCTGCGCAATTTCGGATTTCATTTTGTAGTTTTTCCAACACTCTTGGATTTTTAATGATCTCGTACATTACCCACGTCAAGGCCAGAACAGACGAATCGATTCCACCCATAAGTATATCCTGAAACATTATTTGGGGATTATATTTAATTAGACCTCTATCAAAGAAAACACAATAAAATAAACCGTTTACCATCATAAGAGCTTTTAAATCTGCATAACTCGGTCGATAGCCAGAAGCATTTGGTTTAGAAGACATGTCAAGTACAGTATGGACAAAATCTTTGTCCTCATCACTTACATCTTCCACTTTATTTTTGAGATGGTCATCAATGATTGTGTCAATGAACCTATCAAGATTTCTAAATCCTTCATTCAGCCTACGATTCCATCCACTAAGTTGATCAATAAAATAACCCAACCACGGAAAAGAATCACCAACGGATCCATTCAATAATCTAATGGTTTCATCGAGCATAAAATCCAATGACGGATCGTCTAGCAGTTCTCCATAGCTCTTACCAAACGCCACCTTACACACCTTATGCTTTACTATTTCTAGGAACATACTGCTTAGATTCACCTCGGTGTTAGGTGGATTTATCGATAGAGAATGGACAATGCTCTCCATCTCTGTCACCAGCACATGATTAGTCAGCTTAGCTCTCTTAGGACCAAGGAACTCGGTTACCAAAAGCTTGCGCATCTCTCTCCAGTGATCGTTGTGTGGCGAGAAGGAAACATCATTAAAATTGTACGTTAGTAGTTTGGTAGCTTGGAAAAATGCGCGTGAACAAAAATTGTGATCTTGAGTTTTTAAGACTTCTTTGGCCATGTCAGTAGAAGAGATGATAAGAAAGGGTTGTGAACCAATTTGGATTTGCATAACGGGGCCAAATTGTTTCGAAAGTTGCCAAAAGGCCTCATGACGAGGCTTACCGAGTAGTTGGTGCAAGTTTCCGAGTATGGGAAGTTTTGGAGGGCTTGGGGGAAGCTTAGCCTTGAATGACTTCTTGGATTTTATGGTACTATAAACAAATATGCAGAAGATGGAGATGACTAATACTGCCCATTCATTGAAAATGGCCATGTGGTCGGTTTAATTTGGCTCATGGTGGTATTTTAAGTTACTCCTTTCTCTATTTATAATGGAGGCTCTCTCTTGTTCTCTTTAATTACTTTTTTTAAACAGCGATTTTCTTATGTGTTAGGCCACTGCATTTTCTAAATTTAGAGACCCCCTTGTACCAATTTGTAGACTATGTTGTCTTATGGACGTTCCCCCGCTAACAGTCATTTACAGTTGTTATGTCGTCACAAGAACATAAGTCTATATAATGGTGGCTAATTAGATGACTAATGACGATATGAAAGAAGGAAAAAAGGAAAATCATTAAAATATAATATTCTTTTGAACCAATACAATCCGGTATGAAAAATATCCTTTTTTAATACAAACCGTACTATATAATTTTTTTTTACTACATTGTTGTTCTTTAGCGCAAGCTTCATTATTTTGAGAGTTGTCTGTTATGTATGCGATATAATTATCATCAATGTATTCATTAGTGCATGTTTCGTTATTGTAACTTATGAGATTAAAATATGATGTATTCGTGGGTTGATTCCACCGGGGGGCATAGGGGCATCAGTGGCCTAACAATTTCCGTGACGGTGTGTCTGGTTTATGGCGTCTTTAGATTTGTTTAATTTTGGTGAGTGATGGTGTCTGCCTACATACAACTCACGAGTTGGTACATCAACCTGACGGGGATTGTGTACAATATTTGTTTAGTGATCAACGCTTATCACTCCTTATACCATACAACTTATGTGACCATATATTTGTTTCGTAATTTGTTATTCGTATAGATACTTATTTTAGACATTCGTTATGATTCGTTTGTTTGTGTTCTGATCATGATAATATTAACCGTATCGCTTCCGCTGCCCTTTGACTTTGTGTCCCGTTTGCTTCCTTCTTGTCGACTTATTGCATTTGTATAGTTCTTTTGTTACTGAGCAATTTTTGACACAGCCATGTATTTTTTTGTTGTTTACTTTGCTTATGTGGTAGGCACTCAAGAATCATGGGGATTTGGGAAGAGAAACTAGAGAATTTTAAAGAAATTGAAAGATACATGGCTATGTCAAATATATATCATGTTTGCTTCTGTCTTTTCTTTTGACTTCATATAATGAACCGAGCCAAACAAGGTCTATGAACCCAACAATCTCTGACTCAAAGGCCTTGAACACTTTCATATGCGCTCCTGATCGTACTTCTGTAATTTGTACATTTGCCTTCTGGTAGTTGCCACTATCAACTAACCTAAAGGCCTGTTGAAGCTCCCCAAAGCTACAACATGTCAATCATGACTAAACATGCCCCTAACGTGTTCTCTGCCCCCTGCAAGCTCCCACTCAAACAAACCATCGAATCCTAAGATATCCTGAGAACAAACACTCTCCATATTCAGCAAGTAATCCACTTGAGAGACCTTTTCAGCTGGAAAACAATTTTTCTTAATCCATTGTCGACCTGGAACTGTAACCGAAACAAGATGTGTGCTCCCACTGTCACGGTGTTCCCCGACTGATTTAACCTTCCTAGCTCGCTTATCCTGAATTTTCACTTTGGCTCTAGGTTTATTACTTGCAAAAAGAACCCTCTTCTGCCCACAAATTCTGTGAACCGAGCTTTGTATTTCATTGGAACTGAATCAACTCCTTCGGTGATACGTCGATAATATACAACGATCCCCTTTTCTTTCCACGAGCCAACATGAGATTCCCTTTGACTACCTTTCACTTCCCATTCCTGAACTTATCATCGTGCCTTGGTCGTCCAACTATCCAACTAAAATTAAATGTTTCTTCAAACTTGGAATAACCCTCACGCCTTTCAAAGTCCAAGAAGTACTGGCTGAAGTCTTCAAATCAATGTCGTTGATGGCCGTAACATCAAGAACTTCATCATTAACAAGTCTTACCTTCCCAAAATCACCAAACTTTAGATTCTTCATCATTTCACTATAGTGAGTGGCATGAAACGATGCACCAAAATCCATAACCTAGGAATCAACATTACACTCAACACTACAAACCAAAGCCTCATCATCTAAATTGTCTTATGCAGTGGTATCTTTTTTAACGTCTTTCTTATCATTCAAATATTGACTCATAATCTTGTCTCTTTATAACTCTAGCATACTATATCTTTACGAGCCTTAGACTGACTCCTCTTCCTACTCCTACTGCCTCATTCTTTTCCTAACCTCTACCTTCTGTGATTAACATATTGCATGATGATTCACCTAAACTTCTACGTGTTGAATATTCTCCCAAAATCAGGTCCCAAATCCCATAAAAGTAATTTTTGTAGATGAACTACAAACCGCAGTCACTATTCTAGACCAACTATTGAGCCAAAGGGATAATAACAACATTCCTTGAACTTCATCATAAAACTAATGTCGATTAATACTAAGCGGGACATGATCGAATTAAGATAATTAATAAGCGTTGTAATAGACCCACCCTCTTTCATTCTTGTTGTCACTAGCTATCAGATAAAATAGACCTTATTCGCTTTTGAGGTATTCTCATACATGTTGGATAGTAAATTCATCATACTACGCGTCGTGGTTTCCTTCATGATGTTAAATGCTACATCTTCTGACAACGACGGAGTTATACAAGCCATAGCTTTCTTATCTAACTTCTTCCATTCTACTTATGACATCTTTTCTGGTTTTTCATCTTTAAGCACTACAATCAAGTCTTTCTGACAAAGTAGCGCTTCAATCTGTATCTTCCACTAACCAAAATTCTATCCATCAGACTTCTGTATCATAACATTTCCGTCTTCTTCCATGGCAATGACTAAACGAAACTTGAATAAAAAACAGAGACATACACAGCAATGGCACGGGCATTAACGACTGTTCTATTGAACTCTGTTAAACAATCAATCTATTCAACGCGCAGTGGAGTAATGAACTTTGATATTCAAAAAACTGAAAATTAGACAGAAACGATAAAACATGACAATACGGTTGGCATTGTTTTTATGGTCTCTGTAATTGGTCTCCTTTGATTCAGCAAACTGTTCTTTGCACAACAGAATTTGATTTCGGCATGATCGAAAAACACAACAGCACAAACGGCTGACTGCCAGTGGCTGAAAACTACTGTCGACGCAAAATCTGTTTTCGTTCTTGGTTATCAATGCAAACTAAATCAATAAAATTGCTTTTGACTTCTGATATCCAAATCATACATATTATTATCTAAATATTTCTGACACTTTTAATACTTTTTGAGCTAGTTTTAATAAATTCTACTCGATCCTAGTTCATATTTAAAAGTTTAAAGGTTTTAAAAGAAAACGAGCTAAGAATTATTATTTTTACTAAACTTAAGACAACGAGTAATATGTATAATAATAGTAATATAAATTAGCATGACGAGCTACACCATGAAAATTAAAAACTAAATATGTTAATTTGCATGTTACAACTAAATGAGCTTAAAAATTAAAAAGATGATAAGACATTTAAATCATTACACATGTAATTTATTATATTAGTTCTCTTATTTATTTTTATTTGTATTTTTGAGGTAGCCACATGATGGTCACGTTGGATAAGAGAAATAAGATAAGCACATGAATTGAAGAATAAGTGGGCTTTGCATTTGTTATGGCCCACAGCAAAAGAGGGCTCGTTATGTGAAAAATAGGAGTTTTTGAGATGTTAGCAATTAAAAACAGAGATGGCAGAAGGCCAGGGCATGTGCCGATAATTTATTTTAGAACCCTACAACCTTCGACAAGGAGAAAAGAGGATCAAGAATTCAAGTTCGTTTGATTGGAAGAGATCTTTAATCATTCGGTTTGAGATCTTTAATTTGCTTGTCATTTAATTTATTGTCATGAACTCAAGTACTTCTTTGTTTTTATGACTATGATCGGCTAAACTTGTTAGAACCATCTAGTTTTTGGTTAAATAATGATTGATTAATGAGTTGTTGATTTTTATTGCTTTATTATGTGACATACTACTAAGTTTGATATTTTTTTTGTCAAAGTAAATCTCGCGTGATCTTGTCTTGCATGAATTAGTTTCGTGTCGGTTTAGGGTTACATGTTTTATCGTTTACTTGGTGTCTACGATAAATTTATGGTAGACGTGCCATAGGATTAGTTGACTAGATTTGTTTAAGCCCAGTAGTCCACCTCTTTTTAGTCCTACCCAAATAATTAGAGTCACTTGTCTTGTTGCCTTGCCGTTTTAGGTTGGCCATTGCTAGACATCGATCAGATTATCTTTATTAGGTTTGCTCAACCTGTAAGTTGAGTTATTTATCGATTTAAGTTGAATTACTCCTTTTTCCCTAAACTTGTTAAGAGTACGAATCCAAAAGCAGGAAACTGTGTTATTGAGACCTGCCCAGAGATATAGCATTGGGGTACGCTAGGTTTTCACCGGTTATTGCTACACGCTTTCTAGTATGATTAGGGGTTATTAGTGAAATCTACCCAGAGATCTAGTTTTCCTTAGTTATCCCTAGTTAGTTATCTTTAGACCCCGATTTCACATGTTCGTTAGCGGCCGAGGCTTCTTAATCATCATTAGGATACTAGACCTAGGTGGTTCTATTCGTCATATATGAGAGTTCGCGTTAAGTTTCCCGTTGGAATCCGTTAGTGTCGTTAACTTTTGTTAAGTTTCTAGTTTAGTTAATTTAGTAATTTAGTTTTAATAATTAAAATAAAATAGGCAAATCAGGGGTGAAGCTTCTTGGGAGAGTTGTTAGTAAAGACACTGGGTTTATTAGAGGGTTGGAAAAGAAGAGAACTACTAATGTTGCTGATTTGATGCGTCTTCTCCCAAAACTTGGTGACCCGCAGAGTGAGTTACTTTTGCTTCGATCATGTATGGGTATTGCTAAACTTTTCTTCGGTTTGAGAACATGCCAACCTGTACACGTGATGGAGGCAGCGTTGTTCTTTAACAAGGGATTGCGTGAGGCGATCGAGGACATTGTAGTTTGTGGAGGTCCTTTCTTTGGAGACCTCCAATGGAGACTTACTTCCTTACCCATTAAGAATGAAGGTTTGGGGTTGTATTCGGCAGTAAAGGCTTCCTCCTATGCGTTTGTCGCCTCGAGAGCGCAATCGTGGGTGCTTCAGGATCACATTTTGCTAGATAGTGGTATATGCGGAATGGATTCTGATTATTCTTGTGCTTTGGCTTGTCTTCATGATATGATTCCAAACGTCAATTTTAGCAGTTTCACTAACAAAGAGACCGCCCCCTCTAAAACCCAACATGCATTGGCGAGTGCTCTTTTTAGTAAAATTGTTCACGACATAGAGTCAAACTTTTACATGACAAGTAGACAAAAAACCATTTTTGAGTGTCTACGAGCACCACATGCTCAAGATAGATGGGTTAGGCCAACATATGTCTCCAACGGAGTATCGTACTATCCTTAAGTATTGCCTCATAATTCCTCTATTCCTGGTTGATGAGATATGTCCAGTTTGTCGTAAGGCGTGTTTAGACTCATATGGGGAGCACGCGGTGCATTATAAAGAGCTACCGGGTTCAAGTACCGACACAATCTGATTAAGGATGTGCTCTTTGACATATTCAGGCGGGCCAGAATTTCTGTTAAGAAAGAAGCACCTGTGAATTTCCTAGCTGACCCGTCGGAGGAAAAATCATCTCTTCGACCAGCTAACATTTGGTGTTTGGATGGATATGAGGAAAACATGCTTGTGTGGATTTAACAGGGATTTCCCCTCTTGTGGGCTTAGGGAGTAGTGGGTTCACAGCCGGTCAAGCTACTTTGAAAGCTGCTTCAGGGAATGTGACCAAACATGAGAAGGCGTGTCTGAAGCTGTGTTTATTCCTTTTGCTTTGGACACTTTTGGTTTCCTCGCGCCCGAAGCTGTGGAGCTACTTACCCATATTCAACGGGTCATGCATAGTAATGTTATGACTCCAAGATCTGCAAATGTAGTTTTTAAAAGATTGGGTTTTGCAATTCAGAAAAGGATAGCGCCGCAGCTTGTTGCTCGCTTGCCTTTTGTTTCGATGTAATTTAATTTTTAAAAGCGTAAGGATTTGTAATTAAAAAAATTATTAAGTAGGACTTGGTAAGGGTTAGTATTCCAAGCCATCTTACGTGTCTGCGAGACACGATTGATATATTTACTGTTGCATGTGTGAGGCTTAATTAATTTTTTTTCTGTTTTTAAAGCTAGTTGTGAATCAAGGTTTTAATAAGTAGTTTTTCGCACATCAACCTCATAATATGAACACAAGCTGAAAACCCTAAAAATAAACAAAAAAGGGGCATATACTCTCTTGTCTGTCTTTCTTGGTGTGAACACAAGCAAAACAATGAAAATATAATTGCTTTCTTGCCTTGGTAGATTGGACACAACAACAAAAAAAATACCTCTTGCTTACTTTGTCTTTTTCTAATGTGAACTCAAATTAGAAAGCCGATGGCAAACAAGGTGGATGGCGATTGTGTCACGTGTGTAATAGTTCTCCATATTTATTCTATTTTTATTTTTAAAATTTAAAAAAATCATCTAAAACCACTTCAACTTATTCTCTATCTTTAAACTCTATTTCTAAATTTTAATGAAATAATATAGGAAGCCTATAAATTTAAAGTGTTGCAACAACACTTCATTTTTAACTACCCTTTTATAAATATATATTATAAATCAATTAATATTGAAAATGATTATAAAACAAAATAGTTAGAGTTTAGATTATAAATAGAAGAAAGAGAAAAAATAATTAAAAAAAAAAGAATATAGAGATGAGAATGAAGAATGGGTTGGGGAGTTTCTAGAAAATGATGTATAAATTAAAAAAATTATGTTTTTTAGTTAAATTTTAAAGATGGAAATAGAGAACCCATTAAGAATGCTCTAAACCTCACAGACAACCCGAAGTCCACAACACCTTATTTTGATGCGGACCTTTTCAGACCTCAAGTCTATCACTGGATACGATGGCTAGCTGTCAACACCGAAAACCTAGATCAACAACCTCTTTCTCCCGCCACCGTGGTCTCCGTGTGTAGCGAGCCTAAGCTCTGATACCACTTGTTAGAATTAACGCACACACGAAACCGAGCACAAACACAAAATCAATAAACAAGCACGAGAATTTAACATAGTTCGGTCTAAAGTGGCCTACATCTACATGTGGCAATTAGGTAATCTTTAATGGGTGACAAAGGATTACAAGTACATAACATCATATATAGAGAGACTAGTCTAGAGTTCGCATCTTACTAAACAAGAAATATAAATCGGGCTGCCGCACCTGTCTCCTCTTTTAACTTTATATAATAAACCGAGCTAAACAAGGCCTACGGACCCAACAGTTTTGTTCTAATTTTTAATCCTGAGATGCTTGCTCTAGCCAAGTTGAGGTGCTACATGCACTTTTATACTTGTAATATTTTGTGTTGCTTTAGCCTTTAATAACCTAGCAAACCATTTATATAATTCACTAGACTTATTATGTTTATGTGTCGGCCAGTTGTGAACCCACCGGTATAGCTAATGTTTATTTTGAGCATGTATATATATATTTTGAGGGCAACTTTGGACGACTTTTCAAGAAAGCTGGAGACTCATACTATGGTGGGTAGACATTTGGCTTGAAGTCCTTGGAACCGTAATCCTGGAGGAAGCTTTGCTTACGATTCGTTTGCCGTTAACATTTCATTTGCTTAATATTGTGAAGTTTATGTGTAAATGTTATTTGAATGTAAACAACCCAATCAAGATCACTGTAATCCCAAATATTGATTTGTTTATGACTATGAAGTTTGTGTTTAAATATTGATTTGTTTTAAGACTTAAGTGATATCCTTTCCTAATCTGAATTCAAGTCGTTAGTAATTGATTAAGTTCACTTATTAGATTAAATATTGATAAATCTCTAGTATCGGTCGTTACGGAATCCACATATCAGTATAATTTGGTTCCTATCCTATCTACTTTACGTTGTGATAGTTCTGCATGCCTTACTATGCAAGTTGGCCATTTATTTTATATTCCATTCAGCATGCGTGAGCAATATATAATTTTATAGAAGGTGCATGAATTTCACTGCATGGTTTAAATTATACATTATAGATGGAATTCTATTCAAGATAAGAATATATTAATTGTTGTCTTCGCTTTCTTCATTTTATGACGGAAAAGAAAGAGAATGTTTGTTTTTAAAAGACAGAATTACATATATTATTGTTTATGTTTGTATTTAATTTCATTGATTGTTTTTTATATTTAAAATTGATATGTTTTATCCTTTACGTTTCAAAATGCTACGGCGTTTGTCCTTTGATCCTAACCTGGTTAGTTTTTTCTCATTAAATCAGTTGCACATAAGGGCAAATTGGGCATTTCATCCATTTGGGCAACGGTGGTCAACGGTGGTGTTCAATTAGTGGTGGGGATGGTGTTCATGTGGTGGATTTCGGTCGGCGACGGTGGTGGTGGTATTCCGGTGGTGTTCAAATTGAGTTTTCCAATAAGAAATGAGTTTTCTGGCAAAAAGACATTTCTTCAACAGCCGGAAACTAACGGAGTAACGCTTCATTAATTGTGGATAATTGGAACCAAACAAGTTAAAAGATGGGATAGTCGTGAGTTGATCGACAACGATCAAAAGATAATAGTTAAGATTATATACAATCAATATATATTTTTTTTCAAAAGGCCATAAGTTTTGAATTTTATATAGTATGCTATAAAATAAACTAATGTAAATGTCATCAATTTTTTGCGTTTTTTTAAGTCTTAACATCTTGTTTTCAATTAAATAAATAAGGAAATTTGAATTTTATTAATCCCATCATTTTTAAGTTAACTAGTAATAAGTTTATCTTCGAAAATTGTAACCACCGGTCACACTTTTAACACTATTTTTTTCATTAGACCACCGTTAAAAAAGCATAAACCCATTAAGTTACTTTCGAATTTCAAATTGATATTTTAGGGTTTTAGTTCGAAAGGAGTGAATGAGTCGATTAATGTAAAACTTATGTCGAAATGGTGCTCCGAACCACAAAACGGTGCTTCAATTCGGGTGTTTAAACTTTCAATTTACAAAAATCAAGCCGTGAAGCGCCATTTCGTGATAAGTTTTACATCAATCGACTCGTATCTTCCTTTTGATAAAAACCCTAAAACATTAATCTGAAGTTCAAAAAATAAAATTGTTAAACTTTTGGTTTGAACAAGGTGCAATGAAAATAAAAAATATGAAATGTGGAACCAATGACATCAATTTTTAATATCAAATTAATAAAATCTAATTTTCCAACAAATATAAAGAAAAGTGCCTCACGAAAAAAAAAATCCCCGTTTGTTAATAAATAATGAATGATGGACGTTCAAAAAGTTAGCATGCATCTTTGGAATAATTGATGAAAAGGTGGCTATGTGTTAATTTATAGAATATTCGTTGTCTTTCACTCTTTCTTTCTAAAATCATGACGTTGGATGACAATAACATCAAAGAAATCTAGAAAACAAAATTTTGAAAAAGTTGCTTAAATAATTACTAGAATTCGGTGAAAAAGACAAAGAACAAAGTCGTCGATATCTTGAAAAAAGAATGGTGGAAAAGAGTTTTTCAATGGGTTACTCCGGTAAAAGATGCTCATGTAATAAAAATTTGCAAAGCTGGCAATGAGGTTTGATAATAACAGTTCATATAACGCTATCGGTTGTGGTTTGGCTAGTATGAACTATTTAAAGTGACATGTCACTATCACGTAGACAGTGAGTTTTAACTTTTAACTAATTCGTCCTTTAATAAGCACGTTGTAGTTTACCTATATATTAAAAAAAAACCCAAGAATTGTGATTGGCCGAAATAGTATGGACCCATCTTTTCAGACAGCCTGGGTGATAACGGGATGGCCGAAGAAGGGCAAAAAGTTTGGTGTCAGCATGTTAATGGGAGATGTTGTGGTTTGGCCGTGTGTCACGTGAGGTGGATTTTGACGCCCCACGTAGCACCTCTATAACACTCAACCTAACAAGTAATTATAGTTAATCAATGTTTATAGGAGTTTAACGCATTGATGCAAATCAAAGTTACGTGGATAGATATTTAGAGAAATAATCATCGTGAACAGTCCATAATTTTAACTATTAATATTTTAAAAAATAAGGGCATTTACATATATCATCTTCCTAAGTTTTCTTATTACATATATACCCATTTCTTAAAAATCAATTATATATTTCCCTTCCTAAACCACATATATTACATATCTCTCAATTTTACTAAAATTAGCTAATTAAATGACAACTTTAATGTTAATGAACTAATTATAAAACTTTACGTATATCCCCTTCTTAATAACAATTACATATATCCCTAATTTATACCCAAACCGAGTCGGTGCTAAGACAAACATGTCGATGTTAATAAATGCAATTGAAGTTGATTTTTTTCAATCATTAGCAAATATAAAAAAAAATTTATATAGTTTATAGATTGAATATATTAATTAAGGTTTTATTATTAAAAAATATTTAATTAAGAGACTTAAGAATATACGGAAAAATCTCTTTAATCATTAAGTTCAAGAAAAGTCATTTGCTTATAATCATTTATAAAGAAAAATGGCTATATATTTAATTTTCTAAAAGAAAAACAAATAAATATGTTATTTGTTTATTATGAGTTAATTAATAGTCATGTTCGTTGCAACATAGCAAATAATTGGTTCTTTTTATTTTTAATTTTTTTATAATTCAATTTTGATTTTGCAATTTAAAATATATGGCAGACTCTCTTTACAACTGAATAATGCATAATAAGGGAAAAAGGGTAATTCTATGTTAAAAGAGGAAATATATAACTAAGATTTTAACATTGGAGAAATATGTAATTAAGAAGTTTAGTAAGAGAATATTTGTAAAAATTCTTAAAAAATAATACTTAAAAGTTGATATTTAATATTTAATAATGTTTACTTTTGATAGATCTTTATTTGTTATAGATAAATGACTTTGTAGTTTGGAATTGTACAATTAATATATATATATATATATATATATATATATATATATATATATTAAATAATTAATTTCTTTATGAGCAATTGGATTTAAAAGATTCAAACCTTGGTGTGGCTCCATGGTCGTGGTGGGTGGCGGTGGTGGAGGTGTCCGGTGGGGTGGTGGGAATAGAGGTTGGGTTTTATGGAGTAGAAGAAAGAGAAGGTGGTGGTGTGGGACCCACATATTTTTATTATTCCATCATTAAAAAAGTCACATCAGCAATAATATTAACACACTTGGTGTCTTGTTAGTTTGAGAGTTGTAACATAAAATACATTGAAAGTTCAGAGTGACGATAACATTTTGTTAGTTAGGAGTGTCCACGGCCAACAATTAAAACTTAAGATTACTCAAACCTCAATTTTGGCCTCAAGTCTTCATCAAGAATTGCATAAACAATCTGAATCAACTACACTCTTATTTGATCCATATCAAGTAAGAATCGTTCACAAGTTTATCTTAAAAATGTTGACTTTCAATTTATACAATCTGTAATCCTGCACCTTGCTTTATGGTGCATCAATTTCACAGTTTGAATATCCAATCTTGAATTCAATATAATCTTTTGTGAATTTCAAGAACATCGACTTGAATTATCGATTCAGATTTTAAATTATAAGACCGCCATTAAGATATTGAATTTGACTTTTGAATATCACAACTTAATTTTTACTTTTTGAAGTCAAAATATGTTCTTATCTTTGTAGAATTATTGTTCACAAACTTAAAGTACAATAATTAATATTAAATTTTCATTAATATTGATTACAATACATAAGTCGAAGAAAAAAGAACTTACACTACTTAATAATAAATTACATGAAATAAATAACAAACATAAATACTAAAGAAAACATAAACAAAGCAAAAACGGGTGAAGCCTGATGATTTCTGTTAAACAAAGATTTCTTAAAACAGATTTTGGGTTGCCCAGGTGAACCCGTCTGTCTCCCAGGACACAGCAGACGAATCGGTGTTTACCGTCAGGATTACAACCGAACTATACCTGAAACGAGAGCATGCATGGATGAGAAAGCTGGAAACGGTTCTGGTTCAGAGTTAGAATGCTTGAACTATGTTTGAGTAATGATTTGATTTGCGTGTTTTTCCGGTTATTGTTCCATCCCCTCAAGACTCGAACTTCATCGTCTATATATAACAGGCATGTGTTGACATTTGTCACAAGATGATGACACTTGTTTGAGGCACCTGACGCTTGTCACATAACTCAATACGTAGCAGATGACTCACTGACACATGGGGACACAACTCACCAGGTGATGACACGCTAGGTGGTCACTCGTCGCTACCCAGTCCCACCATCAAACCGCCACATTAAGCATGTTGCTCTACGCCTAAGTCCGTGTGCCATACTCTTGCTAAGGCCACTAAATGTGTCTTGTCATACAAAAATATAAGCTCGTGAGTCCTCCTCTTTATAAGGTACTCATGTAACATCCTATTTATGATAATAATAATAATAATAATAATAATAAATAAATAAAAGAATCTTGTTTATTTAATGGTGTGTTATGATTTAATTGGATTAAAATAATAATAAGTTGAGTGTGGGCTTGGAAAATAAAAGATGGAGTAAGGGATGGTGATTGGCCTTAAGGTCCATAGGCTTAGGGCTCTTTAAAGCATTCTCAATCCATTTCCTAAAATTATATGAGGGGGATTTACAAATTATATGGTATGGTTATAAGTGGTTGTGAGTAGAGAAGAGAGAAAATTTATATGAGAAAGTTAAATTTGAGTCTTTATTGTAGATATTGTATAGTTTTTTAATATCTTCAGAAAGTAGTTGTGAGTGAAATAGAGAGATAATATGATAATAAAAGTATAAAAATTATTATTTAATTAAATAGGAGAGAGAAAATACAGTGCTTTTAGTGTAATTATATGATATATATATGGATATAGGGTAGGAAACGGGCTGGGAATGCTCTTAAACACCCTTCAACCTCCCTAAAACCCTAAAATCCTCATTTCCATCATCATTGTCTCCATACACTCTAAAAAACACACACAAGCACTCTTAACATTTCGGACCCAGATCCAAGCTGAAGAAGAGGTAGATTTCGTGTCGAATATTCAACAAACAATAAGAAAACGCATCCTGATTCACGGGTTGAATTAGATCTGAACCGAGCCGAACCCAAGAGGTATGTTTTCGAATAAAAGGTCGAGTGTTTGAGGTCGGTTCATTATAAGATTTGATACTAAGACAAATCGGACCATATCATGTAAGAAAACCCAAACTTTTCCCAACGTTCAACGACTTACAAAACTGGGATTCTGACGACATCAATAACTGGGATTCTATTAGTTGCAGATCGTTGGGAGCAAACATGTTAAAAGATGAGACTATCGCCAATCAACTCGTTAGTTGGGACTGTTATTTGCCATAGTCTATAGTTAGGATTATTTAAATCCAATTTACCTTTTAAATATGATAATTTGGCGAAATTATTTTTTAGGTTTAGTTCCAATATCGTAACAAACCTGTTTGATACCAATCGAATTCGCATTGACTCGCCGCTGCAA
Source organism: Bidens hawaiensis (assembly GCF_021521415.1). Classification (NCBI taxonomy): domain Eukaryota; kingdom Viridiplantae; phylum Streptophyta; class Magnoliopsida; order Asterales; family Asteraceae; genus Bidens; species Bidens hawaiensis. Next base: position 215,874 of record NW_027492444.1, read on the forward strand.
TTCCCTTGTTTTTGTTTTTGTGTAATTTTTTTAATCTAACAATATTATATTGTGGGTTTGATATTGATACTGTAATGAATTTAACCGATACCGAATGAATTTCCATTGGCTTGCCGCTGTATTACCGACAAATAAACATCATTTTAATATTATTTTATCGGCTTTAAACGTGTTAATTTGAAGAAATCATTTTTTGGTTTTAGCTGCGGTATAGGAACGAACCTAGTCAATGCCGACCGAATTCGTGTCGACTCGCTGACGCAACGTATTGTTGAACTGACCCCCCGCGTTTTACCGACGAAAAAACATCATTTAACTATGTTATCTTTTTGTATCATAAGCTATACAAGTGTCACAACTATTCTCGGTGTTTACTAATTTATTTTTTGGGTTTGTTCATGTACTGGTACGAGCTTAACCGATACTAACCAAATTCATGCTGCTTAATTATAAGCTATACGTGTGCAGATACTGTTTTAGGCCTTCACAGATTTATTTATTTATTTCATCTAGTGTCATTGACGTAACAAACTTAATCAATACAATCAAATTTGTGTTGTGACGGCTGGTTTGGTTACGTAGTTGAAATGAAGTTGGATGGGGGTAAGAATGATGATCACAGTCGATCAAGGTATGTGTGGAAAAGTTGGGTCAACCATCTATCAAACCATTTTTGTCATCATTGTTAAAGCTTGTACTGTGTGGCAATTAATTAATGGTACTTAAAAGAAAACCACGGGCCACATGGTACCTACAGAAAAGTGACCACGAGGCATCGAACACCCTTTTACTCAATACATATATTCTAGTGATTTTCTTTCCTTTATAAAGTGACATAGGAGTAAGTTGGAATACCACCATTGGCCAAATTAAAACCAATTAATAACATGGACATCTTCACTGAATGGCCTCTTACAATCATACTAGGCCTCTCCATTTTATGCATATTCATATACACCACTCTAACCTCCACTAGTTCGTCCAAGGCAAAGCTTCCCCCAAGCCCTCCAAAGCTTCCCATACTCGGAAACGTTCACCAACTACTAGGTAAATCCCGTCATGAGGCCCTTTGGCAACTTTCGAAACAATATGGTCCCGTTATGCAAATCAACATTGGTTCACAACCCTTCCTTGTCATCTCTTCTCCTGACATGGCCAAAGAAGTCTTAAAAACTCAAGATCACAATTTTTGTTCCCGTGGACGTTTCCAGGCTACCAAACGATTTACATACAACTATAATGACGCTGCCTTCTCGCCACACAGCGATCACTGGAGGGAAATGCGCAAGCTTTTGGTGACTGAGTTCCTCGGTCCGAAGAGAGCTAAATTGACTAATCACATGTTGGTGACAGAGATGGAGAGTGTCATCCATTCTCTTTCGTTAAATCCACCAAACACGGAGGTAAATCTAAGTAGTATGTTGTTAGAGATAGTAAAAAATAAGGTGTGTAAGGTGGGATTTGGTAAGAGCTATGTGGACCAACTGCTAAAGGGTCCGTCGTTAGATTTTATGCTTGATGAAACCATTCGATTACTAAATGGATCCATCGGTGATTCTTTTCCATGGTTAGGTTATTTTATTGACCAACTTAGTGGATGGAATCATAGGCTGGATGATGGCTTTAGAAATCTTGATACATTCATCGATACAATCATTGATGAGCATCGAAAAAAAAGGCGGAAGAGATAAGTGACGAAGACAAAGATTTTGTACATACTGTACTCGACATGGCTTCCAAAGAAAATGCTTCTGGCTATCGACCGAGTTATGCAGATTTAAAAGCTCTTATGATGGTAAACCATTTATTTTATTACATTTACTTTTATAAAGATCAAATTAAATGGTTAACTAATATTTCAGGATATTATTACTGGGGGAATTGATTCAACTGTTCTGGCTTTGATATGGGGAATGTTCGAGATCATTAAAAATCCAAGAGTGATGGAAAAACTACAAAGTGAAATCCGAAATTGTGCGGGAGAAATACAAAAGGTAGAAGAACTGGATACCTCAAAAATGGTATTCTTGAAAATGGTTGTCAAGGAGTCACTAAGATTGCACACGCCTGCTCCATACTTGATTCCACATGCATGCTTAAACCATACTAAAGTTAGTGGGTATGATGTCTTTCCTGGTACTGTTGTTCTCGTCAATGCTTGGGGGCTAGCAAGAGACCCAAGCATATGGGGGGAGAATGCAAAGGAGTTCTATCCAGAGAGGTTTACTGCCAATCCTGATGTTGATTTTGGAACCGATAGATTTGAGATGCTTCCGTTTGGAGGGGGGCGAAGGTCATGCCCGGCAAAGAACACAGCACCAGGTAATTTAGAGTTCGTGATCGGAAACCTTCTTTACTGGTTCGATTGGAAGCTTCCTAGTGGATCGACGATTGAAAATCTGAACACGGAAGAACTGGGTACCGCGGTTCTGAGAAAGAAAGATCCCCTTTTCCTTGTACCCACAAAGCATAAGACTTCATCAAGTACCGTATAAATAATTAATTGTCAAACATGATTTCATCTTTATGCAACAACTTAAATGAAGCACAAACATGTTATGTGCTGGAAATAATGTATTTGAGTTCTTGTATGCTTAAAGTTAGTTGTGCTATATATTTTCTGTAAGTTATAGAGCAATCATCTTTCATGTGTGGATGCTTTCATTGTCGTTCATTTGGCTAGTTATGTTTCCCGACAGTGGTGCGTTCCTCCTTGATGACGTTAAAATTAGTATGAACATTTAGCATCCCGCCTAAAAAAGGTTTGGTATTGAGGATAGTTCCAAGTTAATGCTTTAAAAAATGATGGCAAAAAGTTCCACACGAATTAAACGTCACACAAGGATCATTCTTAAATTTTTACAAATCTTAAAATGTCTCTCCACACAGTTTCACCATTGCATTGTGGCATACATATATCCCCGTGTATTCTTTCCAAGAAAATAAGGGATTTAGTCCCCACCTTAATTGGTCACGAGCGAGTAATCAACTTTCCTTTTGAGCATGCAACACATGTAATGTCCTTAGTCTGAAGAACCCTTTGGTTCTTTAAAGAGTGTCCATATGAATCTTTTAATTTTTCGCATCATTATTGAATCGGGATGGCCTAACCGATCATGCCAAACATAAAGCTTTCTTTGTCCATAAACTTCTTGTTATGACCATATTATATTCAATTGCGGTAATTTTAGTGCAATACAAACCAGAGGCAAGTGCGGGTAGCTTTTCTAAAACTTGTTTTTTACCCGATTACGTACATAAAATAAATCACAAAAATGATGCATAGATAAAAACTGGCCCAACTAGTTAAGCAACACCAAGACCTAGTGGCAAAGACAAAAAAATCAGAAATGTAAAGAACTAGAGAAAAGAACGATCTCACAACAATTTATCTGTTAATGAATTGCAAAAATCACTCTTGAAACAACCTAAATAATATGTCTGTAATCCACCACAACCGTTGTTCCAATATTGATTAGAACCAAGAAGACCATCAAAAACACAATACCCCAAATTAGGGTTTCAGATCTAAAAAACCCCCCAATTCTTCAATCAGAGTGAAAACCCTAATTCTTCAATCAAAGAACAACTTAGGGAAGAGTGAGCGATCAGCGCATTATTGCTTTGATACCATGTCACAAAAGAATATAAATTATTTTATTGAAAGCAAGAAACAAGAAAAATAAATCTTGAATGATTACAAGCAGAAACGTCGTTAGCAACAGCTCTATACAAACAAGAAAAGCAAACAAACTACTGATATAGAAGAAGTGTTAATTTATTGCACTCATAACAATGAATAGAATGTCTTCTTCTAAGGAGGCGACGACCTAATTGCACAAGGAAGGAGCAGATCGTTGACACGGTATTCCAAAGATAAGCCCAGAGAATTTGGTGTTTCCATAGCTAGCACATGAAAGACGCTCCATTCCAAACTAGAAGACGCGTCAGTGAGAAGCTACACTGATCGGGTTAAAGAAACCTGGGCTCATAGTCGATAAATGGTCTGAAACTCTTGTCTCTATAAATTAGGATCATAAGCTTTAAAATTTCTAAAGCTACATCCTTTTTGGAGTTTCAGTTCTTTCGGGTTTCATCCCTTGGATTACTATCAGATGTGGATCTGTCATAAGCTTTTTCCTTTCTTGAATGAACAGACTTACTTCGACTTATTTTGTTTGATTGACTTTGACTTGTAGAAATGTCCTTGATTGCTTCAAGAATTGGAGTCATAGCTTATTTCATCATCTTTTGGAGTTCGTCTTTATATTGGGCGGGAATTTCTTTATTTTCATTATTAATGTTCTCCTCATTCTAGTTTTCTTGGAAGAATTGTTCTGACAATTTTCACTTTCTTCTCTTGACATACTAAAATAAAATTTTAAAGATAAATTCAATGTTCGGGGAATTCAAAACTTATCTTTTATATATCATATTATAGTTACAAGAGTGCACAACATTATTATATAGCTACATTTGTTTACAACTACTAGGGTTCTTATTGTCTACTTCTTCTAGCGAACAATTAATTTCTTGATCTTGGTGTTTTCTTTTTCCTTTTCTTTCATCTCTATTTCTTTCTTGAGCATTGCTTCTGCTAATTTGGTAACATCAATTTCATAATGAGTTAAATCATCTTTGATATTATACATTCCTTCTAAGGAATTATAATCCGTTTCGGACATTCACCTTTAGAATGTAAGAATCTTGAATTATTGGATATCTAAAATATTTCTGTCCCTGAGGATATTCTTTCGGATAGATCATTACCTCTTTTCCCTTTATCATCATTAGTTTCTTGAATCTGCTTGATCATGCTCCATGCATATTCTGATTTGGAATGATCAGAGCTAGTGGAATGTTAGTATCGAAGGAATTTGAATCCTCCTCCATTTTTGTCTAATATGAGTCTTCATCACTGGATACAGGGATTGGGAGTAAAGTTGTCCCCATACACCCTTTTTTTACCCGATCGAGGTTGAAATAATCCTCGACTAAATTGACGATCGGACATCTGTGCGATGTCATATTAGGGATAGGAGTGTATTCCTATATTATCCGTACTTTTGTATCTTATTTGTAGCAATTTTATTATTTAATGTTGCAACTCTGATACTTTTAATCAAGAACCAATAACTATATAATAAGATTGAATCTTATCCGTAATATTTTTTTAATCATTCAATGATTATATCCTTTGATATTCTAAAAATGAATACCAATGATTTCATCATAAACTTAATAACTGATTAAAGCCTAGATATAATTAAATATCTAATTTTGATAGGAAAAGTTAACGTACAAATTAAATAGCATGCTAATTGTAATAATTAAGTAGTGTAATTATTCTGTAGCGTAAAATTACACTACAATGTAATTATATAATTATAGTCCTATGTGTATATATAATTGCATTATTTGATTTTCACAATTAGCATGTTAACTTAATTTATATTTGATCCAAACTCTCTCTCTCTCTCTCTCTCTCTCTATATATATATATATATATATATATATAGAAGATTTCTTTTGAGAACCACTTTGAGTTTTAAGAACTCGAAAAAACTCAACATAACAATTTTTTTTTTGAATTTTTTTACACATACGTAATATATGTAGATTACATATACGTAAAAAAATTACAGAATTTTTTACGCACCGCATCAACTTTTTACATATGTGTAACAAACGGTTAAATTAGTGTAATAAGTGGACAGCTTTATTTTCTCTCCTACCATAATTTTTTAATCAGATTTAATCTCAACCACATAATCTAATCTATTTAATTAAATGTGTGGTTAAAAATGAAGTTATTAAGTTCTTAAAACTCAACAAGGTTTTCAAAATATCCCTCCCCAATATATATATATATATATATATATATATATATATATATATATATACACACTTGGTTAGATCCCGTGTTACACACGGACGAAAATATATAAAACTTCATATGTATGTGTGTGCGTGCGCGTGCGCGCGCGCACGTGTGTGTTATATACATTTTAATGAAATGTAAACGTCAGATAATTATAGGATTTCAGTAAATCAAGACATTTAAGTATAGATGTTGTAAAATAAGTTGTGTGTTATGAAAACTATTTTTATTGAAATTATAAGACATTTAAGTACACAACATAAAAAAATGCTACAAATATGAATATAATAATGAGATATATTTATAATTTTATTAAACTGCGCATTTAATAAAGCAACAATATAATCCAAATCTTTTGGCTTAAACACCATTTCAATCCAAACATCCATACATCCGGTCCAAGCGCTCATAAATAATTTCCCAAAATCCAAAAAAAAAATGAAGTCTCAAAATTAAAAAAAAATAACAATTAAAAAAATTAATTGTTTTTATTACTCAATAAATGATGATTTTAACAATTAATTTTGAAACTTTCTTCAACTTAGTAGTTAATGTTTAAAATTAACATGTGAAAATTATATAAATGGAAAATTGATGAGTTGGAAGCCTTTGTGGGCATGCTAATTAAATGTCATGTGAAAACCTTATATTGCTTTAATAGTATAGTAAGATATGATCCAAACTCTCTCTCTCTCTAAATATATATATATATATATATATATATATATATATATATATATATATATATATATATATATAGGGTAAGGTTAAAATAAAAACCTACTTGACTTGTGAAAAACTCTAGAAATCCATTCTCAACCACATGTTTTTAATTAAAGTTTGAAGCTTGTTGTTCAAAATTAAAGTTAATAAAAAATGTAAAAGTAAATATAATTTGTTCTCTCTCTTGAAAACATATATAAAAATTAGTAAAAAAATGTTAAAAAATAACAAAACATTTTTTTCCGATTTTTCGATGGTTTGTATTAAATGTAACAACATATATTACATGTGCATAAAAAAACAAAAACAAAAAAAAACGATGTTAAAAAGGTTGCATTTGAAAAAAAACAGTTGTGTTATCTGATAAAAATGTTGCATTAGGTCTAATGCAACTTCACCTAATGCAGCTTCTTTTTGTAAAATAAAGGTTGCCTTAGGCCACTTTTTTGTAGTGTGTGTGTGTGTGTATATATAACCCACTTGAGTTGTGAAAACTCTAGAAACCCATTCTCAATCACATCTTTTTAATTAAAGATTTAATCTTGTGGTCCACAATTAAAGTTAATAAAAAATATAAAAGTTAATTTACACTTTCTCTCTCCTGAAAACATATATAAAAATTAGTAAAAAATGTAAAAAAAATAACACAACATTTTTTTTATGTTTTCGATGTTTTATATTAAATTTAACAACATATATTATATGTAACGAAAAAAAAACGATGTTACATAGGGTTTTCACGGGTTTTAACAACTCAAGTGGGTTTTCATTCTATACTTTGCCTGGGTTCTAGTGAAAACTCTTTTTAAAGAGAAAACTTAAAAACTCCTAAAAACTTTTAAAAAACTATTTTTAACTTTTTTTTAATTTTTTTTGAAGTTTCTTTTTTTTTTCCATTATTCTTATATGTTGTTATTGGTTCAAAAAAAAAAACTTGACGGTAACCTTGTCGGTATAGTGCGCATGTGTAATAGTGTGCATTGCATATATGCAAAAGTGTTTGTATTGCATAGAATACAACACTATTGCACATATTTGATACACACTATTGTATATATGCAATATAAGACTAATACACACATCGAATACACATTAGTACGTATGTGTAATACAACATTAACGCACATGTGCACCACATCGACTTTTATTTTATTATTATTTTTTTCATATAATACAACACTACTACACATATACAATACACAAATATTGAATATATGCAATAAAACACTATTAAACTAAAAAATACATAGTAATACACATGTGTAATACAACGGTATCGCACAGTAATACGTATGTGCATTACAGCGGTTTTTTTTTTTATTTATTTTTATTTTTTTATATTTTTTGAGTGAAATATAAGAATATATAAGAATAATGGCTAAAACAGAATTTTGAAAATATTTTTTTATTTTTAATTAAAAATAATTCTTTAGGAGTTTTTAGGAGTTTTTTAGTTTTCTCTTTAAAGGTGAATTTCTCTTGATCCTCTCCCTATATATATATATAGGGTTAGTTATATTTGAGAACACAAAAAAAGTTAAGAACTTTTAGAAACTCTTAAAAACCAAATGTTTTTTTAAACTTTTTTTATATATTAACATTATTTGAGACTTGTTTTATCATATTTATAAAAAAAAAAATTTTGATTACATATATAAATCAAAAGTTACACATGTTATGTGATAAAAATTTACATATGTGTAAAACAACATAGATATGTGTAAAAAAACTAATTTTCATAATTGTAATCGTAAATATAGATGCCAAAAGTGATAAAATTATACTTAAATAACATTAACCTACGAAATTTTTTACAAAAAACGTTAATTATTAAGAGTTTCTTCAAGTTCTTAAGTAATTTAAGAGTTCTCAAATGATACCAATCCTATATATATATATATATAGGATTAGGTTCATTTCCGAAGTTTTCTTATTGCGAGAAGTTCTTCCAGCCAATCATATAATTTTCTTTTTATTTTATGTTTAATTAATTATTGGGGCATATTAGTAAAATTTTCATGTTTTGTTTTTTGGTAACTATTTAATAAGTCAGGAGTTTCACACATCATTTTCTTTTTATCCTTTTTTATATTATATTGATTATTAATTTTTTATTATTTCAAAAGTCTTTTTACAATTCCATATTTTTATATTAAAATAAGAAAAACTCACTCTGAATAATTATCCCAACACATTAAAAGTAGATGCTACACATCAATGTTAATAACATATCCTATACACATCATACAACATATCCTACACATTAAAAATATATGCTATACATCAATGTTCCCAACATATCCTACACATCATACAATGTATCAAACAACATATCCTATACATTAAAAATACATGCTACACATCAATCTTAACAATATACCCTACACATCATATAACATATCCTACACATTAATTAATCAACATATCCACAACCCATATATGAACCTACATAACACATAAATGATCCGACATGTTATAAAATTTACACGTACAAAGTTCAAAATACCACATACACAGTACATATATGAACTCACGCATGATAAAATTTACACATACACAATTCGAAATACCACCTCCACAGTACATACATGAAGCTACACACAATAAAGTTTACAAATACACAATTCAAAATACCACTTACACAGTACAAAATAAACTCCTTTTTTATATTAAACTACGTATAATAAATAGTGGATTACGCTAATAACTTACAATTATAAAATTTTCACATACATTAATATCTAGCTTAATGAAAGAAATAAAATAGTAAAAATTATATACGACACTATGACTATTGATTAAGCATAAAAAATGAAACCGTTAATATCACTTACACAGTACAAAATAAACTCTTTTTTTATATTAAACTACATATAATAAATAGCGGATCATGCTAATAACATACAACTATAAAATTTTCACATACACTAATGTCTAGCTTAATGAAAGAAATAAAATAATAAAAATTATATATGACACTATAACCATTGATTAAGCATTAAAAAAAATGAAACCGCTAAATGCATTAATGTCTAGCTTAATAAGGGATACATCACAAAACACATATGCACCCTTTTTAATTAAAAATATGTCATCAACATGTATTTGTATTTATGAATTTGCCATTTCTTTTGTTGACCACTGATTAAACATAATCAATGGTTCAGATTCTCTTCTCGCATTTCTCGCTATAATATCACTCCTTGCAAGATCCATCCCCTACATATATATATATGGTTGAGTTTAATAGAGAAATCATATTAGTGTGAGAAGTTGGAGAAATCTTTTGAACCAATCATATTTTTTCTTTTCTTTTTCTCATTTAATTAAATATAAGGGTATAATGCTAAACCTAATAATTTATTTTATATGATAAGTATTAATTGTATTTTATAGTTTCAAATTGTCAAAACAAATTAAATTATTAACAATAATATCAAATCATCATTCAAGTTTTGTGCCGATCATACCACTTTTTATTTATTGTTATTATTATTATTATTATTATTATTATTATTATTATTATTATTATTAATCCTTGTCACTTCGTCAACCATTATTATTCATTTCCTTCTTATATTCTTATTTATCATCTAAATTTAATTTGACAACGTTTAACTTAACAAAGTGTCCCATAAGTACACTATTAACACTTCATCAAATTGTATGTATAAAGCATATGTGTAGGCTTATATCAATTTGTGTATCTTTTGACCCCTTCATGTAATATATATGTGTAGTATTTGATTCCTTAGATTTATTTATATAGTGTTTTATTTTGCATACGTATTAATAACACAACAAATTATTTTGAGTCGTATTCATATGTAGGATTTGCTCACTAGACTAGCATAATTTTTTTCAGTATTATTCATGTAACATCCTACACATTTATTATTTAAGTCGTATTCATGTGTAGGATTTGTTCACCAGACCAGCAAAAATTTCTTCAGTAGTACACATTTATTATTTGAATCATATTCATATGTAGGATTTGCTCATCCGACTAGCATATTTATTTGATTGTATTCATGTAACATCCTACACATTTAATATTTTAGTCGTATTCATGTGTAGGATTTGTTCACTAGATTAACATAATTTTTTACAGTAGTATTCATGTAACATCCTACACATATATTATTTAAGTCATATTTATGTGCAGGATTTGTTCAACAGACCAACATAATTATTTTTAGTTGCATTTATGTACCATTCTACACATTTATTATTATTATTCCTATACACATTATAATAACCCTACATATAAATATTTTGCATGTGTAGACTTTGTTCAAAGTGTGTGGGTTAAAATATCCATTCGAGTTCTTTATAATTCAAACCTACACAAACACATAATATACTTACAATAAATTATGATAAAAGTTACTCATCCACTATGTCAAAATAAATCTACGTCTGAAATAACAATAATTAATAACAAACAAAATCTAAAGAAATTCTGTATTTTCGTAAAATAGTTAACTTAGAATGTAAAACCTAATAGTTTGTTTTATATACAAAAATAATATAATTAACCTTATCTAAACAGGACACAAATTTGGAATGTGGCAGGCCATCAATTTGGAATGCATTAATATATGAACGTTTTAGCTCAAACTTCTAAATAACTAAATACCAATATACCCTTTTAGCATTAAATATATTAAAAAAGGAATATCAATATTACAAGATTGTCATCTTGAATGTAGGCCATAGATCAACACAATCAACGGTTTTAATTAACTTCTCATCTTCTCACGCTAATATGATTTCTTCACTGAACCATTTTATATATATATATAACATTAAATATTAAATTATTATCATACACATACTTTTATGATAATTTATTTTTATCTAATGTATGCATATTTGTCATATAATGCAATTGTTTCTTTTTATGTAATACATAATTTCTTAGAAGTTACAAGTAGTATTAAGCTCATGGCTTAAAATATACATTATAGAACTAAGGTCATGGTGCTATACAATTAATTAACATGAAACATGCAATTGTTTATTAAGCTCATGGCTTTATATATACACTTGTGGCATTAATATTTATTAATCTCTTTTTAACATGATGGAAAAGTAAGAGAGAATGTTTATTCAATAAATTAATGTAAATGTCATTACTTTTGACGAAGATCGGCTTTCCTGTCATGTCCAGTTGTTTGTGATGTTTTTTTTGGAATCCTGGCATCTTGTTTTCTTTTAATTAAATAAAGGGAAAATACCTCACAAGAACACACCATAAATATTGTTAAACAATCATGAATATTCGACGTTGAAAAAGGTAGCACGTAAATGTTTTACGTCCATAACTTTGGAATGTTTGTTCTTTCTTTTAAGTTTTAACAACGCCCTAAATCGGGAGTTTGGATAGCTACTTCAAATAGATCTAGAAAAAGAATTGGTGCAAAAGTTGCTTAATGAGACAGTTGAACTAGACAGAAGAAACTGTAGTTGAAGAATTTTTTTTTCAATGGGCTACTCTATCGGATATAGATATTAAGTATTAGCTAACGAATTATGAGTCTTACGAGTTACGACGTTATTGCCGGTAAGGTTTGCTACACAACAAGCGATAAAATCCTCCTCTTGTAATAAAAGAGAGTCCTTAATTTTGTCTACTTGTCACTTTTAGATAGCATCCAAATTGGTTTTTCAGCTCATCTTTTTACCCTTTGCATCGTGGATCCTGCGTATCAAAACTCCCAAACTAATTGAAACAAGATCTATATCGAAACTTCAATGCCTCTAACACAATTCCTATCAAAATTCCCAATCATGTGCCCTGAGGTAAAAATTCGAATTCGCTGCCATCAATTATGTGTTGTGATTAGTTCATGTCAGGATTAGGTTTTTAACGTATTATTATCAATTTTTGTTGCTTTTTGTAATTGTTGTTGTGTTAAAATGTCAATTCAAATAGGTTTTATATGTAAATTTACACTTATTGTATGATTAGTATTGTACAGGTTTATATTGTTAAACTTGGATTAAAGGACTAAAAGTGTGATATGCTGAAAAGTTCAAGGATAAAAGATGATGAAGGGCTCAAGAGGCTAACAACATGGTGTATAAAATGATGCTTCTCTCACCTCGAGAGATCGATCGTAATCACGTTCAGTTTTCTTTCATCTAAAACTCTAGTTTGCCTAATCTTCAATCAAAGGAGAATCTATTGAAGAATTCTACACTGCTTCAATCTTGTAATGTTTTACTTCTTTGTTGTTTCTTTTTATCAAAACTGTTAGGTTTTAGTTCTGTGATAATTAGTAGATTAATTGTAATTGTGATTGAATCTTGTATCTTTTTTGTTTTTGTTGAAATAAAATTTGTGTTTTCTGCTCAAATTTTATCATGTTGGAAAGTGTATGATTTCTTTGCTAGTTAGGGTTTTCGTTTGCTTCGTTCTCAAGCTTAATTTGTGATATATTGGTATTTGGCTATTAAGGTTTTAGCCTATTTTATTATGAACTAGCGATCTTGTATGAGCTAACCAAAACTTTATTTTTAGTAGGATTTGGCTTTGTTCTCAAGTATAAGCTACCAAAACTTTGGTATTTAGCTGGATTGGGTTTGCTATCTAAAATAGGGTTGTGACATAGGTTGTTGCCCTTTTACCTACCAGCTCATTGTAATCGTTTGGATGTTTTTAATGTGGAAGTTATTTAAAAAAAAAACTACCAATTATTCTTGCTCTTCTTCGTGTTAAGTTATGGCACGGATGACCGTGATAAAGGTATTTAATACTGAAACTTAACTCTTTACCTTCAGTGAAATAAACAAACTTTGGGAAAACATGTGTGATCATGTGTAGTTATATTTGAAAGGCACGTAATATGTAGGATCTTTTAAAGGCACCATTGCTGATTTTTGAAAGGTAGGCTTCAACCGAAACAATTATCCAGTCGGCCGGTGAACCACTTCGAGCCGGCTGGTCTGAGGATCGAACGGCCGAACTGGTCCGGCCTCAAAAGCATTGCTCTAACGTGTAACAAATAAGGAGATTTAAAGAACAAATGAAGAATGAGTTTGACATGAGTAAGCTTAGTCTCCTACTGCTTTGGACGAAGTCTCCTCCAATATAAATGATGGGTTACTTAAATATGCACTCTATACCTGGATATCAAGGAAAACGTCATGGGTGAACTCGTGATAGATGACCCAGTGGGTTGTACCTTACCCTGGCGGCTTGATTAACTACAATATCTCTTCATTTCTATTAAGGAAAATTCCAAAATAACCATTTTTATCAACTTTTTTCCAACTAGCGATGGTTTTGAAAAAACTATCCAAAATAGTCACCCTTTCCCATCGGATCCAATGTAAACAAGAACTAATCTGACGGATTAGATGGGCCTCTAAAATCTCGCCACGTGTCACGATGTTTGGTCTTCTGACGTAACACGAAGCCAATTCGTCGTCCAACGAAACTTGTTTCTTCTTCCGACATAATATTTCATCTTCTACATCTCAAAACCTGAACCTCCATAACCAATCTTCATCTCCGTCTTTCTTATTTCTCCATATAATAAACCAAATTCATAATGTAAATTGTTTAGTTTTTCGACGTGTACAAAACCATAGTATTTGTTTTCCACGAATCACATTTTTTGTTAAGAAATCGATGAAAGATTAATCCGTTAAATTCGACGGTAACTGGAATTAAACCGTTGGACCCAACGGTTTAATTTTACGTCAGTTCATCACTTTTTACGTTAGACGATTTTTTTACGTCAGATGTGACATAATATTTGTACACGTGGCGATTTCTAATATGCTGAGTTAATATGTCGGATCAGTTCTTGTTTGCGTCGGATCCGACGAAAAAATATGACTATTTTTGGTGTATTTTCAAAACCATTGCTAAATTTGGAAAACGTTGATCAAAATTGATTATTTTGAGAATTTTTCTCTTTTAATTAAGTCAAACTGTGAAAATATTCTGTTACGCTAAAGGTTTATATAACAAACTAACGATATCTCATACCATTAAAATTAAAATTTTATTCATTTTTTTACGATATCTCATCCATCATTATCACCGTGACACCGTTGGCCATGAAACCAATTTTTTTTCTTTGCCAATTTAGTGGTTGTGAGTTGTGATTACAATACAGAAAAAAAAAGAAAAAGAAAAGTAGGGGTTACACCATTAAACATTTAAATGTTTAATTTGCCATCAAGCATACATGTATTGTACATGACTAAACTAAACCAAAAAAATAAGGAGCCATGATCTATGTAAACTAAGTAGCAGCGTTTGGAAACCAAGACCATACTAGAAAACTTAACTAGCCATTATCAAAGGATCGATACAAGACAGATAAATGTTTTAGAATTTGGAGAGAATATATAACAACAAAATTCAAACATACAATAATTCAACAACACTACTTCTAGCATGTACTGCTTTTTTTTTAATACGTTGGCGTAAAGAAGAAACCGATGCTTGACATTTTGGCTTACTTATGCCTTGTGGGTATAAGGAAAAGGGGGTCTTTATTTCTTAGAACCGGGGTACCTATTCCTTCTATGATCAAATCTTCACTCTTCATTCCATTAGGAAGTTCCCAATCAAACCAGTAAAGTAGGTTCGCAATCACGAACTCTATATTTCCTGGAGCTGTATTCTTCGCTGGGCAGGACCGTCGCCCCCCTCCAAACGGAAGCATCTCAAACCTGTCATATCCAAAATCAACATCCGGATTTGCAAACCTCTCTGGGTAAAACTCATGTGCATTCTCTCCCCACGTTCGTGGATCTCTTGCTAGCCCCCAAGCATTGATTAGTACAACCGTACCAGGAAAAACATCGTACCCACTAATTTGAGTTTGGTTTACACATGCGTGCGGAATCAAGTATGGGGCAGGCGTGTGGAATCTAAATGACTCCTTCACCACCATTTTCAAGTATGTCATTTTTGCGGTATCCAGTTCTTCTACCTTTTGTATTTCTCCTGCGCAATTTCGGATTTCATTTTGTAGTTTTTCCAACACTCTTGGATTTTTAATGATCTCGTACATTACCCACGTCAAGGCCAGAACAGACGAATCGATTCCACCCATAAGTATATCCTGAAACATTATTTGGGGATTATATTTAATTAGACCTCTATCAAAGAAAACACAATAAAATAAACCGTTTACCATCATAAGAGCTTTTAAATCTGCATAACTCGGTCGATAGCCAGAAGCATTTGGTTTAGAAGACATGTCAAGTACAGTATGGACAAAATCTTTGTCCTCATCACTTACATCTTCCACTTTATTTTTGAGATGGTCATCAATGATTGTGTCAATGAACCTATCAAGATTTCTAAATCCTTCATTCAGCCTACGATTCCATCCACTAAGTTGATCAATAAAATAACCCAACCACGGAAAAGAATCACCAACGGATCCATTCAATAATCTAATGGTTTCATCGAGCATAAAATCCAATGACGGATCGTCTAGCAGTTCTCCATAGCTCTTACCAAACGCCACCTTACACACCTTATGCTTTACTATTTCTAGGAACATACTGCTTAGATTCACCTCGGTGTTAGGTGGATTTATCGATAGAGAATGGACAATGCTCTCCATCTCTGTCACCAGCACATGATTAGTCAGCTTAGCTCTCTTAGGACCAAGGAACTCGGTTACCAAAAGCTTGCGCATCTCTCTCCAGTGATCGTTGTGTGGCGAGAAGGAAACATCATTAAAATTGTACGTTAGTAGTTTGGTAGCTTGGAAAAATGCGCGTGAACAAAAATTGTGATCTTGAGTTTTTAAGACTTCTTTGGCCATGTCAGTAGAAGAGATGATAAGAAAGGGTTGTGAACCAATTTGGATTTGCATAACGGGGCCAAATTGTTTCGAAAGTTGCCAAAAGGCCTCATGACGAGGCTTACCGAGTAGTTGGTGCAAGTTTCCGAGTATGGGAAGTTTTGGAGGGCTTGGGGGAAGCTTAGCCTTGAATGACTTCTTGGATTTTATGGTACTATAAACAAATATGCAGAAGATGGAGATGACTAATACTGCCCATTCATTGAAAATGGCCATGTGGTCGGTTTAATTTGGCTCATGGTGGTATTTTAAGTTACTCCTTTCTCTATTTATAATGGAGGCTCTCTCTTGTTCTCTTTAATTACTTTTTTTAAACAGCGATTTTCTTATGTGTTAGGCCACTGCATTTTCTAAATTTAGAGACCCCCTTGTACCAATTTGTAGACTATGTTGTCTTATGGACGTTCCCCCGCTAACAGTCATTTACAGTTGTTATGTCGTCACAAGAACATAAGTCTATATAATGGTGGCTAATTAGATGACTAATGACGATATGAAAGAAGGAAAAAAGGAAAATCATTAAAATATAATATTCTTTTGAACCAATACAATCCGGTATGAAAAATATCCTTTTTTAATACAAACCGTACTATATAATTTTTTTTTACTACATTGTTGTTCTTTAGCGCAAGCTTCATTATTTTGAGAGTTGTCTGTTATGTATGCGATATAATTATCATCAATGTATTCATTAGTGCATGTTTCGTTATTGTAACTTATGAGATTAAAATATGATGTATTCGTGGGTTGATTCCACCGGGGGGCATAGGGGCATCAGTGGCCTAACAATTTCCGTGACGGTGTGTCTGGTTTATGGCGTCTTTAGATTTGTTTAATTTTGGTGAGTGATGGTGTCTGCCTACATACAACTCACGAGTTGGTACATCAACCTGACGGGGATTGTGTACAATATTTGTTTAGTGATCAACGCTTATCACTCCTTATACCATACAACTTATGTGACCATATATTTGTTTCGTAATTTGTTATTCGTATAGATACTTATTTTAGACATTCGTTATGATTCGTTTGTTTGTGTTCTGATCATGATAATATTAACCGTATCGCTTCCGCTGCCCTTTGACTTTGTGTCCCGTTTGCTTCCTTCTTGTCGACTTATTGCATTTGTATAGTTCTTTTGTTACTGAGCAATTTTTGACACAGCCATGTATTTTTTTGTTGTTTACTTTGCTTATGTGGTAGGCACTCAAGAATCATGGGGATTTGGGAAGAGAAACTAGAGAATTTTAAAGAAATTGAAAGATACATGGCTGTGTCAAATATATATCATGTTTGCTTCTGTCTTTTCTTTTGACTTCATATAATGAACCGAGCCAAACAAGGTCTATGAACCCAACAATCTCTGACTCAAAGGCCTTGAACACTTTCATATGCGCTCCTGATCGTACTTCTGTAATTTGTACATTTGCCTTCTGGTAGTTGCCACTATCAACTAACCTAAAGGCCTGTTGAAGCTCCCCAAAGCTACAACATGTCAATCATGACTAAACATGCCCCTAACGTGTTCTCTGCCCCCTGCAAGCTCCCACTCAAACAAACCATCGAATCCTAAGATATCCTGAGAACAAACACTCTCCATATTCAGCAAGTAATCCACTTGAGAGACCTTTTCAGCTGGAAAACAATTTTTCTTAATCCATTGTCGACCTGGAACTGTAACCGAAACAAGATGTGTGCTCCCACTGTCACGGTGTTCCCCGACTGATTTAACCTTCCTAGCTCGCTTATCCTGAATTTTCACTTTGGCTCTAGGTTTATTACTTGCAAAAAGAACCCTCTTCTGCCCACAAATTCTGTGAACCGAGCTTTGTATTTCATTGGAACTGAATCAACTCCTTTCGGTGATACGTCGATAATATACAACGATCCCCTTTTCTTTCCACGAGCCAACATGAGATTCCCTTTGACTACCTTTCACTTCCCATTCCTGAACTTATCATCGTGCCTTGGTCGTCCAACTATCCAACTAAAATTAAATGTTTCTTCAAACTTGGAATAACCCTCACGCCTTTCAAAGTCCAAGAAGTACTGGCTGAAGTCTTCAAATCAATGTCGTTGATGGCCGTAACATCAAGAACTTCATCATTAACAAGTCTTACCTTCCCAAAATCACCAAACTTTAGATTCTTCATCATTTCACTATAGTGAGTGGCATGAAACGATGCACCAAAATCCATAACCTAGGAATCAACATTACACTCAACACTACAAACCAAAGCCTCATCATCTAAATTGTCTTATGCAGTGGTATCTTTTTTAACGTCTTTCTTATCATTCAAATATTGACTCATAATCTTGTCTCTTTATAACTCTAGCATACTATATCTTTACGAGCCTTAGACTGACTCCTCTTCCTACTCCTACTGCCTCATTCTTTTCCTAACCTCTACCTTCTGTGATTAACATATTGCATGATGATTCACCTAAACTTCTACGTGTTGAATATTCTCCCAAAATCAGGTCCCAAATCCCATAAAAGTAATTTTTGTAGATGAACTACAAACCGCAGTCACTATTCTAGACCAACTATTGAGCCAAAGGGATAATAACAACATTCCTTGAACTTCATCATAAAACTAATGTCGATTAATACTAAGCGGGACATGATCGAATTAAGATAATTAATAAGCGTTGTAATAGACCCACCCTCTTTCATTCTTGTTGTCACTAGCTATCAGATAAAATAGACCTTATTCGCTTTTGAGGTATTCTCATACATGTTGGATAGTAAATTCATCATACTACGCGTCGTGGTTTCCTTCATGATGTTAAATGCTACATCTTCTGACAACGACGGAGTTATACAAGCCATAGCTTTCTTATCTAACTTCTTCCATTCTACTTATGACATCTTTTCTGGTTTTTCATCTTTAAGCACTACAATCAAGTCTTTCTGACAAAGTAGCGCTTCAATCTGCATCTTCCACTAACCAAAATTCTATCCATCAGACTTCTGTATCATAACATTTCCGTCTTCTTCCATGGCAATGACTAAACGAAACTTGAATAAAAAACAGAGACATACACAACAATGACACGGGCATTAACGACTGTTCTATTGAACTCTGTTAAACAATCAATCTATTCAACGCGCAGTGGAGTAATGAACTTTGATATTCAAAAAACTGAAAATTAGACAGAAACGATAAAACATGACAATACGGTTGGCATTGTTTTTATGGTCTCTGTAATTGGTCTCCTTTGATTCAGCAAACTGTTCTTTGCACAACAGAATTTGATTTCGGCATGATCGAAAAACACAACAGCACAAACGGCTGACTGCCAGTGGCTGAAAACTACTGTCGACGCAAAATTTGTTTTCGTTCTTGGTTATCAATGCAAACTAAATCAATAAAATTGCTTTTGACTTCTGATATCCAAATCATACATATTATTATATAAATATTTCTGACACTTTTAATACTTTTTGAGCTAGTTTTAATAAATTCTACTCGATCCTAGTTCATATTTAAAAGTTTAAAGGTTTTAAAAGAAAACGAGCTAAGAATTATTATTTTTACTAAACTTAAGACAACGAGTAATATGTATAATAATAGTAATATAAATTAGCATGACGAGCTACACCATGAAAATTAAAAACTAAATATGTTAATTTGCATGTTACAACTAAATGAGCTTAAAAATTAAAAAGATGATAAGACATTTAAATCATTACACATGTAATTTATTATATTAGTTCTCTTATTTATTTTTATTTGTATTTTTGAGGTAGCCACATGATGGTCACGTTGGATAAGAGAAATAAGATAAGCACATGAATTGAAGAATAAGTGGGCTTTGCATTTGTTATGGCCCACAGCAAAAGAGGGCTCGTTATGTGAAAAATAGGAGTTTTTGAGATGTTAGCAATTAAAAACAGAGATGGCAGAAGGCCAGGGCATGTGCCGATAATTTATTTTAGAACCCAACAACCTTCGACAAGGAGAAAAGAGGATCAAGAATTCAAGTTCGATTGATTGGAAGAGATCTGAAGAAACACTAACCGGACCCCGGACAGATTACTGGTAACCTGGGGGTTGGATAGCTGTTTCCCACGAGGGGTTAGACCCTTGGAAGATGGTTCTTCTGATAACCTGCAAAACAGACACCGTGAGCTCGTCACTGAGAAGGGGGGGGGGGTTCCTCCTTGTGACCACCCTCCGGCGTGAGAATCAGACTAGATTGCTCTTTAAATATAAAAGTATATTAAGAGATTGCTAGAGCAGATATCAGGTATATTATGATGATATAAGATAATGTAATGTCTAGATGATCATACCATTTGGGGTATTTATAGCCGAAGGTAGGTTTCCAAGGAGGTATGGCCGGCTGCTACAGTGTTCCTGTTCATCAACAGTAGCCTACGCACGTGCCCTGCTGGTAGTTGGTGGGTAGGCAGCGGCTGATAGTGACCAGGTCTGCTGTGTACTATTCCCTTTCCACCAACTGCCGGCTACGCACGTGGTATGACAGTAGTTGGTGAGTAGGCAGCGGCTAATAGTGATACAGTACAGGAGCATGCTGCTCGCCATACTGTATCAGTGAGCTGTCGTATCCCTGATCAGATCTTTCGCCCATACCTCGTCAGGTACAGTAAAAGATCCTTCAGTATACGGACTGGCTTATTTGGGCGGGAGTATTCCCCCTCCCGCCTCTGTGCGGGATTGCTCCCGGCTTGGCTCATTCCTTCAGGTGACACTGAATGATCGAGAGCTAAGTGCCTTGTGCGTGTAGCCATGCTGCGCGGGTGGCCTTCCCTAATGGCTTGTATCCGAGGCTGCTGGGACAGGCGGAGTCCTTCACCATTGGGAGGCATTTCCTGCGGGACCAGCTTGCGTACTGCGCGTAAGGACGTCACGTCTCTGAGCATGGTTGGTCCTGCGGATCCAGTTGGTCTCTGCGCAGACGTCCCTGTTTAAGGTGAGTCTTGCGGGTCCAACTGGGCTCTGCTGGGACCTACCTCTTCAAGTCCCCCCAGTCCAATGTTCTTCTCATGCGTGTTTAATAAAGTGAGGTGAACTTTTGGACTTAAGCAAAGGGTTTTGAAAAGGGTTTTGTAAGGTTTTCCATGGGGATTCTTTCCGCGGAAGTCCTTGTCACTTGCAGAAATGCCCGAGTTTCCTGCTTGGTCTTTGGGTATGATGCGGGTAGGTCTGTAATCTCCTCGCAAGTCAGGAGCATTGAGTCCCAGTTGTATGTATTTTCCATGAGGTTTTGGTAGTTTTGAACATAGTGATCAATTATGTTAAAACCACCAATTCCATTCTGGAGCTTCAAACAACTTTGTTCTCGACATTCCTGCTATGCGGGGATGTTATTTTCGTTTCCGCAAGCATTGACCAGAAGATCCTTCCTGGTTTCAATTCCCCGCGGAGCGCTAGGTATGTGAAGGGTTTTGCCTTAACACTGTACCAGTGCTCGTCTTACGGTTACTTTACTTCCAAGGTATTCCTGGCGTCAATTCCCTGCGGGTGCTAGGTATGTGAAGGGTTTTGCCTTAACACTGTACCCGCAGCCGTCTTATAGTTACTTGGTTGCCGAGGTACTTGGCTTCAATTCCCTGCGGGTGCTAGGTATGTGAAGGGTTTTGCCTTTACACTGTACCCGCATCCGTCTTTCGGTTACTTGTTCACCAAGGTTTACTTGGCGTCAATTCCCTGCGGGTGCTAGGTATGTGAAGGGTTTTGCCTTTACACTGTACCCGCATCCGTCTTACGGTCACTTATTTGCCAAGGTTCTTGACTTCAATTCCCTGCGGGTGCTAGGTATGTGAAGGGTTTTGCCTTTACACTGTACCCGCATCCGTCTTACGGTTACTTATTTGCCAAGGTTCTTGACTTCAATTCCCTGCGGGTGCTAGGTATGTGAAGGGTTTTGCCTTTACACTGTACCCGCATCCGTCTTACGGTTACTTGTTTGCCAAGGGGTAAGGGGTATTTTCCCGCTTACTTTTTAATATTTTCGAATTTTGAATTTTGAAATTCGAAGAGTTGGTGAAAAGATAAGAACAGTCCAAACCTCTGAAACGTCGTGCGACGGTTTCTTCTGACTGTCAGGACGTGCAGGAAGTTATGGTGACGTGACAGAACATGGTCATTCCAGTCGCTTTTTCTGGCGCGTGGGCACGATTTTTCGGGCGCGTGGCCGCGAAATTACTGGCACGCGTTCTGTCGACAGCTGTTGCCAGCTTGCTTTTTGCCACGTGTCATAGTTTCATTGCACCTTCGATTTCTCTCTCCTCCGCATTAAATTCACCGCATTAATTGCGATTACTATATAAAGGGGGAGAGGGTTATTTGTAATCCATACTTTTCACTCTTCTCTTCATCTTTAAGGCGATTTCCGGCGAATACTCCTTTATTCAATCGAGCATTCTCTCGAAATCGTTCTTTTCTTCCTCTGCAAGATGTCTTCTCGTGATGCTGAAGCTATAGCTGACGACAGGGGTACTGCTGGCGAGTGCCAGTGTGCTCTGCCCGGCGATCAGTACCGGTATGTTGTCAGGAAGTTCATGCTCGATCATCTCGAGCCTGAGTTTCCTGAATCCCACCAGACCGTGTACGATGCCCCCAGAGGCAAGATCGGGGTTTATGCTGCATTTTTTGTCTATGGGAATCTTAGATTCCAATTGACAAAATTTGTTTACCGTGTCCTTGAGAGGCACGGTGTTCATTTGACCGAGCTGCACCCTATGGCGATCGCCAAGATTCGCCATTTTGAGTGGGTGTGCCGGATTTTGGGCATCGAGCCCCATGTGGATCGCCTGATGACCTTCTATACCTGGAGGTGCATCCAGGGGTGGTACACCTTGACGACCCGTATTAAGGGTCTGAAGATTTGCGACACCGAGCGCAGTCTTCGCGCGTGGAAGCAGGAATTCTTCTACATTTCTGCCCGCGCCATCCCCCTTGCCATGAAGTTTAAAAATGGCCAAGCGATACCGAGCCTTCACGCCCCCAACTACCAGGAGGCGGAATGGTTTTCGAAGATATCCCGGATCCAATCTCCGGTTTATCGGTTTGCGGAGTCCGGGATGGTCATGTTAGGGATGAGCCGGGTGTGGAAGGATGCGTCTCAGGTTCCCATCCTTCTCGAATACGATTTGAACTCTATTCCCTATGGTATGTCTTGTCTTTCTTTTTGATACGCGTTTGTCTTCTAACTGTTTATTCTTTCAGAGGGAAATGATTTGGAGTCGCTTCTGTACCCGCGGGAAACCGACGGTCCTGCGCGGATGGGTACTCGTGCTCTGGACGAGGGCGAGTTGCCCATCCTGGAGCAAACGGCGGATCGGTTTGTGGAGGTCTATCCGCTGGGCCACGAGATCCTGAGCCACCGGCGGCCAGGTAAGGCGATATTCTTTCCTCAATCCCTCAATGCTGTACCCGCTGCTGGAATTCCTGACCCGTCTTCTTCTGAGGAATCCTCAGATGCTCCTCCGTTGGTGCGGAAGAAGAAGGCTGCTGCCGGCGTGAAGGGGAAGGAGAAGGCCTCCACAGCTGATCCAGTGGTTTTATCTGACTCGGAGTCAGATAGTGAAGAAGTGGCGGGGAAGTCCGGTGGTGAGAAGACCACTGCTCCGGAGGCTACGACTGTTACCTCCGGAGAACCAACGAAGACGACGGTGACCGGTACCAAGAGGCCGGCTCCATCGGGTTCCTCCCCGCCCGTCCGTACGTTCAGGGTCAAGAAAACCCGTAAGTACAATCATAATGTCTGTAGATTTATTACTTCATAAATTTATCCAACACTCTCCTCTTTGTGCAGGCGTGGATGTTGACGCATTCCGGGGTGAAGCGCAGAGGAGTACCCTTCCGCCAATGACGGTAGGCTTGGTCAGCCTACCTGAGGCGTCGACCCAGGTGACCGCGCCTGCTTCCGCTGGTTCAGTTGCTCCTGAGCAGACTGTTCCAGCTGAGATGACGTCCCCGCCGGCCGTGAGTGCGATTTTTACAGCATCCTTCACAGAGCCGGCGGTTACTGCTGCTGCTGACTACGAGGCGGCGACCACGGCGGCGACCACAACGGCGACAACGGCGGCTGCCACCATGCCTGCGCCACCGGCACCGATGGCCGGATCATCAGGTACGCGCAGGGCTTCCCGCCGATCTTTGCCACCTTCCCGTCTGCCTGACCTGTTGGATGGATTTCCTTTAGGTTCAGGTGATGGGTTTGGCGGCTATCGGCCTGTTATTGACCCTACAGGTGCGTGGGGTTCCTTTCTTTTTCCCTTGTTTTTTATCATCTTTTCCTTACTGCCTTTGTTTCTTTTGCAGTGTCGGATTCCAATGAAGTGTATGTTCCGCGATGGAACATACGCCGAGGAACAACCCTTCGTACCCCTGTGGAGTGCGTGGACTGGGCTCGCCACGCTGCTCCTCATGGTGCGTTGGGGGAAGCCATGGCTAGCTACCAGGAGGGTAGGCTAACCAATGAGCTTCGGGTTCTCCAAGCCCGGATGCAGCCGCGCGTCGAGTTGCTTTGTCGTGAAAACGACAAGTTGAAAGCAGCTCGCGCCAAGGACGTATCTGAGGCGCGTGCTCTTCGGGAGGAGAACCAACAGCTGGCGGCAGCTGCCGCCGACAAGGAGAAGGCCTTCAAGGCCCTCGAGGTTGAAGTTCAGGCGCGACTCGAGGCCCGCTCCAAGGCTGCCCAAGCTGTGAATGAACAGCTTCGGCTAGCCAGGGAGACTGCGCGAAACGCAACCGAGAGGGCTGCCAAGGCTGAAGCCGTTGCTGAGCCTTTGCGTGTGGAGAATAAGGAGCTCAAGGCCAAATTAGAGGCTCTCCAACGCGCTCATGATGCCTTGGCAATGGAAGATGCCAAGAAACTCCAGGAAATCCTGGACCAGAGGGGGGTGCTTGACCACACCGAGCGGAAACTTAAGGGCGTCGAAGAGGCTGCCGCAAAGGAAGTTTTACTTGCCAATCTTAACAAGAGCGAAGCCGAACGCGCCCATAACGAAGCTCAAGCTGCCCTCCAATGGCTTCTTCGAGAAGCGTTGCCTCAGGTATTTTATCTTTACGTCTTCACGCTTTCCTTTGTACATAGAAAAGGTGTTTGACACTTGTATTTTCTTTGTAGGTTGTGCATCGGGTCTTCTCAGAGACATCCTACGACGATGCTATGAGCGCAGCCCTCAACGCTTCTCACGAGGATGGGGAACGGGCTGGCTTCCTGCTTGGTCTAGGGTTCGTTGAGAAAGGCTTCCCGCCTTCCAACTTCCCTTTGTTCGATGTGGATACCGAAGCCATTTATGACCAAGCATTGAACCAATACGCTGCCTTCCCGCATCCAGTGGTGGAAAAGGTGGACGCAGTAGCTGCTGCTGATGATGGGTTAGCTGTCCTCAAAGCGTTCCTCGAACCACCCCGTTCTTCTGACGGAGCGGGTCCAAGTGGAAGCGGCCCTGAAGCTTGATCCTGAAGATCCCTTCCCATTGCTAAGATAGACTTGTATAGTTTTATTCTTTTAGGCGGGTAGTTACCCGGCCATTCTTGTAATATATTCTTGAAATATTAATCTTTTTGCGTATAAGATTGTTATTTCCTTCTTTGGGTTCCTTGCTTTATAAACTTATGACTTGCATACTTAGTTTAAATTAGCAATTTTCCAAGTGTTTAGAATAAGAACCTTTGAACGTGGTTGATAATGGGTTAAAGTTTCGCTTCCTCCTTCGTGATTGTGCGGGTAGAACCGTCACTTGCACTTGGTAGGATGGCTAAACTTTAACCTTCATCTGACCTGCGTGTAGGTTTTCCTTTTCGAAATTTCTAAGGCATTAAGATAAGTTAACCTTTGAACGTGGTTGATAATGGATTAAAGTTTTCGCTTCCTCTTTCGTGATTGTGCGGGTAAAACCGTCACTTGCACTTGGATGGCAAAACTTTACCCTTATCTGACCTGCGTGTAGGTTTTCCTCACCTTTTGAGGATAAGTTAACCTTTGAACGTGGTTGATAACAGGAAGTCTTGCTTCCTCTTTCGTGATTGTGCGGGTAGAACCGTCACTTGCACTTAGTAGGATGGCAAAACTTTACCCTTATCTGACCTGCGTGTAGGTTTTCCTCACCTTTTGAGGATAAGTTAACCTTTGAACGTGGTTGATAACAGGAAGTCTTGCTTCCTCTTTCGTGATTGTGCGGGTAGAACCGTCACTTGCACTTAGTAGGATGGCAAAACTTTACCCTTATCTGACCTGCGTGTAGGTTTTCCTTATCCTTTTTAAGAATTTTGTTTTGAACCGTTCGACGCGCGGTTGTCGATAGGTTATTATTCAGTTTCCTTTAATGATTCATGCGGATAGACCGGCACTTTCATTTAATGGGATAATTGAATTCTTCCCCTTCAACTGACCTGCGTGAAGGTTTGTGCGGGTAGGACCGCCTTCCCATGCAATGACTTCACGTAATTATGCGGTGAAAACCGGCATATTAGTGTTCAGAAAAGTATAAATGTAAAATCATCAGCTTCGATGTTCTTAAAGAGAATCATTTCCATTAGAAGTGGCTCTTGGCCTTTTCTTTACAAATTGGAATTGATTTACATGCAGACTGTGTAAATGAGCTCCCTTCCATGTTGTTGGGATGGGAGTGCCATCGAGCCGATACGCACCTGGTTCGGGATCTCGTTCTTTACGCAGCATGTAGTCTCGATTTTGAAGCTGGAATTGATTCGTGTTTTCCCCAGCTGAGGTTCTATACGCACCCGCCTGCTCAGCCTTTATTGTGCCACGAGGTGCGCGAGCGTCCCATCTCTGACAAATGCTTCGACCATGTCCTTTACGTCTATGCATTCTTCAGTGTTGTGGCCTTTTGTCTTGTGGAAGTCACAGTATTTGCTCCGATCAGCATCGTGACGATGTCGGATTATTGGAGGCTTTGGCCATGGGAGCTCTTCAGTGGCGAATATCTCAGTGACGCTTTTGGTGAGTGGCGTCCATCTGGAGTTCCGGTGCGACTGTACATTATCCCTTCCGCCCACTCGATGTTGCAAGCCGGATGAGGTGTCAAAGTTTACCCTTGACTGCCAAATGCCTAGCTTTCGCTTTTTATTTAGTCTGGCGGTGAGGACGTTGTCTTCTCTCGTCTTCTGAGTGTAGAGGTTTGTGCTCTGTGGGAGATCTCTACCCAGTTGCTTCTCTGTTTCCGCATAGCGTTTTGCTGCTGTCATGATGCCATCCCATGTGGATGGCATGCCATCTTTACCCGTTAGGGTGCGGATGAGCTCTGGGTCATGTGCGCCCTGGATGAAGGCAGCGCGAACAAGATCTTCGCTGATATTGCCCAAACTTAGCTTCTTTGAGTTGAAGCGAGTGATGAAGTTTGGCAGAGATTCATCTTCCTCTCGTATGCATTTGAGGATTGTCCATTGCTCCTCGGTATACTTCCGTTGCTGGCTGAAGTGTTGGCTAAACTTCTGTTGGAAGTCTGCCCAGTCGTAGATGTGGTTGACCGGTAGACGATCAAACCAAGCTCTAGCAGCCCCAACAAGCGTCATTTGGAACATGTAGCACCACGTGGGTTCCGTCCAATTGCTGACGGTTGCCCCCGCTATGAACCTGTTCAAATGATCGTCTGGATCAGATAAACCGTCATATGTGCCTATGTTAGGCATTTGTTTGGCACTCTTTGGGGCGATTGCTTCCGAAATGTCCCTTGCAAACTTGGACGTTCCTGCATTCGCAACGTTTGGTCTGAACGTTTTGGAGAAGTCTCGTGGACTTCCACCTGTGCTTTTTGGTTTGAAGGCTTGTCCAAAATGCCTTTTCGGTTGGGATTCCGTTTCCTTACGCTTCCCTTTTGCCCTATGGCGAGGGTTCGCGTCGGAGTCGGATTCCTCCGAGTCATCCTCCCAGTATTCGAATTCGTCGGCCTGTTGCACGGAACGCAAGCGTTCGTCCAACTCAGCCTGGAATTCCTTTTGTCGTGCCTCCGCCCATGCCTTAACTTCATCGAGAGTCTGGCGGGGGAGTCTTCGTTTCTCAAACTGGGTATCGGTGGATCCCAGTAGGCGATCATTTACTGCACTTGCCCCAGCTTTGGTAAGTGGGGTAGTGTTCGTAAAATTTACTTCACTTGCCCCGGCTTCGGTAGCCGGGGTAGTGTTCGTAAAAACTGTGTTGCCGGTATTCCCCCCAGTAGCTGGGGTTGTGGTTACCGGAATTTCTCTAACCATCTTTGTAAAAGTTTGAAAAAACTGGAGAAAATTGTAGTTCTAGCTTTATGCACGGATGGCGCCAATGAAGAAACACTAACCGGACCCCGGACAGATTACTGGTAACCTGGGGGTTGGATAGCTGTTTCCCACGAGGGGTTAGACCCTTGGAAGATGGTTCTTCTGATAACCTGCAAAACAGACACCGTGAGCTCGTCACTGAGAAGGGGGGGTTCCTCCTTGTGACCACCCTCCGGCGTGAGAATCAGACTAGATTGCTCTTTAAATATAAAAGTATATTAAGAGATTGCTAGAGCAGATATCAGGTATATTATGATGATATAAGATAATGTAATGTCCAGATGATCATACCATTTGGGGTATTTATAGCCGAAGGTAGGTTTCCAAGGAGGTATGGCCGGCTGCTACAGTGTTCCTGTTCATCAACAGTAGCCTACGCACGTGCCCTGCTGGTAGTTGGTGGGTAGGCAGCGGCTGATAGTGACCAGGCCTGCTGTGTACTATTCCCTTTCCACCAACTGCCGGCTACGCACGTGGTATGACAGTAGTTGGTGAGTAGGCAGCGACTAATAGTGATACAGTACAGGAGCATGCTGCTCGCCATACTGTATCAGTGAGCTGTCGTATCCCTGATCAGATCTTTCGCCCATACCTCGTCAGGTACAGTAAAAGATCCTTCAGTATACGGACTGGCTTATTTGGGCGGGAGTATTCCCCCTCCCGCCTCTGTGCGGGATTGCTCCCGGCTTGGCTCATTCCTTCAGGTGACACTGAATGATCGAGAGCTAAGTGCCTTGTGCGTGTAGCCATGCTGCGCGGGTGGCCTTCCCTAATGGCTTGTATCCGAGGCTGCGGGGACAGGCGGAGTCCTTCACCATTGGGAGGCATTTCCTGCGGGACCAGCTTGCGTACTGCGCGTAAGGACGTCACGTCTCTGAGCATGGTTGGTCCTGCGGATCCAGTTGGTCTCTGCGCAGACGTCCCTGTTTAAGGTGAGTCTTGCGGG
The DNA here is from genome assembly GCF_021521415.1 of Bidens hawaiensis. Classification (NCBI taxonomy): domain Eukaryota; kingdom Viridiplantae; phylum Streptophyta; class Magnoliopsida; order Asterales; family Asteraceae; genus Bidens; species Bidens hawaiensis. Next base: position 245,523 of record NW_027492444.1, read on the forward strand.
TCCAACTGGGCTCTGCTGGGACCTACCTCTTCAAGATCTTTAATCATTCGGTTTGAGATCTTTAATTTGCTTGTCATTTAATTTATTGTCATGAACTCAAGTACTTCTTTGTTTTTATGACTATGATCGGCTAAACTTGTTAGAACCATCTAGTTTTTGGTTAAATAATGATTGATTAATGAGTTGTTGATTTTTATTGCTTTATTATGTGACATACTACTAAGTTTGATATTTTTTGTCAAAGTAAATCTCGCGTGATCTTGTCTTGCATGAATTAGTTTCGTGTCGGTTTAGGGTTACATGTTTTATCGTTTACTTGGTGTCTGCGATAAATTTATGGTAGACGTGCCATAGGATTAGTTGACTAGATTTGTTTAAGCCCAGTAGTCCACCTCTTTTTAGTCCTACCCAAATAATTAGAGTCACTTGTCTTGTTGCCTTGCCGTTTTAGGTTGGCCATTGCTAGACATCGATCAGATTATCTTTATTAGGTTTGCTCAACCTGTAAGTTGAGTTATTTATCGATTTAAGTTGAATTACTCCTTTTTCCCTAAACTTGTTAAGAGTACGAATCCAAAAGCAGGAAACTGTGTTATTGAGACCTGCCCAGAGATATAGCATTGGGGTACGCTAGGTTTTCACCAGTTATTGCTACACGCTTTCTAGTATGATTAGGGGTTATTAGTGAAATCTACCCAGAGATCTAGTTTTCCTTAGTTATCCCTAGTTAGTTATCTTTAGACCCCGATTTCACATGTTCGTTAGCGGCTGAGGCTTCTTAATCATCATTAGGATACTAGACCTAGGTGGTTCTATTCGTCATATATGAGAGTTCGCGTTAAGTTTCCCGTTGGAATCCGTTAGTGTCGTTAACTTTTGTTAAGTTTCTAGTTTAGTTAATTTAGTAATTTAGTTTTAATAATTAAAATAAAATAGGCAAATCAGGGGTGAAGCTTCTTGGGAGAGTTGTTAGTAAAGACACTGGGTTTATTAGAGGGTTGGAAAAGAAGAGAACTACTAATGTTGCTGATTTGACGCGTCTTCTCCCAAAACTTGGTGACCCGCAGAGTGAGTTACTTTTGCTTCGATCATGTATGGGTATTGCTAAACTTTTCTTCGGTTTGAGAACATGCCAACCTGCACACGTGATGGAGGCAGCGTTGTTCTTTGACAAGGGATTGCGTGAGGCGATCGAGGACATTGTAGTTTGTGGAGGTCCTTTCTTTGGAGACCTCCAATGGAGACTTACTTCCTTACCCATTAAGAATGAAGGTTTGGGGTTGTATTCGGCAGTAGAGGCTTCCTCCTATGCGTTTGTCGCCTCGAGAGCGCAATCGTGGGTGCTTCAGGATCACATTTTGCTAGATAGTGGTATACGCGGAATGGATTCTGATTATTCTTGTGCTTTGGCTTGTCTTCATGATATGATTCCAAACGTCAATTTTAGCAGTTTCACTAACAAAGAGACCGCCCCCTCTAAAACCCAACATGCATTGGCGAGTGCTCTTTTTAGTAAAATTGTTCACGACATAGAGTCAAACTTTTACATGACAAGTAGACAAAAAACCATTTTTGAGTGTCTACGAGCACCACATGCTCAAGATAGATGGGTTAGGCCAACATATGTCTCCAACGGAGTATCGTACTATCCTTAAGTATTGCCTCATAATTCCTCTATTCCTGGTTGATGAGATATGTCCAGTTTGTCGTAAGGCGTGTTTAGACTCATATGGGGAGCACGCGGTGCATTATAAAGAGCTACCGGGTTCAATTACCGACACAATCTGATTAAGGATGTGCTCTTTGACATATTCAGGCGGGCCAGAATTTCTGTTAAGAAAGAAGCACCTGTGAATTTCCTAGCTGACCCGTCGGAGGAAAAATCATCTCTTCGACCAGCTAACATTTGGTGTTTGGATGGATATGAGGAAAACATGCTTGTGTGGATTTAACAGGGATTTCCCCTCTTGTGGGCTTAGGGAGTAGTGGGTTCACAGCCGGTCAAGCTACTTTGAAAGCTGCTTCAGGGAATGTGACCAAACATGAGAAGGCGTGTCTGAAGCTGTGTTTATTCCTTTTGCTTTGGACACTTTTGGTTTCCTCGCGCCCGAAGCTGTGGAGCTACTTACCCATATTCAACGGGTCATGCATAGTAATGTTATGACTCCAAGATCTGCAAATGTAGTTTTTAAAAGATTGGGTTTTGCAATTCAAAAAAGGATAGCGCCGCAGCTTGTTGCTCGCTTGCCTTTTGTTTCGATGTAATTTAATTTTTAAAAGCGTAAGGATTTGTAATTAAAAAAATTATTAAGTAGGACTTAGTAAGGGTTAGTATTCCAAGCCATCTTACGTGTCTGCGAGACACGATTGATACATTTACTGTTGCATGTGTGAGGCTTAATTAATTTTTTTGCTGTTTTTAAAGCTAGTTGTGAATCAAGGTTTTAATAAGTAGTTTTTCGCACATCAACCTCATAATATGAACACAAGCTGAAAACCCTAAAAATAAACAAAAAAGGGGCATATACTCTCTTGTCTGTCTTTATTGGTGTGAACACAAGCAAAACAATAAAAATATAATTGCTTTTTTGCCTTGGTAGATTTGACACAACAACAAAAAAAATACCTCTTGCTTACTTTGTCTTTTTCTAATGTGAACTCAAATTAGAAAGCCGATGGCAAACAAGGTGGATGGCGATTGTGTCACGTGTGTAATAGTTCTCCATATTTATTCTATTTTTATTTTTAAAATTTAAAAAAATCATCTAAAACCACTTCAACTTATTCTCTATCTTTAAACTCTATTTCTAAATTTTAATGAAATAATATAGGAAGCCTATAAATTTAAAGTGTTGCAACAACACTTCATTTTTAACTACCCTTTTACAAATATATATTATAAATCAATTAATATTGAAAATGATTATAAAACAAAATATTTAGAGTTTAGATTATAAATAGAAGAAAGAGAAAAAATAATTAAAAAAAAAAGAATATAGAGATGAGAATGAAGAATGGGTTGGGGAGTTTCTAGAAAATGATGTATAAATTAAAAAAATTATGTTTTTTAGTTAAATTTTAAAGATGGAAATAGAGAACCCATTAAGAATGCTCTAAACCTCACAGACAACCCGAAGTCCACAACACCTTATTTTGATGCGGACCTTTTCAGACCTCAAGTCTATCACTGGATACGATGGCTAGCTGTCAACACCGAAAACCTAGATCAACAACCTCTTTCTCCCGCCACCGTGGTCTCCGTGTGTAGCGAGCCTAAACTCTGATACCACTTGTTAGAATTAACGCACACACGAAACCGAGCACAAACACAAAATCAATAAACAAGCACGAGAATTTAACATAGTTCGGTCTAAAGTGGCCTACATCTACATGTGGCAATTAGGTAATCTTTAATGGGTGACAAAGGATTACAAGTACATAACATCATATATAGAGAGACTAGTCTAGAGTTCGCATCTTACTAAACAAGAAATATAAATCGGGCTGCCGCACCTGTCTCCTCTTTTAACTTTATATAATAAACCGAGCTAAACAAGGCCTACGGACCCAACAGTTTTGTTCTAATTTTTAATCCTGAGATGCTTGCTCTAGCCAAGTTGAGGTGCTACATGCACTTTTATACTTGTAATATTTTGTGTTGCTTTAGCCTTTAATAACCTAGCAAACCATTTATATAATTCACTAGACTTATTATGTTTATGTGTCGGCCAGTTGTGAACCCACCGGTATAGCTAATGTTTATTTTGAGCATGTATATATATATTTTGAGGGCAACTTTGGACGACTTTTCAAGAAAGCTGGAGACTCATACTATGGTGGGTAGACATTTGGCTTGAAGTCCTTGGAACCGTAATCCTGGAGGAAGCTTTGCTTACGATTCGTTTGCCGTTAACATTTCATTTGCTTAATATTGTGAAGTTTATGTGTAAATGTTATTTGAATGTAAACAACCCAATCAAGATCACTGTAATCCCAAATATTGATTTGTTTATGACTATGAAGTTTGTGTTTAAATATTGATTTGTTTTAAGACTTAAGTGATATCCTTTCCTAATCTGAATTCAAGTCGTTAGTAATTGATTAAGTTCACTTATTAGATTAAATATTGATAAATCTCTAGTATCGGTCGTTACGGAATCCACATATCAGTATAATTTGGTTCCTATCCTATCTACTTTACGTTGTGATAGTTCTGCATGCCTTACTATGCAAGTTGGCCATTTATTTTATATTCCATTCAGCATGCGTGAGCAATATATAATTTTATAGAAGGTGCATGAATTTCACTGCATGGTTTAAATTATACATTATAGATGGAATTCTATTCAAGATAAGAATATATTAATTGTTGTCTTCGCTTTCTTCATTTTATGATGGAAAAGAAAGAGAATGTTTGTTTTTAAAAGACAGAATTACATATATTATTGTTTATGTTTGTATTTAATTTCATTGATTGTTTTTTATATTTAAAATTGATATGTTTTATCCTTTACGTTTCAAAATGCTACGGCGTTTGTCCTTTGATCCTAACCTGGTTAGTTTTTTCTCATTAAATCAGTTGCACATAAGGGCAAATTGGGCATTTCATCCATTTGGGCAACGGTGGTCAACGGTGGTGTTCAATTAGTGGTGGGGATGGTGTTCATGTGGTGGATTTCGGTCGGCGACGGTGGTGGTGGTATTCCGGTGGTGTTCAAATTGAGTTTTCCAATAAGAAATGAGTTTTCTGGCAAAAAGACATTTCTTCGACAGCCGAAAACTAACGGAGTAACGCTTCATTAATTGTGGATAATTGGAACCAAACAAGTTAAAAGATGGGATAGTCGTGAGTTGATCGACAACGATCAAAAGATAATAGTTAAGATTATATACAATCAATATATATTTTTTTTCAAAAGGCCATAAGTTTTGAATTTTATATAGTATGCTATAAAATAAACTAATGTAAATGTCATCAATTTTTTGCGTTTTTTTAAGTCTTAACATCTTGTTTTCAATTAAATAAATAAGGAAATTTGAATTTTATTAATCCCATCATTTTTAAGTTAACTAGTAATAAGTTTATCTTCGAAAATTGTAACCACCGGTCACACTTTTAACACTATTTTTTTCATTAGACCACCGTTAAAAAAGCGTAAACCCATTAAGTTACTTTCGAATTTCAAATTGATATTTTAGGGTTTTAGTTCGAAAGGAGTGAATGAGTCGATTAATGTAAAACTTATGTCGAAATGGTGCTCCGAACCACAAAACGGTGCTTCAATTCGGGTGTTTAAACTTTCAATTTACAAAAATCAAGCCGTGAAGCGCCATTTCGTGATAAGTTTTACATCAATCGACTCGTATCTTCCTTTTGATAAAAACCCTAAAACATTAATCTGAAGTTCAAAAAATAAAAATTGTTAAACTTTTGGTTTGAACAAGGTGCAATGAAAATAAAAAATATGAAATGTGGAACCAATGACATCAATTTTTAATATCAAATTAATAAAATCTAATTTTCCAACAAATAAAAAGAAAAGTGCCTCACGAAAAAAAAAATCCCCGTTTGTTAATAAATAATGAATGATGGACGTTCAAAAAGTTAGCATGCATCTTTGGAATAATTGATGAAAAGGTGGCTGTGTTAATTTATAGAATATTCGTTGTCTTTCACTCTTTCTTTCTAAAATCATGACGTTGGATGACAATAACATCAAAGAAATCTAGAAAACAAAATTTTGAAAAAGTTGCTTAAATAATTACTAGAATTCGGTGAAAAAGACAAAGAACAAAGTCGTCGATATCTTGAAAAAAGAATGGTGGAAAAGAGTTTTTCAATGGGTTACTCCGGTAAAAGATGCTCATGTAATAAAAATTTGCAAAGCTGGCAATGAGGTTTGATAATAACAGTTCATATAACGCTATCGGTTGTGGTTTGGCTAGTATGAACTATTTAAAGTGGCATGTCACTGTCACGTAGACAGTGAGTTTTAACTTTTAACTAATTCGTCCTTTAATAAGCACGTTGTAGTTTACCTATATATTAAAAAAAAACCCAAGAATTGTGATTGGCCGAAATAGTATGGACCCATCTTTTCAGACAGCCTGGGTGATAACGGGATGGCCGAAGAAGGGCAAAAAGTTTGGTGTCAGCATGTTAATGGGAGATGTTGTGGTTTGGCCGTGTGTCACGTGAGGTGGATTTTGACGCCCCACGTAGCACCTCTATAACACTCAACCTAACAAGTAATTATAGTTAATCAATGTTTATAGGAGTTTAACGCATTGATGCAAATCAAAGTTACGTGGATAGATATTTAGAGAAATAATCATCGTGAACAGTCCATAATTTTAACTATTAATATTTTAAAAAATAAGGGCATTTACATATATCATCTTCCTAAGTTTTCTTATTACATATATACCCATTTCTTAAAAATCAATTATATATTTCCCCTTCCTAAACCACATATATTACATATCTCTCAATTTTACTAAAATTAGCTAATTAAATGACAGCTTTAATGTTAATGAACTAATTATAAAACTTTACGTATATCCCCTTCTTAATAACAATTACATATATCCCTAATTTATACCCAAACCGAGTCGGTGCTAAGACAAACATGTCGATGTTAATAAATGCAATTGAAGTTGATTTTTTTCAATCATTAGCAAATATAAAAAAAAATTTATATAGTTTATAGATTGAATATATTAATTAAGGTTTTATTATTAAAAAATATTTAATTAAGAGACTTAAGAATATACGGAAAAATCTCTTTAATCATTAAGTTCAAGAAAAGTCATTTGCTTATAATCATTTATAAAGAAAAATGGCTATATATTTAATTTTCTAAAAGAAAAACAAATAAATATGTTATTTGTTTATTATGAGTTAATTAATAGTCATGTTCGTTGCAACATAGCAAATAATTGGTTCTTTTTATTTTTAATTTTTTTATAATTCAATTTTGATTTTGCAATTTAAAATATATGGCAGACTCTCTTTACAACTGAATAATGCATAATAAGGGAAAAAGGGTAATTCTATGTTAAAAGAGGAAATATATAACTAAGATTTTAACATTGGAGAAATATGTAATTAAGAAGTTTAGTAAGAGAATATATGTAAAAATTCTTAAAAAATAATACTTAAAAGTTGATATTTAATATTTAATAATGTTTACTTTTGATAGATCTTTATTTGTTATAGATAAATTACTTTGTAGTTTGGAATTGTACAATTAATATATATATATATATATATATATATTAAATAATTAATTTCTTTATGAGCAATTGGATTTAAAAGATTCAAACCTTGGTGTGGCTCCATGGTCGTGGTGGGTGGCGGTGGTGGAGGTGTCCGGTGGGGTGGTGGGAATAGAGGTTGGGTTTTATGGAGTAGAAGAAAGAGAAGGTGGTGGTGTGGGACCCACATATTTTTATTATTCCATCATTAAAAAGGTCACATCAGCAATAATATTAACACACTTGGTGTCTTGTTAGTTTGAGAGTTGTAACATAAAATACATTGAAAGTTCAGAGTGACGATAACATTTTGTTAGTTAGGAGTGTCCACGGCCAACAATTAAAACTTAAGATTACTCAAACCTCAATTTTGGCCTCAAGTCTTCATCAAGAATTGCATAAACAATCTGAATCAACTACACTCTTATTTGATCCATATCAAGTAAGAATCGTTCACAAGTTTATCTTAAAAATGTTGACTTTCAATTTATACAATCTGTAATCCTGCACCTTGCTTTATGGTGTATCAATTTCACAGTTTGAATATCCAATCTTGAATTCAATATAATCTGTTGTGAATTTCAAGAACATCGACTTGAATTATCGATTCAGATTTTAAATTATAAGACCGCCATTAAGATATTGAATTTGACTTTTGAATATCACAACTTAATTTTTACTTTTTGAAGTCAAAATATGTTCTTATCTTTGTAGAATTACTGTTCACAAACTTAAAGTACAATAATTAATATTAAATTTTCATTAATATTGATTACAATACATAAGTCGAAGAAAAAAGAACTTACACTACTTAATAATAAATTACATGAAATAAATAACAAACATAAATACTAAAGAAAACATAAACAAAGCAAAAACGGGTGAAGCCTGATGATTTCTGTTAAACAAAGATTTCTTAAAACAGATTTCGGGTTGCCCAGGTGAACCCGTCTGTCTCCCAGGACACAGCAGACGAATCGGTGTTTACCGTCAGGATTACAACCGAACTATACCTGAAACGAGAGCATGCATGGATGAGAAAGCTGGAAACGGTTCTGGTTCAGAGTTAGAATGCTTGAACTATGTTTGAGTAATGATTTGATTTGCGTGTTTTTCCGGTTATTGTTCCATCCCCTCAAGACTCGAACTTCATCGTCTATATATAACAGGTATGTGTTGACATTTGTCACAAGATGATGACACTTGTTTGAGGCACCTGACGCTTGTCACATAACTCAATACGTAGCAGATGACTCGCTGACACATGGGGACACAACTCACCAGGTGATGACACGCTAGGTGGTCACTCGTCGCTACCCAGTCCCACCATCAAGCCGCCACATTAAGCATGTTGCTCTACGCCTAAGTCCGTGTGCCATACTCTTGCTAAGGCCACTAAATGTGTCTTGTCATACAAAAATATAAGCTCGTGAGTCCTCCTCTTTATAAGGTACTCATGTAACATCCTATTTATGATAATAATAATAATAATAAATAAATAAAAGAATCTTGTTTATTTAATGGTGTGTTATGATTTAATTGGATTAAAATAATAATAAGTTGAGTGTGGGCTTGGAAAATAAAAGATGGAGTAAGGGATGGTGATTGGCCTTAAGGTCCATAGGCTTAGGGCTCTTTAAAGCATTCTCAATCCATTTCCTAAAATTATATGAGGGGGATTTACAAATTATATGGTATGGTTATGAGTGGTTGTGAGTAGAGAAGAGAGAAAATTTATATGAGAAAGTTAAATTTGAGTCTTTATTGTAGATATTGTATAGTTTTTTAATATCTTCAGAAAGTAGTTGTGAGTGAAATAGAGAGAAAATATGATAATAAAAGTATAAAAATTATTATTTAATTAAATAGGAGAGAGAAAATACAGTGCTTTTAGTGTAATTATATGATATATATATGGATATAGGGTAGGAAACGGGCTGGGAATGCTCTTAAACACCCTTCAACCTCCCTAAAACCCTAAAATCCTCATTTCCATCATCATTGTCTCCATACACTCTAAAAAACACACACAAGCACTCTTAACATTTCGGACCCAGATCCAAGCTGAAGAAGAGGTAGATTTCGTGTCGAATATTCAACAAACAATAAGAAAACGCATCCTGATTCACGGGTTGAATTAGATCTGAACCGAGCCGAACCCAAGAGGTATGTTTTCGAATAAAAGGTCGAGTGTTTGAGGTCGGTTCATTATAAGATTTGATACTAAGACAAATCGGACCATATCATGTAAGAAAACCCAAACTTTTCCCAACGTTCAACGACTTACAAAACTGGGATTCTGACGACATCAATAACTAGGATTCTATTAGTTGCAGATCGTTGGGAGCAAACATGTTAAAAGATGAGACTATCGCCAATCAACTCGTTAGTTGGGACTGTTATTTGCCAATAGTCTATAGTTAGGATTATTTAAATCCAATTTACCTTTTAAATATGATAATTTGGCGAAATTATTTTTTAGGTTTATTTCCAATATCGTAACAAACCTGTTTGATACCAATCGAATTCGCATTGACTCGCCGCTGCAATTCCCTTGTTTTTGTTTTTGTGTAATTTTTTTAATCTAACAATATTATATTGTGGGTTTGATATTGATACTATAATGAATTTAACCGATACCGAATGAATTTCCATTGGCTTGCGGCTGTATTACCGACAAATAAACATCATTTTAATATTATTTTATCGGCTTTAAACGTGTTAATTTGAAGAAATCATTTTTTGGTTTTAGCTGCGGTATAGGAACGAACCTAGTCAATGCCGACCGAATTCGTGTCGACTCGCTGACGCAACGTATTGTTGAACTGACCCCCCGCGTTTTACCGACGAAAAAACATCATTTAACTATGTTATCTTTTTGTATCATAAGCTATACAAGTGTCACAACTATTCTCGGTGTTTACTAATTTATTTTTTGGGTTTAGTTCATGTACTGGTACGAGCTTAACCGATACTAACCAAATTCATGCTGCTTAATTATAAGCTATACGTGTGCAGATACTGTTTTAGGCCTTCACAGATTTATTTATTTATTTCATCTAGTGTCATTGACGTAACAAACTTAATCAATACAATCAAATTTGTGTTGTGACGGCTGGTTTGGTTACGTAGTTGAAATAAAGTTGGATGGGGGTAAGAATGATGATCACAGTCGATCAAGGTATGTGTGGAAAAGTTGGGTCAACCATCTATCAAACCATTTTTGTCATCATTGTTAAAGCTTGTACTGTGTGGCAATTAATTAATGGTACTTAAAAGAAAACCACGGGCCACATGGTACCTACAGAAAAGTGACCACGAGGCATCGAACACCCTTTTACTCAATACATATATTCTAGTGATTTTCTTTCCTTTATAAAGTGACATAGGAGTAAGTTGGAATACCACCATTGGCCAAATTAAAACCAATTAATAACATGGACATCTTCACTGAATGGCCTCTTACAATCATACTAGGCCTCTCCATTTTATGCATATTCATATACACCACTCTAACCTCCACTAGTTCGTCCAAGGCAAAGCTTCCCCCAAGCCCTCCAAAGCTTCCCATACTCGGAAACGTTCACCAACTACTAGGTAAATCCCGTCATGAGGCCCTTTGGCAACTTTCGAAACAATATGGTCCCGTTATGCAAATCAACATTGGTTCACAACCCTTCCTTGTCATCTCTTCTCCTGACATGGCCAAAGAAGTCTTAAAAACTCAAGATCACAATTTTTGTTCCCGTGGACGTTTCCAGGCTACCAAACGATTTACATACAACTATAATGACGCTGCCTTCTCGCCACACAGCGATCACTGGAGGGAAATGCGCAAGCTTTTGGTGACTGAGTTCCTCGGTCCGAAGAGAGCTAAATTGACTAATCACATGTTGGTGACAGAGATGGAGAGTGTCATCCATTCTCTTTCGTTAAATCCACCAAACACGGAGGTAAATCTAAGTAGTATGTTCTTAGAGATAGTAAAAAATAAGGTGTGTAAGGTGGGATTTGGTAAGAGCTATGTGGACCAACTGCTAAAGGGTCCGTCGTTAGATTTTATGCTTGATGAAACCATTCGATTACTAAATGGATCCATCGGTGATTCTTTTCCATGGTTAGGTTATTTTATTGACCAACTTAGTGGATGGAATCATAGGCTGGATGATGGCTTTAGAAATCTTGATACATTCATCGATACAATCATTGATGAGCATCGAAAAAATAAGGCGGAAGAGATAAGTGACGAAGACAAAGATTTTGTACATACTGTACTCGACATGGCTTCCAAAGAAAATGCTTCTGGCTATCGACCGAGTTATGCAGATTTAAAAGCTCTTATGATGGTAAACCATTTATTTTATTACATTTACTTTTATAAAGATCAAATTAAATGGTTAACTAATATTTCAGGATATTATTACTGGGGGAATTGATTCAACTGTTCTGGCTTTGATATGGGGAATGTTCGAGATCATTAAAAATCCAAGAGTGATGGAAAAACTACAAAGTGAAATCCGAAATTGTGCGGGAGAAATACAAAAGGTAGAAGAACTGGATACCTCAAAAATGGTATTCTTGAAAATGGTTGTCAAGGAGTCACTAAGATTGCACACGCCTGCTCCATACTTGATTCCACATGCATGCTTAAACCATACTAAAGTTAGTGGGTATGATGTCTTTCCTGGTACTGTTGTTCTCGTCAATGCTTGGGGGCTAGCAAGAGACCCAAGCATATGGGGGGAGAATGCAAAGGAGTTCTATCCAGAGAGGTTTACTGCCAATCCTGATGTTGATTTTGGAACCGATAGATTTGAGATGCTTCCGTTTGGAGGGGGGCGAAGGTCATGCCCGGCAAAGAACACAGCACCAGGTAATTTAGAGTTCGTGATCGGAAACCTTCTTTACTGGTTCGATTGGAAGCTTCCTAGTGGATCGACGATTGAAAATCTGAACACGGAAGAACTGGGTACCGCGGTTCTGAGAAAGAAAGATCCCCTTTTCCTTGTACCCACAAAGCATAAGACTTCATCAAGTACCGTATAAATAATTAATTGTCAAACATGATTTCATCTTTATGCAACAACTTAAATGAAGCACAAACATGTTATGTGCTGGAAATAATGTATTTGAGTTCTTGTATGCTTAAAGTTAGTTGTGCTATATATTTTCTGTAAGTTATAGAGCAATCATCTTTCATGTGTGGATGCTTTCATTGTCGTTCATTTGGCTAGTTATGTTTCCCGACAGTGGTGCGTTCCTCCTTGATGACGTTAAAATTAGTATGAACATTTAGCATCCCGCCTAAAAAAGGTTTGTTATTGAGGATAGTTCCAAGTTAATGCTTTAAAAAATGATGGCAAAAAGTTCCACACGAATTAAACGTCACACAAGGATCATTCTTAACTTTTTACAAATCTAAAAATGTCTCTCCACACAGTTTCACCATTGCATTGTGGCATACATATATCCCCGTGTATTCTTTCCAAGAAAATAAGGGATTTAGTCCCCACCTTAATTGGTCACGAGCGAGTAATCAACTTTCTTTTTGAGCATGCAACACATGTAATGTCCTTAGTCTGAAGAACCCTTTGGTTCTTTAAAGAGTGTCCATATGAATCTTTTAATTTTTCGCATCATTATTGAATCGGGATGGCCTAACCGATCATGCCAAATCATAAAGCTTTCTTTGTCCATAAACTTCTTGTTATGACCATATTATATTCAATTGCGGTAATTTTAGTGCAATACAAACCAGAGGCAAGTGCGGGTAGCTTTTCTAAAACTTGTTTTTTACCCGATTACATACATAAAATAAATCACAAAAATGATGCATAGATAAAAACTGGCCCAACTAGTTAAGCAACACCAAGACCTAGTGGCAAAGACAAAAAAATCACAAATGTAAAGAACTAGAGAAAAGAACGATCTCACAACAATTTATCTATTAATGAATTGCAAAAATCACTCTTGAAACAACCTAAATAATATGTCTGTAATCCACCACAACCGTTGTTCCAATATTGATTAGAACCAAGAAGACCATCAAAAACACAATACCCCAAATTAGGGTTTCAGATCTAAAAAACCCCCCAATTCTTCAATCAGAGTGAAAACCCTAATTCTTCAATCAAAGAACAACTTAGGGAAGAGTGAGCGATCAGCGCATTATTGCTTTGATACCATGTCACAAAAGAATATAAATTATTTTATTGAAAGCAAGAAACAAGAAAAATAAATCTTGAATGATTACAAGCAGAAACGTCGTTAGCAACAGCTCTATACAAACAAGAAAAGCAAACAAACTACTGATATAGAAGAAGTGTTAATTTATTGCACTCATAACAATGAATAGAATGTCTTCTTCTAAGGAGGCGACGACCTAATTGCACAAGGAAGGAGTAGATCGTTGACACGGTATTCCAAAGATAAGCCCAGAGAATTTGGTGTTTCCATAGCTAGCACATGAAAGACGCTCCATTCCAAACTAGAAGACGCGTCAATGAGAAGCTACACTGATCGGGTTAAAGAAACCTGGGCTCATAGTCGATAAATGGTCTGAAACTCTTGTCTCTATAAATTAGGATCATAAGCTTTAAAATTTCTAAAGCTACATCCTTTTTGGAGTTTCAGTTCTTTCGGGTTTCATCCCTTGGATTACTATCAGATGTGGATCTGTCATAAGCTTTTTCCTTTCTTGAATGAACAGACTTACTTCGACTTATTTTGTTTGATTGACTTTGACTTGTAGAAATGTCCTTGATTGCTTCAAGAATTGGAGTCATAGCTTATTTCATCATCTTTTGGAGTTCGTCTTTATATTGGGCGGGAATTTCTTTATTTTCATTATTAATGTTCTCCTCATTCTAGTTTTCTTGGAAGAATTGTTCTGAGAATTTTCACTTTCTTCTCTTGACATACTAAAATAAAATTTTAAAGATAAATTCAATGTTCGGGGAATTCAAAACTTATCTTTTATATATCATATTATAGTTACAAGAGTGCACAACATTATTATATAGCTACATTTGTTTACAACTACTAGGGTTCTTATTGTCTACTTCTTCTAGCGAACAATTAATTTCTTGATCTTGGTGTTTTCTTTTTCCTTTTCTTTCATCTCTATTTCTTTCTTGAGCATTGCTTCTGCTAATTTGGTAACATCAATTTCATAATGAGTTAAATCATCTTTGATATTATACATTCCTTCTAAGGAATTATAATCCGTTTCGGACATTCACCTTTAGAATGTAAGAATCTTGAATTATTGGATATCTAAAATATTTCTGTCCCTGAGGATATTCTTTCGGATAGATCATTACCTCTTTTCCCTTTATCATCATTAGTTTCTTGAATCTGCTTGATCATGCTCCATGCATATTCGGATTTGGAATGATCAGAGCTAGTGGAATGTTAGTATCGAAGGAATTTGAATCCTCCTCCATTTTTGTCTAATATGAGTCTTCATCACTGGATACAGGGATTGGGAGTAAAGTTGTCCCCATACACCCTTTTCCTTTACCCGATCGAGGTTGAAATAATCCTCGACTAAATTGACGATCGGACATCTGTGCGATGTTATATTAGGGATAGGAGTGTATTCCTATATTATCCGTACTTTTGTATCTTATTTGTAGCAATTTTATTATTTAATGTTGCAACTCTGATACTTTTAATCAAGAACCAATAACTATATAATAAGATTGAATCTTATCCGTAATATTTTTTTAATCATTCAATGATTATATCCTTTGATATTCTAAAAATAAATACCAATGATTTCATCATAAACTTAATAACTGATTAAAGCCTAGATATAATTAAATATCTAATTTTGATAGGAAAAGTTAACGTACAAATTAAATAGCATGCTAATTGTAATAATTAAGTAGTGTAATTATTCTGTAGCGTAAAATTACACTACAATGTAATTATATAATTATAGTCCTATGTGTATATATAATTGCATTATTTGATTTTCACAATTAGCATGTTAACTTAATTTATATTTGATCCAAACTCTTTCTCTCTCTCTCTCTCTCTATATATATATATATATATATATATATAGAAGATTTCTTTTGAGAACCACTTTGAGTTTTAAGAACTCGAAAAAACTCAACATAACAACTTTTTTTTTGAATTTTTTTACACATACGTAATATATGTAGGTTACATATACGTAAAAAAATTACAGAATTTTTTACGCACCGCATCAACTTTTTACATATGTGTAACAAACGGTTAAATTAGTGTAATAAGTGGACAGCTTTATTTTCTCTCCTACCATAATTTTTTAATCAGATTTAATCTCAACCACATAATCTAATCTATTTAATTAAATGTGTGGTTAAAAATGAAGTTATTAAGTTCTTAAAACTCAACAAGGTTTTCAAAATATCCCTCCCCAATATATATATATATATATATATATATATATATATATATATATATATATATATATATATATATATATATATATATATATATATATATATACACACTTGGTTAGATCCCGTGTTACACACGGACGAAAATATATAAAACTTCATATGTATGTGTGTGCGTGCGCGTGCGCGCGCGCACGTGTGTGTTATATACATTTTAATGAAATGTAAACGTCAGATAATTATAGGATTTCAGTAAATCAAGACATTTAAGTATAGATGTTGTAAAATAAGTTGTGTGTTATGAAAACTATTTTTATTGAAATTATAAGACATTTAAGTACACAACATAAAAAAATGCTACAAATATGAATATAATAATGAGATATATTTATAATTTTATTAAACTGCGCATTTAATAAAGCAACAATATAATCCAAATCTTTTGGCTTAAACACCATTTCAATCCAAACATCCATACATCCGGTCCAAGCGCTCATAAATAATTTCCCAAAATCCAAAAAAAAAATGAAGTCTCAAAATTAAAAAAAAATAACAATTAAAAAAATTAATTGTTTTTATTACTCAATAAATGATGATTTTAACAATTAATTTTGAAACTTTCTTCAACTTAGTAGTTAATGTTTAAAATTAACATGTGAAAATTATATAAATGGAAAATTGATGAGTTGGAAGCCTTTGTGGGCATGCTAATTAAATGTCATGTGAAAACCTTATATTTCTTTAATAGTATAGTAAGATATGATCCAAACTCTCTCTCTCTCTCTCTCTCTCTCTCTCTATATATATATATATATATATATATATATATATATATATAGGGTAAGGTTAAAATAAAAACCTACTTGACTTGTGAAAAACTCTAGAAATCCATTTTCAACCACATGTTTTTAATTAAAGTTTGAAGCTTGTTGTTCAAAATTAAAGTTAATAAAAAATGTAAAAGTAAATATAATTTGTTCTCTCTCTTGAAAACATATATAAAAATTAGTAAAAAAATGTTAAAAAATAACAAAACATTTTTTTCCGATTTTTCGATGGTTTGTATTAAATGTAACAACATATATTACATGTGCATAAAAAAACAAAAACAAAAAAAAACGATGTTAAAAAGGTTGCATTTGAAAAAAAACAGTTGTGTTATCTGATAAAAATGTTGCATTAGGTCTAATGCAACTTCACCTAATGCAGCTTCTTTTTGTAAAATAAAGGTTGCCTTAGGCCACTATTTTGTAGTGTGTGTGTGTGTGTGTATATAACCCACTTGAGTTGTGAAAACTCTAGAAACCCATTCTCAATCACATCTTTTTAATTAAAGATTTAATCTTGTGGTCCACAATTAAAGTTAATAAAAAATATAAAAGTTAATTTACACTTTCTCTCTCCTGAAAACATATATAAAAATTAGTAAAAAATGTAAAAAAAATAACACAACATTTTTTTTATGTTTTCGATGTTTTATATTAAATTTAACAACATATATTATATGTAACGAAAAAAAAACGATGTTACATAGGGTTTTCACGGGTTTTAACAACTCAAGTGGGTTTTCATTCTATACTTTGCCTGGGTTCTAGTGAAAACTCTTTTTAAAGAGAAAACTTAAAAACTCCTAAAAACTTCTAAAAAACTATTTTTAACTTTTTTTTAATTTTTTTTTAAGTTTCTTTTTTTTTCCATTATTCTTATATGTTGTTATTGGTTCAAAAAAAAAAACTTGACGGTAACCTTGTCGGTATAGTGCGCATGTGTAATAGTGTGCATTGCATATATGCAAAAGTGTTTGTATTGCATAGAATACAACACTATTGCACATATTTGATACACACTATTGTATATATGCAATATAAGACTAATACACACATCGAATACACATTAGTACGTATGTGTAATACAACATTAACGCACATGTGCACCACATCGACTTTTATTTTATTATTATTTTTTTCATATAATACAACACTACTACACATATACAATACACAAATATTGAATATATGCAATAAAACACTATTAAACTAAAAAATACATAGTAATACACATGTGTAATACAACGGTATCGCACAGTAATACGTATGTGCATTACAGCGGTTTTTTTTATTTTTTTATTTATTTTTATTTTTTTATATTTTTTGAGTGAAATATAAGAATATATAAGAATAATGGCTAAAACAGAATTTTAAAAATATTTTTTTATTTTTAATTAAAAATAATTCTTTAGGAGTTTTTAGGAGTTTTTTAGTTTTCTCTTTAAAGGTGAATTTCTCTTGATCCTCTCCCTATATATATATATAGGGTTAGTTATATTTGAGAACACAAAAAAAGTTAAGAACTTTTAGAAACTCTTAAAAACCAAATGTTTTTTTTAACTTTTTTTATATATTAACATTATTTGAGACTTGTTTTATCATATTTATAAAAAAAAAATTTTGATTACATATATAAATCAAAAGTTACACATGTTATGTGATAAAAATTTACATATGTGTAAAACAACATAGATATGTGTAAAAAAACTAATTTTCATAATTGTAATCGTAAATATAGATGCCAAAAGTGATAAAATTATACTTAAATAACATTAACCTACGAAATTTTTTACAAAAAACGTTAATTATTAAGAGTTTCTTCAAGTTCTTAAGTAATTTAAGAGTTCTCAAATGATACCAATCCTATATATATATATATATATATAGGATTAGGTTCATTTCCGAAGTTTTCTTATTGCGAGAAGTTCTTCCAGCCAATCATATAATTTTCTTTTTATTTTATGTTTAATTAATTATTGGGGCATATTAGTAAAATTTTCATGTTTTATTTTTTGGTAACTATTTAATAAGTCAGGAGTTTCACACATCATTTTCTTTTTATCCTTTTTTATATTATATTGATTATTAATTTTTTATTATTTCAAAAGTCTTTTTACAATTCCATATTTTTATATTAAAATAAGAAAAACTCACTCCGAATAATTATCCAAACACATTAAAAGTAGATGCTACACATCAATGTTAATAACATATCCTATACATATCATACAACATATCCTACACATTAAAAATATATGCTATACATCAATGTTCCCAACATATCCTACACATCATACAATGTATCAAACAACATATCCTATACATTAAAAATACATGCTACACATCAATCTTAACAATATACCCTACACATCATATAACATATCCTACACATTAATTAATCAACATATCCACAACCCATATATGAACCTACATAACACATAAATGATCCTACATGTTATAAAATTTACACGTACAAAGTTCAAAATACCACATACACAGTACATATATGAACTCACGCATGATAAAATTTACACATACACAATTCGAAATACCAACTCCACAGTACATACATGAAGCTACACACAATAAAGTTTACAAATACACAATTCAAAATACCACTTACACAGTACAAAATAAACTCCTTTTTTATATTAAACTACGTATAATAAATAGTGGATTATGCTAATAACTTACAATTATAAAATTTTCACATACATTAATATCTAGCTTAATGAAAGAAATAAAATAGTAAAAATTATATACGACACTATGACTATTGATTAAGCATAAAAAATGAAACCGTTAATATCACTTACACAGTACAAAATAAACTCTTTTTTTATATTAAACTACATATAATAAATAGCGGATCATGCTAATAACATACAACTATAAAATTTTCACATACACTAATGTCTAGCTTAATGAAAGAAATAAAATAATAAAAATTATATATGACACTATAACCATTGATTAAGCATTAAAAAAAATGAAACCGCTAAATGCATTAATGTCTAGCTTAATAAGGGATACATCACAAAACACATATGCACCCTTTTTAATTAAAAATATGTCATCAACATGTATTTGTATTTATGAATTTGCCATTTCTTTTGTTGACCACTGATTAAACATAATCAATGGTTCAGATTCTCTTCTCGCATTTCTCGCTATAATATCACTCCTTGCAAGATCCATCCCCTATATATATATATATGGTTGAGTTTAATAGAGAAATCATATTAGTGTGAGAAGTTGGAGAAATCTTTTGAACCAATCATATTTTTTCTTTTCTTTTTCTCATTTAATTAAATATAAGGGTATAATGCTAAACCTAATAATTTATTTTATATGATAAGTATTAATTGTATTTTATAGTTTCAAATTGTCAAAACAAATTAAATTATTAACAATAATATCAAATCATCATTCAAGTTTTGAGCCGATCATACCACTTTTTATTTATTATTATTATTATTATTATTATTATTATTATTATTATTATTATTATTAATCCTTGTCACTTCGTCAACCATTATTATTCATTTCCTTCTTATATTCTTATTTATCATCTAAATTTAATTTGACAACGTTTAACTTAACAAAGTGTCCCATAAGTACACTATTAACACTTCATCAAATTGTATGTATAAAGCATATGTGTAGGCTTATATCAATTTGTGTATCTTTTGACCCCTTCATGTAATATATATGTGTAGTATTTGATTCCTTTGATTTATTTATATAGTGTTTTATTTTGCATACGTATTAATAACACAACAAATTATTTTGAGTCGTATTCATATGTAGGATTTGCTCACTAGACCAGCATAATTTTTTTCAGTATTATTCATGTAACATCCTACACATTTATTATTTAAGTCGTATTCATGTGTAGGATTTGTTCACCAGACCAGCAAAAATTTCTTCAGTAGTACACATTTATTATTTGAATCATATTCATATGTAGGATTTGCTCATCCGACTAGCATATTTATTTGATTGTATTCATGTAACATCCTACACATTTAATATTTTAGTCGTATTCATGTGTAGGATTTGTTCACTAGACTAACATAATTTTTTACAGTAGTATTCATGTAACATCCTACACATATATTATTTAAGTCATATTTATGTGCAGGATTTGTTCAACAGACCAACATAATTATTTTTAATTGCATTTATGTACCATCCTACACATTTATTATTATTATTCCTATACACATTATAATAACCGTACATATAAATATTTTGCATGTGTAGACTTTGTTCAAAGTGTGTGGGTTAAAATATCCATTCGAGTTCTTTATAATTCAAACCTATACAAACACATAATATACTTACAATAAATTATGATAAAAGTTACTCATCCACTATGTCAAAATAAATCTACGTCTGAAATAACAATAATTAATAACAAACAAAATCTAAAGAAATTCTGTATTTTCGTAAAATAGTTAACTTAGAATGTAAAACCTAATAGTTTGTTTTATATACAAAAATAATATAATTAACCTTATCTAAACAGGACACAAATTTGGAATGTGGCAGGCCATCAATTTGGAATGCATTAATATATGAACGTTTTAGCTCAAACTTCTAAATAACTAAATACCAATATACCCTTTTAGCATTAAATATATTAAAAAAGGAATATCAATATTACAAGATTGTCATCTTGAATGTAGGCCATAGATCAACACAATCAACGGTTGTAATTAACTTCTCATCTTCTCACGCTAATATGATTTCTTCACTGAACCATTTCATATATATATATAACATTAAATATTAAATTATTATCATACATATACTTTTATGATAATTTATTTTTATCTAATGTATGCATATTTGTCATATAATGCAATTGTTTCTTTTTATGTAATACATAATTTCTTAGAAGTTACAAGTAGTATTAAGCTCATGGCTTAAAATATACATTATAGAACTAAGGTCATGGTGCTATACAATTAATTAACATGAAACATGCAATTGTTTATTAAGCTCATGGCTTTATATATACACTTGTGGCATTAATATTTATTAATCTCTTTTTAACATGATGGAAAAGTAAGAGAGAATGTTTATTCAATAAATTAATGTAAATGTCATTACTTTTGACGAAGATCGGCTTTCCTGTCATGTCCAGTTGTTTGTGATGTTTTTTTTGGAATCCTGGCATCTTGTTTTCTTTTAATTAAATAAAGGGAAAATACCTCACAAGAACACACCATAAATATTGTTAAACAATCATGAATATTCGACGTTGAAAAAGGTAGCACGTAAATGTTTTACGTCCATAACTTTGGAATGTTTGTTCTTTCTTTTAAGTTTTAACAACGCCCTAAATCGGGAGTTTGGATAGCTACTTCAAATAGATCTAGAAAAAGAATTGGTGCAAAAGTTGCTTAATGAGACAGTTGAACTAGACAGAAGAAACTGTAGTTGAAGAATTTTTTTTTCAATGGGCTACTCTATCGGATATAGATATTAAGTATTAGCTAACGAATTATGAGTCTTACGAGTTACGACGTTATTGCCGGTAAGGTTTGCTACACAACAAGCGATAAAATCCTCCTCTTGTAATAAAAGAGAGTCCTTAATTTTGTCTACTTGTCACTTTTAGATAGCATCCAAATTGGTTTTTCAGCTCATCTTTTTACCCTTTGCATCGTGGATCCTGCGTATCAAAACTCCCAAACTAATTGAAACAAGATCTATATCGAAACCTCAATGCCTCTAACACAATTCCTATCAAAATTCCCAATCATGTGCCCTGAGGTAAAAATTCGAATTCGCTGCCATCAATTATGTGTTGTGATTAGTTCATGTCAGGATTAGGTTTTTAACGTATTATTATCAATTTTTGTTGCTTTTTGTAATTGTTGTTGTGTTAAAATATCAATTCAAATAGGTTTTATATGTAAATTTACACTTATTGTATGATTAGTATTGTACAGGTTTATATTGTTAAACTTGGATTAAAGGACTAAAAGTGTGATATGCTGAAAAGTTCAAGGATTAAAGATGATGAAGGGCTCAAGAGGCTAACAACATGGTGTATAAAATGATGCTTCTCTCACCTCGAGAGATCGATCGTAATCACGTTCAGTTTTCTTTCATCTAAAACTCTAGTTTGCCTAATCTTCAATCAAAGGAGAATCTATTGAAGAATTCTACACTGCTTCAATCTTGTAATGTTTTACTTCTTTGTTGTTTCTTTTTATCAAAACTGTTAGGTTTTAGTTTTGTGATAATTAGTAGATTAATTGTAATTGTGATTGAATCTTATATCTTTTTTGTTTTTGTTGAAATAAAATTTGTGTTTTCTGCTCAAATTTTATCATGTTGGAAAGTGTATGATTTCTTTGCTAGTTAGGGTTTTCGTTTGCTTCGTTCTCAACCTTAATTTGTGATATATTGGTATTTGGCTATTAAGGTTTTAGCCTATTTTATTATGAACTAGCGATCTTGTATGAGCTAACCAAAACTTTATTTTTAGTAGGATTTGGCTTTGTTCTCATGTATAAGCTACCAAAACTTTGGTATTTAGCTGGATTGGGTTTGCTATCTAAAATACGGTTGTGACATAGGTTGTTGCCCTTTTACCTACCAGCTCATTGTAATCGTTTGGATGTTTTTAATGTGGAAGTTATTAAAAAAAAAAACTACCAATTATTCTTGCTCTTCTTCGTGTTAAGTTATGGCACGGATGACCGTGATAAAGGTATTTAATACTGAAACTTAACTCTTTACCTTCAGTGAAATAAACAAACTTTGGGAAAACATGTGTGATCATGTGTAGTTATATTTGAAAGGCACGTAATATGTAGGATCTTTTAAAGGCACCATTGCTGATTTTTGAAAGGTAGGCTTCAACCGAAACAATTATCCAGTCGGCCGGTGAACCACTTCGAGCCGGCTGGTCTGAGGATCGAACGGCCGAACTGGTCCGGCCTCAAAAGCATTGCTCTAACGTGTAACAAATAAGGAGATTTAAAGAACAAATGAAGAATGAGTTTGACATGAGTAAGCTTAGTCTCCTACTGCTTTGGACGAAGTCTCCTCCAATATAAATGATGGGTTACTTAAATATGCACTCTATACCTGGATATCAAGGAAAACGTCATGGGTGAACTCGTGATAGATGACCCAGTGGGTTGTACCTTACCCTGGCGGCTTGATTAACTACAATATCTCTTCATTTCTATTAAGGAAAATTCCAAAATAACCATTTTTATCAACTTTTTTCCAACTAGCGATGGTTTTGAAAAAAATATCCAAAATAGTCACCCTTTCCCATCGGATCCAATGTAAACAAGAACTAATCTGACGGATTAGATGGGCCTCTAAAATCTCGCCACGTGTCACGATGTCTGGTCTTCTGACGTAACACGAAGCCAATTCGTCGTCCAACGAAACTTGTTTCGTCTTCCGACATAATATTTCATCTTCTACATCTCAAAACCTGAACCTCCATAACCAATCTTCATCTCCGTCTTTCTTATTTCTCCATATAATAAACCAAATTCATAATGTAAATTGTTTAGTTTTTCGACGTGTACAAAACCATAGTATTTGTTTTCCACGAATCACATTTTTTGTTAAGAAATCGATGAAAGATTAATCCGTTAAATTCGACGGTAACTGGAATTAAACCGTTGGACCCAACGGTTTAATTTTACGTCAGTTCATCACTTTTTACGTTAGACGATTTTTTTACGTCAGATGTGACATAATATTTGTACACGTGGCGATTTCTAATATGCTGAGTTAATATGTCGGATCAGTTCTTGTTTGCGTCGGATCCGACGAAAAAATATGACTATTTTTGGTGTATTTTCAAAACCATTGCTAAATTTGGAAAACGTTGATCAAAATTGATTATTTTGAGAATTTTTCTCTTTTAATTAAGTCAAACTGTGAAAATATTCTGTTACGCTAAAGGTTTATATAACAAACTAACGATATCTCATACCATTAAAATTAAAATTTTATTCATTTTTTTACGATATCTCATCCATCATTATCACCGTGACACCGTTGGCCATGAAACCAATTTTTTTTCTTTGCCAATTTAGTGGTTGTGAGTTGTGATTACAATACAGAAAAAAAAGAAAAAGAAAAGTAGGGGTTACACCATTAAACATTTAAATGTTTAATTTGCCATCAAGCATACATGTATTGTACATGACTAAACTAAACCAAAAAAATAAGGAGCCATGATCTATGTAAACTAAGTAGCAGCGTTTAGAAACCAAGACCATACTAGAAAACTTAACTAGCCATTATCAAAGGATCGATACAAGACAGATAAATGTTTTAGAATTTGGAGAGAATATATAACAACAAAATTCAAACATACAATAATTCAACAACACTACTTCTAGCATGTACTGCTTTTTTTTTAATACGTTGGCGTAAAGAAGAAACCGATGCTTGACATTTTGGCTTACTTATGCCTTGTGGGTATAAGGAAAAGGGGGTCTTTATTTCTTAGAACCGGGGTACCTATTCCTTCTATGATCAAATCTTCACTCTTCATTCCATTAGGAAGTTCCCAATCAAACCAGTAAAGTAGGTTCGCAATCACGAACTCTATATTTCCTGGAGCTGTATTCTTCGCTGGGCAGGACCGTCGCCCCCCTCCAAACGGAAGCATCTCAAACCTGTCATATCCAAAATCAACATCCGGATTTGCAAACCTCTCTGGGTAAAACTCATGTGCATTCTCTCCCCACGTTCGTGGATCTCTTGCTAGCCCCCAAGCATTGATTAGTACAACCGTACCAGGAAAAACATCGTACCCACTAATTTGAGTTTGGTTTACACATGCGTGCGGAATCAAGTATGGGGCAGGCGTGTGGAATCTAAATGACTCCTTCACCACCATTTTCAAGTATGTCATTCTTGCGGTATCCAGTTCTTCTACCTTTTGTATTTCTCCTGCGCAATTTCGGATTTCATTTTGTAGTTTTTCCAACACTCTTGGATTTTTAATGATCTCGTACATTACCCACGTCAAGGCCAGAACAGACGAATCGATTCCACCCATAAGTATATCCTGAAACATTATTTGGGGATTATATTTAATTAGACCTCTATCAAAGAAAACACAATAAAATAAACCGTTTACCATCATAAGAGCTTTTAAATCTGCATAACTCGGTCGATAGCCAGAAGCATTTGGTTTAGAAGACATGTCAAGTACAGTATGGACAAAATCTTTGTCCTCATCACTTACATCTTCCACTTTATTTTTGAGATGGTCATCAATGATTGTGTCAATGAACCTATCAAGATTTCTAAATCCTTCATTCAGCCTACGATTCCATCCACTAAGTTGATCAATAAAATAACCCAACCACGGAAAAGAATCACCAACGGATCCATTCAATAATCTAATGGTTTCATCGAGCATAAAATCCAATGACGGATCGTCTAGCAGTTCTCCATAGCTCTTACCAAACGCCACCTTACACACCTTATGCTTTACTATTTCATTGAAAATGGCCATGTGGTCGGTTTAATTTGGCTCATGGTGGTATTTTAAGTTACTCCTTTCTCTATTTATAATGGAGGCTCTCTCTTGTTCTCTTTAATTACTTTTTTTAAACAGCGATTTTCTTATGTGTTAGGCCACTGCATTTTCTAAATTTAGAGACCCCCCTTGTCCCAATTTGTAGACTATGTTGTCTTATGGACGTTCCCCCGCTAACAGTCATTTACAGTCGTTATGTCGTCACAAGAACATAAGTCTATATAATGGTGGCTAATTAGATGACTAATGACGATATGAAAGAAGGAAAAAAGGAAAATCACTAAAATATAATATTCTTTTGAACCAATACAATCCGGTATGAAAAATATCCTTTTTTAATACAAACCGTACTATATAATTTTTTTTTACTACATTGTTGTTCTTTAGCGCAAGCTTCATTATTTTGAGAGTTGTCTGTTATGTATGCGATATAATTATCATCAATGTATTCATTAGTGCATGCTTCGTTATTGTAACTTATGAGATTAAAATATGATGTATTCGTGGGTTGATTCCACCGGGGGCATAGGGGCATCAGTGGCCTAACACTTTCCGTGACGGTGTGTCTGGTTTATGGCGTCTTTAGATTTGTTTAATTTTGGTGAGTGATGGTGTCTGCCTACATACAACTCACGAGTTGGTACATCAACCTGACGGGGATTGTGTACAATATTTGTTTAGTGATCAACGCTTATCACTCCTTATACCATACAACTTATGTGACCATATATTTGTTTCGTAATTTGTTATTCGTATAGATACTTATTTTAGACATTCGTTATGATTCGTTTGTTTGTGTTCTGATCATGATAATATTAACCGTATCGCTTCCGCTGCCCTTTGACTTTGTGTCCCGTTTGCTTCCTTCTTGTCGACTTATTGCATTTGTATAGTTCTTTTGTTACTGAGCAATTTTTGACACAGCCATGTATTTTTTTGTTGTTTACTTTGCTTATGTGGTAGGCACTCAAGAATCATGGGGATTTGGGAAGAGAAACTAGAGAATTTTAAAGAAATTGAAAGATACATGGCTGTGTCAAATATATATCATGTTTGCTTCTGTCTTTTCTTTTGACTTCATATAATGAACCGAGCCAAACAAGGTCTATGAACCCAACAATCTCTGACTCAAAGGCCTTGAACACTTTCATATGCGCTCCTGATCGTACTTCTGTAATTTGTACATTTGCCTTCTGGTAGTTGCCACTATCAACTAACCTAAAGGCCCGTTGAAGCTCCCCAAAGCTACAACATGTCAATCATGACTAAACATGCCCCTAACCTGTTCTCTGCCCCCTGCAAGCTCCCACTCAAACAAACCATCGAATCCTAAGATATCCTGAGAACAAACACTCTCCATATTCAGCAAGTAATCCACTTGAGAGACCTTTTCAGCTGGAAAACAATTTTTCTTAATCCATTGTCGACCTGGAACTGTAACCGAAACAAGATGTGTGCTCCCACTGTCACGGTGTTCTCCGACTGATTTAACCTTCCTAGCTCGCTTATCCTGAATTTTCACTTTGGCTCTAGGTTTATTACTTGCAAAAAGAACCCTCTTCTGCCCACAAATTCTGTGAACCGAGCTTTGTATTTCATTGGAACTGAATCAACTCCTTTCAGTGATACGTCGATAATATACAACGATCCCCTTTTCTTTCCACTAGCCAACATGAGATTCCCTTTGACTACCTTCCACTTCCCATTCCTGAACTTATCATCGTGCCTTGGTCGTCCAACTATCCAACTAAAATTAAATGTTTCTTCAAACTTGGAATAACCCTCACGCCTTTCAAAGTCCAAGAAGTACTGGCTGAAGTCTTCAAATCAATGTCGTTGATGGCCGTAACATCAAGAACTTCATCATTAACAAGTCTTACCTTCCCAAAATCACCAAACTTTAGATTCTTCATCATTTCACTATAGTGAGTGGCATGAAATGATGCACCAAAATCCATAACCTAGGAATCAACATTACACTCAACACTACAAACCAAAGCCTCATCATCTAAATTGTCTTATGCAGTGGTATCTTTTTTAACGTCTTTCTTATCATTCAAATATTGACTCATAATCTTGTCTCTTTATAACTCTAGCATACTATATCTTTACGAGCCTTAGACTGACTCCTCTTCCTACTCCTACTGCCTCATTCTTTTCCTAACCTCTACCTTCTGTGATTAACATATTGCATGATGATTCACCTAAACTTCTACGTGTTGAATATTCTCCCAAAATCAGGTCCCAAATCCCATAAAAGTAATTTTTGTAGATGAACTACAAACCGCAGTCACTATTCTAGACCAACTATTGAGCCAAAGGGATAATAACAACATTCCTTGAACTTCATCATAAAACTAATGTCGATTAATACTAAGCGGGACATGATCGAATTAAGATAATTAATAAGCGTTGTAATAGACCCACCCTCTTTCATTCTTGTTGTCACTAGCTATTAGATAAAATAGACCTTATTCGCTTTTGAGGTATTCTCATACATGTTGGATAGTAAATTCATCATACTACGCGTCGTGGTTTCCTTCATGATGTTAAATGCTACATCTTCTGACAACGACGGAGTTATACAAGCCATAGCTTTCTTATCTAACTTCTTCCATTCTACTTATGACATCTTTTCTGGTTTTTCATCTTTAAGCACTACAATCAAGTCTTTCTGACAAAGTAGCGCTTCAATCTGTATCTTCCACTAACCAAAATTCTATCCGTCAGACTTCTGTATCATAACATTTCCGTCTTCTTCCATGGCAATGACTAAACGAAACTTGAATAAAAAACAGAGACATACACAGCAATGGCACGGGCATTAACGACTATTCTATTGAACTCTGTTAAACAATCAATCTATTCAACGCGCAGTGGAGTAATGAACTTTGATATTCAAAAAACTGAAAATTAGACAGAAACTATAAAACATGACAATACGGTTGGCATTGTTTTTATGGTCTCTGTAATTGGTCTCCTTTGATTCAGCAAACTGTTCTTTGCACAACAGAATTTGATTTCGGCATGATCGAAAAACACAACAGCACAAACGGCTGACTGCCAGTGGCTGAAAACTACTGTCGACGCAAAATCTGTTTTCGTTCTTGGTTATCAATGCAAACTAAATCAATAAAATTGCTTTTGACTTCTGATATCCAAATCATACATATTATTATCTAAATATTTCTGACACTTTTAATACTTTTTGAGCTAGTTTTAATAAATTCTACTCGATCCTAGTTCATATTTAAAAGTTTAAAGGTTTTAAAAGAAAACGAGCTAAGAATTATTATTTTTACTAAACTTAAGACAACGAGTAATATGTATAATAATAGTAATATAAATTAGCATGACGAGCTACACCATGAAAATTAAAAACTAAATATGTTAATTTGCATGTTACAACTAAATGAGCTTAAAAATTAAAAAGATGATAAGACATTTAAATCATTACACATGTAATTTATTATATTAGTTCTCTTATTTATTTTTATTTGTATTTTTGAGGTAGCCACATGATGGTCACGTTGGATAAGAGAAATAAGATAAGCACATGAATTGAAGAATAAGTGGGCTTTGCATTTGTTATGGCCCACAGCAAAAGAGGGCTCGTTATGTGAAAAATAGGAGTTTTTGAGATGTTAGCAATTAAAAACAGAGATGGCAGAAGACCAGGGCATGTGCCGATAATTTATTTTAGAACCCTACAACCTTCGACAAGGAGAAAAGAGGATCAAGAATTCAAGTTCGTTTGATTGGAAGAGATCTTTAATCATTCGGTTTGAGATCTTTAATTTGCTTGTCATTTAATTTATTGTCATGAACTCAAGTACTTCTTTGTTTTTATGACTATGATCGGCTAAACTTGTTAGAACCATCTAGTTTTTGGTTAAATAATGATTGATTAATGAGTTGTTGATTTTTATTGCTTTATTATGTGACATACTACTAAGTTTGATATTTTTTTTGTCAAAGTAAATCTCGCGTGATCATGTCTTGCATGAATTAGTTTCGTGTCGGTTTAGGGTTACATGTTTTATCGTTTACTTGGTGTGTACGATAAATTTATGGTAGACGTGCCATAGGATTAGTTGACTAGATTTGTTTAAGCCCAGTAGTCCACCTCTTTTTAGTCCTACCCAAATAATTAGAGTCACTTGTCTTGTTGCCTTGCCGTTTTAGGTTGGCCATTGCTAGACATCGATCAGATTATCTTTATTAGGTTTGCTCAACCTGTAAGTTGAGTTATTTATCGATTTAAGTTGAATTACTCCTTTTTCCCTAAACTTGTTAAGAGTACGAATCCAAAAGCAGGAAACTGTGTTATTGAGACCTGCCCAGAGATATAGCATTGGGTACGCTAGGTTTTCACCGGTTATTGCTACACGCTTTCTAGTATGATTAGGGGTTATTAGTGAAATCTACCCAGAGATCTAGTTTTCCTTAGTTATCCCTAGTTAGTTATCTTTAGACCCCGATTTCACATGTTCGTTAGCGGCCGAGGCTTCTTAATCATCATTAGGATACTAGACCTAGGTGGTTCTATTCGTCATATATGAGAGTTCGCGTTAAGTTTCCCGTTGGAATCCGTTAGTGTCGTTAACTTTTGTTAAGTTTCTAGTTTAGTTAATTTAGTAATTTAGTTTTAATAATTAAAATAAAATAGGCAAATCAGGGGTGAAGCTTCTTGGGAGAGTTGTTAGTAAAGACACTGGGTTTATTAGAGGGTTGGAAAAGAAGAGAACTACTAATGTTGCTGATTTGATGCGTCTTCTCCCAAAACTTGGTGACCCGCAGAGTGAGTTACTTTTGCTTCGATCATGTATGGGTATTGCTAAACTTTTCTTCGGTTTGAGAACATGCCAACCTGTACACGTGATGGAGGCAGCGTTGTTCTTTGACAAGGGATTGCGTGAGGCGATCGAGGACATTGTAGTTTGTAGAGGTCCTTTCTTTGGAGACCTCCAATGGAGACTTACTTCCTTACCCATTAAGAATGAAGGTTTGGGGTTGTATTCGGCAGTAAAGGCTTCCTCCTATGCGTTTGTCGACTCGAGAGCGCAATCGTGGGTGCTTCAGGATCACATTTTGCTAGATAGTGGTATATGCGGAATGGATTCTGATTATTCTTGTGCTTTGGCTTGTCTTCATGATATGATTCCAAACGTCAATTTTAGCAGTTTCACTAACAAAGAGACCGCCCCCTCTAAAACCCAACATGCATTGGCGAGTGCTCTTTTTAGTAAAATTGTTCACGACATAGAGTCAAACTTTTACATGACAAGTAGACAAAAAACCATTTTTGAGTGTCTACGAGCACCACATGCTCAAGATAGATGGTTAGGCCAACATATGTCTCCAACGGAGTATCGTACTATCCTTAAGTATTGCCTCATAATTCTTCTATTCCTGGTTGATGAGATATGTCCAGTTTGTCGTAAGGCGTGTTTAGACTCATATGGGGAGCACGCGGTGCATTATAAAGAGCTACCGGGTTCAAGTACCGACACAATCTGATTAAGGATGTGCTCTTTGACATATTCAGGCGGGCCAGAATTTCTGTTAAGAAAGAAGCACCTGTGAATTTCCTAGCTGACCCGTCGGAGGAAAAATCATCTCTTCGACCAGCTAACATTTGGTGTTTGGATGGATATGAGGAAAACATGCTTGTGTGGATTAAACAGGGATTTCCCCTCTTGTGGGCTTAGGGAGTAGTGGGTTCACAGCCGGTCAAGCTACTTTGAAAGCTGCTTCAGGGAATGTGACCAAACATGAGAAGGCGTGTCTGAAGCTGTGTTTATTCCTTTTGCTTTGGACACTTTTGGTTTCCTCGCGCCCGAAGCTGTGGAGCTACTTACCCATATTCAACGGGTCATGCATAGTAATGTTATGACTCCAAGATCTGCAAATGTAGTTTTTAAAAGATTGGGTTTTGCAATTCAAAAAAGGATAGCGCCGCAGCTTGTTGCTCGCTTGCCTTTTGTTTCGATGTAATTTAATTTTTAAAAGCGTAAGGATTTGTAATTAAAAAAATTATTAAGTAGGACTTAGTAAGGGTTAGTATTCCAAGCCATCTTACGTGTCTGCGAGACACGATTGATACATTTACTGTTGCATGTGTGAGGCTTAATTAATTTTTTTTCTGTTTTTAAAGCTAGTTGTGAATCAAGGTTTTAATAAGTAGTTTTTCGCACATCAACCTCATAATATGAACACAAGCTGAAAACCCTAAAAATAAACAAAAAAGGGGCATATACTCTCTTGTCTGTCTTTCTTGGTGTGAACACAAGCAAAACAATAAAAATATAATTGCTTTTTTGCCTTGGTAGATTTGACACAACAACAAAAAAAATACCTCTTGCTTACTTTGTCTTTTTCTAATGTGAACTCAAATTAGAAAGCCGATGGCAAACAAGGTGGATGGCGATTGTGTCACGTGTGTAATAGTTCTCCATATTTATTCTATTTTTATTTTTAAAATTTAAAAAAATCATCTAAAACAACTTCAACTTATTCTCTATCTTTAAACTCTATTTCTAAATTTTAATGAAATAATATAGGAAGCCTATAAATTTAAAGTGTTGCAACAACACTTCATTTTTAACTACCCTTTTATAAATATATATTATAAATCAATTAATATTGAAAATGATTATAAAACAAAATAGTTAGAGTTTAGATTATAAATAGAAGAAAGAGAAAAAATAATTAAAAAAAAAGAATATAGAGATGAGAATGAAGAATGGGTTGGGGAGTTTCTAGAAAATGATGTATAAATTAAAAAAATTATGTTTTTTAGTTAAATTTTAAAGATGGAAATAGAGAACCCATTAAGAATGCTCTAAACCTCACAGACAACCCGAAGTCCACAACACCTTATTTTGATGCGGACCTTTTCAGACCTCAAGTCTATCACTGGATACGATGGCTAGCTGTCAACACCGAAAACCTAGATCAACAACCTCTTTCTCCCGCCACCGTGGTCTCCGTGTGTAGCGAGCCTAAGCTCTGATACCACTTGTTAGAATTAACGCACACACGAAACCGAGCACAAACACAAAATCAATAAACAAGCACGAGAATTTAACATAGTTCGGTCTAAAGTGGCCTACATCTACATGTGGCAATTAGGTAATCTTTAATGGGTGACAAAGGATTACAAGTACATAACATCATATATAGAGAGACTAGTCTAGAGTTCGCATCTTACTAAACAAGAAATATAAATCGGGCTGCCGCACCTGTCTCCTCTTTTAACTTTATATAATAAACCGAGCTAAACAAGGCCTACGGACCCAACAGTTTTGTTCTAATTTTTAATCCTGAGATGCTTGCTCTAGCCAAGTTGAGGTGCTACATGCACTTTTATACTTGTAATATTTTGTGTTGCTTTAGCCTTTAATAACCTAGCAAACCATTTATATAATTCACTAGACTTATTATGTTTATGTGTCGGCCAGTTGTGAACCCACCGGTATAGCTAATGTTTATTTTGAGCATGTATATATATATTTTGAGGGCAACTTTGGACGACTTTTCAAGAAAGCTGGAGACTCATACTATGGTGGGTAGACATTTGGCTTGAAGTCCTTGGAACCGTAATCCTGGAGGAAGCTTTGCTTACGATTCGTTTGCCGTTAACATTTCATTTGCTTAATATTGTGAAGTTTATGTGTAAATGTTATTTGAATGTAAACAACCCAATCAAGATCACTGTAATCCCAAATATTGATTTGTTTATGACTATGAAGTTTGTGTTTAAATATTGATTTGTTTTAAGACTTAAGTGATATCCTTTCCTAATCTGAATTCAAGTCGTTAGTAATTGATTAAGTTCACTTATTAGATTAAATATTGATAAATCTCTAGTATCGGTCGTTACGGAATCCACATATCAGTATAATTTGGTTCCTATCCTATCTACTTTACGTTGTGATAGTTCTGCATGCCTTACTATGCAAGTTGGCCATTTATTTTATATTCCATTCAGCATGCGTGAGCAATATATAATTTTATAGAAGGTGCATGAATTTCACTGCATGGTTTAAATTATACATTATAGATGGAATTCTATTCAAGATAAGAATATATTAATTGTTGTCTTCGCTTTCTTCATTTTATGATGGAAAAGAAAGAGAATGTTTGTTTTTAAAAGACAGAATTACATATATTATTGTTTATGTTTGTATTTAATTTCATTGATTGTTTTTTATATTTAAAATTGATATGTTTTATCCTTTACGTTTCAAAATGCTACGGCGTTTGTCCTTTGATCCTAACCTGGTTAGTTTTTTCTCATTAAATCAGTTGCACATAAGGGCAAATTGGGCATTTCATCCATTTGGGCAACGGTGGTCAACGGTGGTGTTCAATTAGTGGTGGGGATGGTGTTCATGTGGTGGATTTCGGTCGGCGACGGTGGTGGTGGTATTCCGGTGGTGTTCAAATTGAGTTTTCCAATAAGAAATGAGTTTTCTGGCAAAAAGACATTTCTTCGACAGCCGGAAACTAACGGAGTAACGCTTCATTAATTGTGGATAATTGGAACCAAACAAGTTAAAAGATGGGATAGTCGTGAGTTGATCGACAACGATCAAAAGATAATAGTTAAGATTATATACAATCAATATATATTTTTTTTCAAAAGGCCATAAGTTTTGAATTTTATATAGTATGCTATAAAATAAACTAATGTAAATGTCATCAATTTTTTGCGTTTTTTTAAGTCTTAACATCTTGTTTTCAATTAAATAAATAAGGAAATTTGAATTTTATTAATCCCATCATTTTTAAGTTAACTAGTAATAAGTTTATCTTCGAAAATTGTAACCACCGGTCACACTTTTAACACTATTTTTTTCATTAGACCACCGTTAAAAAAGCGTAAACCCATTAAGTTACTTTCGAATTTCAAATTGATATTTTAGGGTTTTAGTTCGAAAGGAGTGAATGAGTCGATTAATGTAAAACTTATGTCGAAATGGTGCTCCGAACCACAAAACGGTGCTTCAATTCGGGTGTTTAAACTTTCAATTTACAAAAATCAAGCCGTGAAGCGCCATTTCGTGATAAGTTTTACATCAATCGACTCGTATCTTCCTTTTGATAAAAACCCTAAAACATTAATCTGAAGTTCAAAAAATAAAATTGTTAAACTTTTGGTTTGAACAAGGTGCAATGAAAATAAAAAATATGAAATGTGGAACCAATGACATCAATTTTTAATATCAAATTAATAAAATCTAATTTTCCAACAAATATAAAGAAAAGTGCCTCACGAAAAAAAAAATCCCCGTTTGTTAATAAATAATGAATGATGGACGTTCAAAAAGTTAGCATGCATCTTTGGAATAATTGATGAAAAGGTGGCTATGTGTTAATTTATAGAATATTCGTTGTCTTTCACTCTTTCTTTCTAAAATCATGACGTTGGATGACAATAACATCAAAGAAATCTAGAAAACAAAATTTTGAAAAAGTTGCTTAAATAATTACTAGAATTCGGTGAAAAAGACAAAGAACAAAGTCGTCGATATCTTGAAAAAAGAATGGTGGAAAAGAGTTTTTCAATGGGTTACTCCGGTAAAAGATGCTCATGTAATAAAAATTTGCAAAGCTGGCAATGAGGTTTGATAATAACAGTTCATATAACGCTATCGGTTGTGGTTTGGCTAGTATGAACTATTTAAAGTGACATGTCACTATCACGTAGACAGTGAGTTTTAACTTTTAACTAATTCGTCCTTTAATAAGCACGTTGTAGTTTACCTATATATTAAAAAAAACCCAAGAATTGTGATTGGCCGAAATAGTATGGACCCATCTTTTCAGACAGCCTGGGTGATAACGGGATGGCCGAAGAAGGGCAAAAAGTTTGGTGTCAGCATGTTAATGGGAGATGTTGTGGTTTGGCCGTGTGTCACGTGAGGTGGATTTTGACGCCCCACGTAGCACCTCTATAACACTCAACCTAACAAGTAATTATAGTTAATCAATGTTTATAGGAGTTTAACGCATTGATGCAAATCAAAGTTACGTGGATAGATATTTAGAGAAATAATCATCGTGAACAGTCCATAATTTTAACTATTAATATTTTAAAAAATAAGGGCATTTACATATATCATCTTCCTAAGTTTTCTTATTACATATATACCCATTTCTTAAAAATCAATTATATATTTCCCCTTCCTAAACCACATATATTACATATCTCTCAATTTTACTAAAATTAGCTAATTAAATGACAACTTTAATGTTAATGAACTAATTATAAAACTTTACGTATATCCCCTTCTTAATAACAATTACATATATCCCTAATTTATACCCAAACCGAGTCGGTGCTAAGACAAACATGTCGATGTTAATAAATGCAATTGAAGTTGATTTTTTTCAATCATTAGCAAATATAAAAAAAAAATTATACAGTTTATAGATTGAATATATTAATTAAGGTTTTATTATTAAAAAATATTTAATTAAGAGACTTAAGAATATACGGAAAAATCTCTTTAATCATTAAGTTCAAGAAAAGTCATTTGCTTATAATCATTTATAAAGAAAAATGGCTATATATTTAATTTTCTAAAAGAAAAACAAATAAATATGTTATTTGTTTATTATGAGTTAATTAATAGTCATGTTCGTTGCAACATAGCAAATAATTGGTTCTTTTTATTTTTAATTTTTTTATAATTCAATTTTGATTTTGCAATTTAAAATATATGGCAGACTCTCTTTACAACTGAATAATGCATAATAAGGGAAAAAGGGTAATTCTATGTTAAAAGAGGAAATATATAACTAAGATTTTAACATTGGAGAAATATGTAATTAAGAAGTTTAGTAAGAGAATATTTGTAAAAATTCTTAAAAAATAATACTTAAAAGTTGATATTTAATATTTAATAATGTTTACTTTTGATAGATCTTTATTTGTTATAGATAAATGACTTTGTAGTTTGGAATTGTACAATTAATATATATATATATATATATATATATATATATATATATATTAAATAATTAATTTCTTTATGAGCAATTGGATTTAAAAGATTCAAACCTTGGTGTGGCTCCATGGTCGTGGTGGGTGGCGGTGGTGGAGGTGTCCGGTGGGGTGGTGGGAATAGAGGTTGGGTTTTATGGAGTAGAAGAAAGAGAAGGTGGTGGTGTGGGACCCACATATTTTTATTATTCCATCATTAAAAAAGTCACATCAGCAATAATATTAACACACTTGGTGTCTTGTTAGTTTGAGAGTTGTAACATAAAATACATTGAAAGTTCAGAGTGACGATAACATTTTGTTAGTTAGGAGTGTCCACGGCCAACAATTAAAACTTAAGATTACTCAAACCTCAATTTTGGCCTCAAGTCTTCATCAAGAATTGCATAAACAATCTGAATCAACTACACTCTTATTTGATCCATATCAAGTAAGAATCGTTCACAAGTTTATCTTAAAAATGTTGACTTTCAATTTATACAATCTGTAATCCTGCACCTTGCTTTATGGTGCATCAATTTCACAGTTTGAATATCCAATCTTGAATTCAATATAATCTGTTGTGAATTTCAAGAACATCGACTTGAATTATTGATTCAGATTTTAAATTATAAGACCGCCATTAAGATATTGAATTTGACTTTTGAATATCACAACTTAATTTTTACTTTTTGAAGTCAAAATATGTTCTTATCTTTGTAGAATTATTGTTCACAAACTTAAAGTACAATAATTAATATTAAATTTTCATTAAT
Organism: Bidens hawaiensis; assembly: GCF_021521415.1. Lineage (NCBI taxonomy): Eukaryota > Viridiplantae > Streptophyta > Magnoliopsida > Asterales > Asteraceae > Bidens > Bidens hawaiensis. The sequence continues at coordinate 283,310 of NW_027492444.1, forward strand.
ATTGATTACAATACATAAGTCGAAGAAAAAAGAACTTACACTACTTAATAATAAATTACATGAAATAAATAACAAACATAAATACTAAAGAAAACATAAACAAAGCAAAAACGGGTGAAGCCTGATGATTTCTGTTAAACAAAGATTTCTTAAAACAGATTTTGGGTTGCCCAGGTGAACCCGTCTGTCTCCCAGGACACAGCAGACGAATCGGTGTTTACCGTCAGGATTACAACCGAACTATACCTGAAACAAGAGCATGCATGGATGAGAAAGCTGGAAACGGTTCTGGTTCAGAGTTAGAATGCTTGAACTATGTTTGAGTAATGATTTGATTTGCGTGTTTTTCCGGTTATTGTTCCATCCCCTCAAGACTCGAACTTCATCGTCTATATATAACAGGTATGTGTTGACATTTGTCACAAGATGATGACACTTGTTTGAGGCACCTGACGCTTGTCACATAACTCAATACGTAGCAGATGACTCACTGACACATGGGGACACAACTCACCAGGTGATGACACGCTAGGTGGTCACTCGTCGCTACCAGTCCCACCATCAAACCGCCACATTAAGCATGTTGCTCTACGCCTAAGTCCGTGTGCCATACTCTTGCTAAGGCCACTAAATGTGTCTTGTCATACAAAAATATAAGCTCGTGAGTCCTCCTCTTTATAAGGTACTCATGTAACATCCTATTTATGATAATAATAATAATAATAATAATAATAATAATAATAAATAAAAGAATCTTGTTTATTTAATGGTGTGTTATGATTTAATTGGATTAAAATAATAATAAGTTGAGTGTGGGCTTGGAAAATAAAAGATGGAGTAAGGGATGGTGATTGGCCTTAAGGTCCATAGGCTTAGGGCTCTTTAAAGCATTCTCAATCCATTTCCTAAAATTATATGAGGGGGATTTACAAATTATATGGTATTGTTATGAGTGGTTGTGAGTAGAGAAGAGAGAAAATTTATATGAGAAAGTTAAATTTGAGTCTTTATTGTAGATATTGTATAGTTTTTTAATATCTTCAGAAAGTAGTTGTGAGTGAAATAGAGAGATAATATGATAATAAAAGTATAAAAATTATTATTTAATTAAATAGGAGAGAGAAAATACAGTGCTTTTAGTGTAATTATATGATATATATATGGATATAGGGTAGGAAACGGGCTGGGAATGCTCTTAAACACCCTTCAACCTCCCTAAAACCCTAAAATCCTCATTTCCATCATCATTGTCTCCATACACTCTAAAAAACACACACAAGCACTCTTAACATTTCGGACCCAGATCCAAGCTGAAGAAGAGGTAGATTTCGTGTCGAATATTCAACAAACAATAAGAAAACGCATCCTGATTCACGGGTTGAATTAGATCTGAACCGAGCCGAACCCAAGAGGTATGTTTTCGAATAAAAGGTCGAGTGTTTGAGGTCGGTTCATTATAAGATTTGATACTAAGACAAATCGGACCATATCATGTAAGAAAACCCAAACTTTTCCCAACGTTCAACGACTTACAAAACTGGGATTCTGACGACATCAATAACTGGGATTCTATTAGTTGCAGATCGTTGGGAGCAAACATGTTAAAAAATGAGACTATCGCCAATCAACTCGTTAGTTGGGACTGTTATTTGCCAATAGTCTATAGTTAGGATTATTTAAATCCAATTTACCTTTTAAATATGATAATTTGGCGAAATTATTTTTTAGGTTTAGTTCCAATATCGTAACAAACCTGTTTGATACCAATCGAATTCGCATTGACTCGCCGCTGCAATTCCCTTGTTTTTGTTTTTGTGTAATTTTTTTAATCTAACAATATTATATTGTGGGTTTGATATTGATTCTGTAATGAATTTAACCGATACCGAATGAATTTCCATTGGCTTGCCGCTGTATTACCGACAAATAAACATCATTTTAATATTATTTTATCGGCTTTAAACGTGTTAATTTGAAGAAATCATTTTTTGGTTTTAGCTGCGGTATAGGAACGAACCTAGTCAATGCCGACCGAATTCGTGTCGACTCGCTGACGCAACGTATTGTTGAACTGACCCCCCGCGTTTTACCGACGAAAAAACATCATTTAACTATGTTATCTTTTTGTATCATAAGCTATACAAGTGTCACAACTATTCTCGGTGTTTACTAATTTATTTTTTGGGTTTAGTTCATGTACTGGTACGAGCTTAACCGATACTAACCAAATTCATGCTGCTTAATTATAAGCTATACGTGTGCAGATACTGTTTTAGGCCTTCACAGATTTATTTATTTATTTCATCTAGTGTCATTGACGTAACAAACTTAATCAATACAATCAAATTTGTGTTGTGACGGCTGGTTTGGTTACGTAGTTGAAATAAAGTTGGATGGGGGTAAGAATGATGATCACAGTCGATCAAGGTATGTGTGGAAAAGTTGGGTCAACCATCTATCAAACCATTTTTGTCATCATTGTTAAAGCTTGTACTGTGTGGCAATTAATTAATGGTACTTAAAAGAAAACCACGGGCCACATGGTACCTACAGAAAAGTGACCACGAGGCATCGAACACCCTTTTACTCAATACATATATTCTAGTGATTTTCTTTCCTTTATAAAGTGACATAGGAGTAAGTTGGAATACCACCATTGGCCAAATTAAAACCAATTAATAACATGGACATCTTCACTGAATGGCCTCTTACAATCATACTAGGCCTCTCCATTTTATGCATATTCATATACACCACTCTAACCTCCACTAGTTCGTCCAAGGCAAAGCTTCCCCCAAGCCCTCCAAAGCTTCCCATACTCGGAAACGTTCACCAACTACTAGGTAAATCCCGTCATGAGGCCCTTTGGCAACTTTCGAAACAATATGGTCCCGTTATGCAAATCAACATTGGTTCACAACCCTTCCTTGTCATCTCTTCTCCTGACATGGCCAAAGAAGTCTTAAAAACTCAAGATCACAATTTTTGTTCCCGTGGACGTTTCCAGGCTACCAAACGATTTACATACAACTATAATGACGCTGCCTTCTCGCCACACAGCGATCACTGGAGGGAAATGCGCAAGCTTTTGGTGACTGAGTTCCTCGGTCCGAAGAGAGCTAAATTGACTAATCACATGTTGGTGACAGAGATGGAGAGTGTCATCCATTCTCTTTCGTTAAATCCACCAAACACGGAGGTAAATCTAAGTAGTATGTTCTTAGAGATAGTAAAAAATAAGGTGTGTAAGGTGGGATTTGGTAAGAGCTATGTGGACCAACTGCTAAAGGGTCCGTCGTTAGATTTTATGCTTGATGAAACCATTCGATTACTAAATGGATCCATCGGTGATTCTTTTCCATGGTTAGGTTATTTTATTGACCAACTTAGTGGATGGAATCATAGGCTGGATGATGGCTTTAGAAATCTTGATACATTCATCGATACAATCATTGATGAGCATCGAAAAAATAAGGCGGAAGAGATAAGTGACGAAGACAAAGATTTTGTACATACTGTACTCGACATGGCTTCCAAAGAAAATGCTTCTGGCTATCGACCGAGTTATGCAGATTTAAAAGCTCTTATGATGGTAAACCATTTATTTTATTACATTTACTTTTATAAAGATCAAATTAAATGGTTAACTAATATTTCAGGATATTATTACTGGGGGAATTGATTCAACTGTTCTGGCTTTGATATGGGGAATGTTCGAGATCATTAAAAATCCAAGAGTGATGGAAAAACTACAAAGTGAAATCCGAAATTGTGCGGGAGAAATACAAAAGGTAGAAGAACTGGATACCTCAAAAATGGTATTCTTGAAAATGGTTGTCAAGGAGTCACTAAGATTGCACACGCCTGCTCCATACTTGATTCCACATGCATGCTTAAACCATACTAAAGTTAGTGGGTATGATGTCTTTCCTGGTACTGTTGTTCTCGTCAATGCTTGGGGGCTAGCAAGAGACCCAAGCATATGGGGGGAGAATGCAAAGGAGTTCTATCCAGAGAGGTTTACTGCCAATCCTGATGTTGATTTTGGAACCGATAGATTTGAGATGCTTCCGTTTGGAGGGGGGCGAAGGTCATGCCCGGCAAAGAACACAGCACCAGGTAATTTAGAGTTCGTGATCGGAAACCTTCTTTACTGGTTCGATTGGAAGCTTCCTAGTGGATCGACGATTGAAAATCTGAACACGGAAGAACTGGGTACCGCGGTTCTGAGAAAGAAAGATCCCCTTTTCCTTGTACCCACAAAGCATAAGACTTCATCAAGTACCGTATAAATAACTAATTGTCAAACATGATTTCATCTTTATGCAACAACTTAAATGAAGCACAAACATGTTATGTGCTGGAAATAATGTATTTGAGTTCTTGTATGCTTAAAGTTAGTTGTGCTATATATTTTCTGTAAGTTATAGAGCAATCATCTTTCATGTGTGGATGCTTTCATTGTCGTTCATTTGGCTAGTTATGTTTCCCGACAGTGGTGTGTTCCTCCTTGATGACGTTAAAATTAGTATGAACATTTAGCATCCCGCCTAAAAAAGGTTTGGTATTGAGGATAGTTCCAAGTTAATGCTTTAAAAAATGATGGCAAAAAGTTCCACACGAATTAAACGTCACACAAGGATCATTCTTAAATTTTTACAAATCTTAAAATGTCTCTCCACACAGTTTCACCATTGCATTGTGGCATACATATATCCCCGTGTATTCTTTCCAAGAAAATAAGGGATTTAGTCCCCACCTTAATTGGTCACGAGCGAGTAATCAACTTTCCTTTTGAGCATGCAACACATGTAATGTCCTTAGTCTGAAGAACCCTTTGGTTCTTTAAAGAGTGTCCATATGAATCTTTTAATTTTTCGCATCATTATTGAATCGGGATGGCCTAACCGATCATGCCAAATCATAAAGCTTTCTTTGTCCATAAACTTCTTGTTATGACCATATTATATTCAATTGCGGTAATTTTAGTGCAATACAAACCAGAGGCAAGTGCGGGTAGCTTTTCTAAAACTTGTTTTTTACCCGATTACATACATAAAATAAATCACAAAAATGATGCATAGATAAAAACTGGCCCAACTAGTTAAGCAACACCAAGACCTAGTGGCAAAGACAAAAAAATCACAAATGTAAAGAACTAAAGAAAAGAACGATCTCACAACAATTTATCTGTTAATGAATTGCAAAAATCACTCTTGAAACAACCTAAATAATATGTCTGTAATCCACCACAACCGTTGTTCCAATATTGATTAGAACCAAGAAGACCATCAAAAACACAATACCCCAAATTAGGGTTTCAGATCTAAAAAACCCCCCAATTCTTCAATCAGAGTGAAAACCCTAATTCTTCAATCAAAGAACAACTTAGGGAAGAGTGAGCGATCAGCGCATTATTGCTTTGATACCATGTCACAAAAGAATATAAATTATTTTATTGAAAGCAAGAAACAAGAAAAATAAATCTTGAATGATTACAAGCAGAAACGTCGTTAGCAACAGCTCTATACAAACAAGAAAAGCAAACAAACTACTGATATAGAAGAAGTGTTAATTTATTGCACTCATAACAATGAATAGAATGTCTTCTTCTAAGGAGGCGACGACCTAATTGCACAAGGAAGGAGCAGATCGTTGACACGGTATTCCAAAGATAAGCCCAGAGAATTTGGTGTTTCCATAGCTAGCACATGAAAGACGCTCCATTCCAAACTAGAAGACGCGTCAATGAGAAGCTACACTGATCGGGTTAAAGAAACCTGGGCTCATAGTCGATAAATGGTCTGAAACTCTTGTCTCTATAAATTAGGATCATAAGCTTTAAAATTTCTAAAGCTACATCCTTTTTGGAGTTTCAGTTCTTTCGGGTTTCATCCCTTGGATTACTATCAGATGTGGATCTGTCATAAGCTTTTTCCTTTCTTGAATGAACAGACTTACTTCGACTTATTTTGTTTGATTGACTTTGACTTGTAGAAATGTCCTTGATTGCTTCAAGAATTGGAGTCATAGCTTATTTCATCATCTTTTGGAGTTCGTCTTTATATTGGGCGGGAATTTCTTTATTTTCATTATTAATGTTCTCCTCATTCCAGTTTTCTTGGAAGAATTGTTCTGAGAATTTTCACTTTCTTCTCTTGACATACTAAAATAAAATTTTAAAGATAAATTCAATGTTCGGGGAATTCAAAACTTATCTTTTATATATCATATTATAGTTACAAGAGTGCACAACATTATTATATAGCTACATTTGTTTACAACTACTAGGGTTCTTATTGTCTACTTCTTCTAGCGAACAATTAATTTCTTGATCTTGGTGTTTTCTTTTTCCTTTTCTTTCATCTCTATTTCTTTCTTGAGCATTGCTTCTGCTAATTTGGTAACATCAATTTCATAATGAGTTAAATCATCTTTGATATTATACATTCCTTCTAAGGAATTATAATCCGTTTCGGACATTCACCTTTAGAATGTAAGAATCTTGAATTATTGGATATCTAAAATATTTCTGTCCCTGAGGATATTCTTTCGGATAGATCATTACCTCTTTTCCCTTTATCATCATTAGTTTCTTGAATCTGCTTGATCATGCTCCATGCATATTCTGATTTGGAATGATCAGAGCTAGTGGAATGTTAGTATCGAAGGAATTTGAATCCTCCTCCATTTTTGTCTAATATGAGTCTTCATCACTGGATACAGGGATTGGGAGTAAAGTTGTCCCCATACACCCTTTTCCTTTACCCGATCGAGGTTGAAATAATCCTCGACTAAATTGACTATCGGACATCTGTGCGATGTTATATTAGGGATAGGAGTGTATTCCTATATTATCCGTACTTTTGTATCTTATTTGTAGCAATTTTATTATTTAATGTTGCAACTCTGATACTTTTAATCAAGAACCAATAACTATATAATAAGATTGAATCTTATCCGTAATATTTTTTTAATCATTCAATGATTATATCCTTTGATATTCTAAAAATGAATACCAATGATTTCATCATAAACTTAATAACTGATTAAAGCCTAGATATAATTAAATATCTAATTTTGATAGGAAAAGTTAACGTACAAATTAAATAGCATGCTAATTGTAATAATTAAGTAGTGTAATTATTCTGTAGCGTAAAATTACACTACAATGTAATTATATAATTATAGTCCTATGTGTATATATAATTGCATTATTTGATTCTCACAATTAGCATGTTAACTTAATTTATATTTGATCCAAACTCTCTCTCTCTCTCTCTCTCTCTCTCTCTATATATATATATATATATATATATATATATATATATATATATATATATATATATATAGAAGATTTCTTTTGAGAACCACTTTGAGTTTTAAGAACTCGAAAAAACTCAACATAACAATTTTTTTTTTGAATTTTTTTACACATACGTAATATATGTAGGTTACATATACGTAAAAAAATTACAGAATTTTTTACGCACCGCATCAACTTTTTACATATGTGTAACAAACGGTTAAATTAGTGTAATAAGTGGACAGCTTTATTTTCTCTCCTACCATAATTTTTTAATCAGATTTAATCTCAACCACATAATCTAATCTATTTAATTAAATGTGTGGTTAAAAATGAAGTTATTAAGTTCTTAAAACTCAACAAGGTTTTCAAAATATCCCTCCCCAATATATATATATATATATATATATATATATATATATATATACACTTGGTTAGATCCCGTGTTACACACGGACGAAAATATATAAAACTTCATATGTATGTGTGTGCGTGCGCGTGCGCGTGCGCGCGCGCACGTGTGTGTTATATACATTTTAATGAAATGTAAACGTCAGATAATTATAGGATTTCAGTAAATCAAGACATTTAAGTATAGATGTTGTAAAATAAGTTGTGTGTTATGAAAACTATTTTTATTGAAATTATAAGACATTTAAGTACACAACATAAAAAAATGCTACAAATATGAATATAATAATGAGATATATTTATAATTTTATTAAACTGCGCATTTAATAAAGCAACAATATAATCCAAATCTTTTGGCTTAAACACCATTTCAATCCAAACATCCATACATCCGGTCCAAGCGCTCATAAATAATTTCCCAAAATCCAAAAAAAAAATAAAGTCTCAAAATTAAAAAAAAATAACAATTAAAAAAATTAATTTTTTTTATTACTCAATAAATGATGATTTTAACAATTAATTTTGAAACTTTCTTCAACTTAGTAGTTAATGTTTAAAATTAACATGTGAAAATTATATAAATGGAAAATTGATGAGTTGGAAGCCTTTGTGGGCATGCTAATTAAATGTCATGTGAAAACCTTATATTGCTTTAATAGTATAGTAAGATATGATCCAAACTCTCTCTCTCTCTAAATATATATATATATATATATATATATATATATATATAGGGTAAGGTTAAAATAAAAACCTACTTGACTTGTGAAAAACTCTAGAAATCCATTTTCAACCACATGTTTTTAATTAAAGTTTGAAGCTTGTTGTTCAAAATTAAAGTTAATAAAAAATGTAAAAGTAAATATAATTTGTTCTCTCTCTTGAAAACAATATAAAAATTAGTAAAAAAATGTTAAAAAATAACAAAACATTTTTTTCCGATTTTTCGATGGTTTGTATTAAATGTAACAACATATATTACATGTGCATAAAAAAACAAAAACAAAAAAAAACGATGTTAAAAAGGTTGCATTTGAAAAAAAACAGTTGTTTTATCTGATAAAAATGTTGCATTAGGTCTAATGAAACTTCACCTAATGCAGCTTCTTTTTGTAAAATAAAGGTTGCCTTAGGCCACTATTTTGTAGTGTGTGTGTGTGTGTATATATAACCCACTTGAGTTGTGAAAACTCTAGAAACCCATTCTCAATCACATCTTTTTAATTAAAGATTTAATCTTGTGGTACACAATTAAAGTTAATAAAAAATATAAAAGTTAATTTACACTTTCTCTCTCCTGAAAACATATATAAAAATTAGTAAAAAATGTAAAAAAAATAACACAACATTTTTTTTATGTTTTCGATGTTTTATATTAAATTTAACAACATATATTATATGTAACGAAAAAAAAACGATGTTACATAGGGTTTTCACGGGTTTTAACAACTCAAGTGGGTTTTCATTCTATACTTTGCCTGGGTTCTAGTGAAAACTCTTTTTAAAGAGAAAACTTAAAAACTCCTAAAAACTTCTAAAAAACTATTTTTAACTTTTTTTTAATTTTTTTTGAAGTTTCTTTTTTTTTCCATTATTCTTATATGTTGTTATTGGTTCAAAAAAAAAAAACTTGACGGTAACCTTGTCGGTATAGTGCGCATGTGTAATAGTGTGCATTGCATATATGCAAAAGTGTTTGTATTGCATAGAATACAACACTATTGCACATATTTGATACACACTATTGTATATATGCAATATAAGACTAATACACACATCGAATACACATTAGTACGTATGTGTAATACAACATTAACGCACATGTGCACCACATCGACTTTTATTTTATTATTATTTTTTTCATATAATACAACACTACTACACATATACAATACACAAATATTGAATATATGCAATAAAACACTATTAAACTAAAAAATACATAGTAATACACATGTGTAATACAACGGTATCGCACAGTAATACGTATGTGCATTACAGCGGTTTTTTTTATTTTTTTATTTATTTTTATTTTTTTATATTTTTTGAGTGAAATATAAGAATATATAAGAATAATGGCTAAAACAGAATTTTGAAAATATTTTTTTATTTTTAATTAAAAATAATTTTTTAGGAGTTTTTAGGAGTTTTTTAGTTTTCTCTTTAAAGGTGAATTTCTCTTGATCCTCTCCCTATATATATATATAGGGTTAGTTATATTTGAGAACACAAAAAAAGTTAAGAACTTTTAGAAACTCTTAAAAACCAAATGTTTTTTTTTAACTTTTTTTATATATTAACATTATTTGAGACTTGTTTTATCATATTTATAAAAAAAAAATTTTGATTACATATATAAATCAAAAGTTACACATGTTATGTGATAAAAATTTACATATGTGTAAAACAACATAGATATGTGTAAAAAAACTAATTTTCATAATTGTAATCGTAAATATAGATGCCAAAAGTGATAAAATTATACTTAAATAACATTAACCTACGAAATTTTTTACAAAAAACGTTAATTATTAAGAGTTTCTTCAAGTTCTTAAGTAATTTAAGAGTTCTTAAATGATACCAATCCTATATATATATATATATATAGGATTAGGTTCATTTCCGAAGTTTTCTTATTGCGAGAAGTTCTTCCAGCCAATCATATAATTTTCTTTTTATTTTATGTTTAATTAATTATTGGGGCATATTAGTAAAATTTTCATGTTTTGTTTTTTGGTAACTATTTAATAAGTCAGGAGTTTCACACATCATTTTCTTTTTATCCTTTTTTATATTATATTGATTATTAATTTTTTATTATTTCAAAAGTCTTTTTACAATTCCATATTTTTATATTAAAATAAGAAAAACTCACTCCGAATAATTATCCCAACACATTAAAAGTAGATGCTACACATCAATGTTAATAACATATCCTATACACATCATACAACATATCCTACACATTAAAAATATATGCTATATATCAATGTTCCCAACATATCCTACACATCATACAATGTATCAAACAACATATCCTATACATTAAAAATACATGCTACACATCAATCTTAACAATATACCCTACACATCATATAACATATCCTACACATTAATTAATCAACATATCCACAACCCATATATGAACCTACATAACATATAAATGATCCGACATGTTATAAAATTTACACAAAGTTCAAAATACCACATACACATTACATATATGAACTCACGCATGATAAAATTTACACATACACAATTCGAAATACCACCTCCACAGTACATACATGAAGCTACACACAATAAAGTTTACAAATACACAATTCAAAATACCACTTACACAGTACAAAATAAACTCCTTTTTTATATTAAACTACGTATAATAAATAGTGGATTACGCTAATAACTTACAATTATAAAATTTTCACATACATTAATATCTAGCTTAATGAAAGAAATAAAATAGTAAAAATTATATACGACACTATGACTATTGATTAAGCATAAAAAATGAAACCGTTAATATCACTTACACAGTACAAAATAAACTCTTTTTTTATATTAAACTACATATAATAAATAGCGGATCATGCTAATAACATACAACTATAAAATTTTCACATACACTAATGTCTAGCTTAATGAAAGAAATAAAATAATAAAAATTATATATGACACTATAACCATTGATTAAGCATTAAAAAAAATGAAACCGCTAAATGCATTAATGTCTAGCTTAATAAGGGATACATCACAAAACACATATGCACCCTTTTTAATTAAAAATATGTCATCAACATGTATTTGTATTTATGAATTTGCCATTTCTTTTGTTGACCACTGATTAAACATAATCAATGGTTCAGATTCTCTTCTCGCATTTCTCGCTATAATATCACTCCTTGCAAGATCCATCCCCTACATATATATATATGGTTGAGTTTAATAGAGAAATCATATTAGTGTGAGAAGTTGGAGAAATCTTTTGAACCAATCATATTTTTTCTTTTCTTTTTCTCATTTAATTAAATATAAGGGTATAATGCTAAACCTAATAATTTATTTTATATGATAAGTATTAATTGTATTTTATAGTTTCAAATTGTCAAAACAAATTAAATTATTAACAATAATATCAAATCATCATTCAAGTTTTGTGCCGATCATACCACTTTTTATTTATTGTTATTATTATTATTATTATTATTATTATTGTTATTATTAATCCTTGTCACTTCGTCAACCATTATTATTCATTTCCTTCTTATATTCTTATTTATCATCTAAATTTAATTTGACAACGTTTAACTTAACAAAGTGTCCCATAAGTACACTATTAACACTTCATCAAATTGTATGTATAAAGCATATGTGTAGGCTTATATCAATTTGTGTATCTTTTGACCCCTTCATGTAATATATATGTGTAGTATTTGATTCCTTTGATTTATTTATATAGTGTTTTATTTTGCATACGTATTAATAACACAACAAATTATTTTGAGTCGTATTCATATGTAGGATGTGCTCACTAGACTAGCATAATTTTTTTCAGTATTATTCATGTAACATCCTACACATTTATTATTTAAGTCGTATTCATGTGTAGGATTTGTTCACCAGACCAGCAAAAATTTCTTCAGTAGTACACATTTATTATTTGAATCATATTCATATGTAGGATTTGCTCATCCGACTAGCATATTTATTTGATTGTATTCATGTAACATCCTACACATTTAATATTTTAGTCGTATTCATGTGTAGGATTTGTTCACTAGATTAACATAATTTTTTACAGTAGTATTCATGTAACATCCTACACATATATTATTTAAGTCATATTTATGTGCAGGATTTGTTCAACAGACCAACATAATTATTTTTAGTTGCATTTATGTACCATCCTACACATTTATTATTATTATTATTCCTATACACATTATAATAACCCTACATATAAATATTTTGCATGTGTAGACTTTGTTCAAAGTGTGTGGGTTAAAATATCCATTCGAGTTCTTTATAATTCAAACCTACACAAACACATAATATACTTACAATAAATTATGATAAAAGTTACTCATCCACTATGTCAAAATAAATCTACGTCTGAAATAACAATAATTAATAACAAACAAAATCTAAAGAAATTCTGTATTTTCGTAAAATAGTTAACTTAGAATGTAAAACCTAATAGTTTGTTTTATATACAAAAATAATATAATTAACCTTATCTAAACAGGACACAAATTTGGAATGTGGCAGGCCATCAATTTGGAATGCATTAATATATGAACGTTTTAGCTCAAACTTCTAAATAACTAAATACCAATATACCCTTTTAGCATTAAATATATTAAAAAAGGAATATCAATATTACAAGATTGTCATCTTGAATGTAGGCCATAGATCAACACAATCAACGGTTGTAATTAACTTCTCATCTTCTCACGCTAATATGATTTCTTCACTGAACCATTTTATATATATATATAACATTAAATATTAAATTATTATCATACATATACTTTTATGATAATTTATTTTTATCTAATGTATGCATATTTGTCATATAATGCAATTGTTTCTTTTTATGTAATACATAATTTCTTAGAAGTTACAAGTAGTATTAAGCTCATGGCTTAAAATATACATTATAGAACTAAGGTCATGGTGCTATACAATTAATTAACATGAAACATGCAATTGTTTATTAAGCTCATGGCTTTATATATACACTTGTGGCATTAATATTTATTAATCTCTTTTTAACATGATGGAAAAGTAAGAGAGAATGTTTATTCAATAAATTAATGTAAATGTCATTACTTTTGACGAAGATCGGCTTTCCTGTCATGTCCAGTTGTTTGTGATGTTTTTTTTGGAATCCTGGCATCTTGTTTTCTTTTAATTAAATAAAGGGAAAATACCTCACAAGAACACACCATAAATATTGTTAAACAATCATGAATATTCGACGTTGAAAAAGGTAGCACGTAAATGTTTTACGTCCATAACTTTGGAATGTTTGTTCTTTCTTTTAAGTTTTAACAACGCCCTAAATCGGGAGTTTGGATAGCTACTTCAAATAGATCTAGAAAAAGAATTGGTGCAAAAGTTGCTTAATGAGACAGTTGAACTAGACAGAAGAAACTGTAGTTGAAGAATTTTTTTTTCAATGGGCTACTCTATCGGATATAGATATTAAGTATTAGCTAACGAATTATGAGTCTTACGAGTTACGACGTTATTGCCGGTAAGGTTTGCTACACAACAAGCGATAAAATCCTCCTCTTGTAATAAAAGAGAGTCCTTAATTTTGTCTACTTGTCACTTTTAGATAGCATCCAAATTGGTTTTTCAGCTCATCTTTTTACCCTTTGCATCGTGGATCCTGCGTATCAAAACTCCCAAACTAATTGAAACAAGATCTATATCGAAACCTCAATGCCTCTAACACAATTCCTATCAAAATTCCCAATCATGTGCCCTGAGGTAAAAATTCGAATTCGCTGCCATCAATTATGTGTTGTGATTAGTTCATGTCAGGATTAGGTTTTTAACGTATTATTATCAATTTTTGTTGCTTTTTGTAATTGTTGTTGTGTTAAAATATCAATTCAAATAGGTTTTATATGTAAATTTACACTTATTGTATGATTAGTATTGTACAGGTTTATATTGTTAAACTTGGATTAAAGGACTAAAAGTGTGATATGCTGAAAAGTTCAAGGATTAAAGATGATGAAGGGCTCAAGAGGCTAACAACATGGTGTATAAAATGATGCTTCTCTCACCTCGAGAGATCGATCGTAATCACGTTCAGTTTTCTTTCATCTAAAACTCTAGTTTGCCTAATCTTCAATCAAAGGAGAATCTATTGAAGAATTCTACACTGCTGCAATCTTGTAATGTTTTACTTCTTTGTTGTTTCTTTTTATCAAAACTGTTAGGTTTTAGTTTTGTGATAATTAGTAGATTAATTGTAATTGTGATTGAATCTTGTATCTTTTTTGTTTTTGTTGAAATAAAATTTGTGTTTTCTGCTCAAATTTTATCATGTTGGAAAGTGTATGATTTCTTTGCTAGTTAGGGTTTTCGTTTGCTTCGTTCTCAAGCTTAATTTGTGATATATTGGTATTTGGCTATTAAGGTTTTAGCCTATTTTATTATGAACTAGCGATCTTGTATGAGCTAACCAAAACTTTATTTTTAGTAGGATTTGGTTTGTTCTCAAGTATAAGCTACCAAAACTTTGGTATTTAGCTGGATTGGGTTTGCTATCTAAAATAGGGTTGTGACATAGGTTGTTGCCCTTTTACCCACTAGCTCATTGTAATCGTTTGGATGTTTTTAATGTGGAAGTTATTTAAAAAAAAAACTACCAATTATTCTTGCTCTTCTTCGTGTTAAGTTATGGCACGGATGACCGTGATAAAGGTATTTAATACTGAAACTTAACTCTTTACCTTCAGTGAAATAAACAAACTTTGGGAAAACATGTGTGATCATGTGTAGTTATATTTGAAAGGCACGTAATATGTAGGATCTTTTAAAGGCACCATTGCTGATTTTTGAAAGGTAGGCTTCAACCGAAACAATTATCCAGTCGGCCGGTGAACCACTTCGAGCCGGCTGGTCTGAGGATCGAACGGCCGAACTGGTCCGGCCTCAAAAGCATTGCTCTAACGTGTAACAAATAAGGAGATTTAAAGAACAAATGAAGAATGAGTTTGACATGAGTAAGCTTAGTCTCCTACTGCTTTGGACGAAGTCTCCTCCAATATAAATGATGGGTTACTTAAATATGCACTCTATACCTGGATATCAAGGAAAACGTCATGGGTGAACTCGTGATAGATGACCCAGTGGGTTGTACCTTACCCTGGCGGCTTGATTAACTACAATATCTCTTCATTTCTATTAAGGAAAATTCCAAAATAACCATTTTTATCAACTTTTTTCCAACTAGCGATGGTTTTGAAAAAAATATCCAAAATAGTCACCCTTTCCCATCGGATCCAATGTAAACAAGAACTAATCTGACGGATTAGATGGGCCTCTAAAATCTCGCCACGTGTCACGATGTTTGGTCTTCTGACGTAACACGAAGCCAATTCGTCGTCCAACGAAACTTGTTTCTTCTTCCGACATAATATTTCATCTTCTACATCTCAAAACCTGAACCTCCATAACCAATCTTCATCTCCGTCTTTCTTATTTCTCCATATAATAAACCAAATTCATAATGTAAATTGTTTAGTTTTTCGACGTGTACAAAACCATAGTATTTGTTTTCCACGAATCACATTTTTTGTTAAGAAATCGATGAAAGATTAATCCGTTAAATTCGACGGTAACTGGAATTAAACCGTTGGACCCAACGGTTTAATTTTACGTCAGTTCATCACTTTTTACGTTAGACGATTTTTTTACGTCAGATGTGACATAATATTTGTACACGTGGCGATTTCTAATATGCTGAGTTAATATGTCGGATCAGTTCTTGTTTGCGTCGGATCCGACGAAAAAATATGACTATTTTTGGTGTATTTTCAAAACCATTGCTAAATTTGGAAAACGTTGATCAAAATTGATTATTTTGAGAATTTTTCTCTTTTAATTAAGTCAAACTGTGAAAATATTCTGTTACGCTAAAGGTTTATATAACAAACTAACGATATCTCATACCATTAAAATTAAAATTTTATTCATTTTTTTACGATATCTCATCCATCATTATCACCGTGACACCGTTGGCCATGAAACCAATTTTTTTTCTTTGCCAATTTAGTGGTTGTGAGTTGTGATTACAATACAGAAAAAAAAGAAAAAGAAAAGTAGGGGTTACACCATTAAACATTTAAATGTTTAATTTGCCATCAAGCATACATGTATTGTACATGACTAAACTAAACCAAAAAAATAAGGAGCCATGATCTATGTAAACTAAGTAGCAGCGTTTGGAAACCAAGACCATACTAGAAAACTTAACTAGCCATTATCAAAGGATCGATACAAGACAGATAAATGTTTTAGAATTTGGAGAGAATATATAACAACAAAATTCAAACATACAATAATTCAACAACACTACTTCTAGCATGTACTGCTTTTTTTTTAATACGTTGGCGTAAAGAAGAAACCGATGCTTGACATTTTGGCTTACTTATGCCTTGTGGGTATAAGGAAAAGGGGGTCTTTATTTCTTAGAACCGGGGTACCTATTCCTTCTATGATCAAATCTTCACTCTTCATTCCATTAGGAAGTTCCCAATCAAACCAGTAAAGTAGGTTCGCAATCACGAACTCTATATTTCCTGGAGCTGTATTCTTCGCTGGGCAGGACCGTCGCCCCCCTCCAAACGGAAGCATCTCAAACCTGTCATATCCAAAATCAACATCCGGATTTGCAAACCTCTCTGGGTAAAACTCATGTGCATTCTCTCCCCACGTTCGTGGATCTCTTGCTAGCCCCCAAGCATTGATTAGTACAACCGTACCAGGAAAAACATCGTACCCACTAATTTGAGTTTGGTTTACACATGCGTGCGGAATCAAGTATGGGGCAGGCGTGTGGAATCTAAATGACTCCTTCACCACCATTTTCAAGTATGTCATTTTTGCGGTATCCAGTTCTTCTACCTTTTGTATTTCTCCTGCGCAATTTCGGATTTCATTTTGTAGTTTTTCCAACACTCTTGGATTTTTAATGATCTCGTACATTACCCACGTCAAGGCCAGAACAGACGAATCGATTCCACCCATAAGTATATCCTGAAACATTATTTGGGGATTATATTTAATTAGACCTCTATCAAAGAAAACACAATAAAATAAACCGTTTACCATCATAAGAGCTTTTAAATCTGCATAACTCGGTCGATAGCCAGAAGCATTTGGTTTAGAAGACATGTCAAGTACAGTATGGACAAAATCTTTGTCCTCATCACTTACATCTTCCACTTTATTTTTGAGATGGTCATCAATGATTGTGTCAATGAACCTATCAAGATTTCTAAATCCTTCATTCAGCCTACGATTCCATCCACTAAGTTGATCAATAAAATAACCCAACCACGGAAAAGAATCACCAACGGATCCATTCAATAATCTAATGGTTTCATCGAGCATAAAATCCAATGACGGATCGTCTAGCAGTTCTCCATAGCTCTTACCAAACGCCACCTTACACACCTTATGCTTTACTATTTCTAGGAACATACTGCTTAGATTCACCTCGGTGTTAGGTGGATTTATCGATAGAGAATGGACAATGCTCTCCATCTCTGTCACCAGCACATGATTAGTTAGCTTAGCTCTCTTAGGACCAAGGAACTCGGTTACCAAAAGCTTGCGCATCTCTCTCCAGTGATCGTTGTGTGGCGAGAAGGAAAC
Organism: Bidens hawaiensis; assembly: GCF_021521415.1. Lineage (NCBI taxonomy): Eukaryota > Viridiplantae > Streptophyta > Magnoliopsida > Asterales > Asteraceae > Bidens > Bidens hawaiensis. The sequence continues at coordinate 301,428 of NW_027492444.1, forward strand.
ATCATTAAAATTGTACGTTAGTAGTTTGGTAGCTTGGAAAAATGCGCGTGAACAAAAATTGTGATCTTGAGTTTTTAAGACTTCTTTGGCCATGTCAGTAGAAGAGATGATAAGAAAGGGTTGTGAACCAATTTGGATTTGCATAACGGGCCAAATTGTTTCGAAAGTTGCCAAAAGGCCTCATGACGAGGCTTACCGAGTAGTTGGTGCAAGTTTCCGAGTATGGGAAGTTTTGGAGGGCTTGGGGGAAGCTTAGCCTTGAATGACTTCTTGGATTTTATGGTACTATAAACAAATATGCAGAAGATGGAGATGACTAATACTGCCCATTCATTGAAAATGGCCATGTGGTCGGTTTAATTTGGCTCATGGTGGTATTTTAAGTTACTCCTTTCTCTATTTATAATGGAGGCTCTCTCTTGTTCTCTTTAATTACTTTTTTTAAACAGCGATTTTCTTATGTGTTAGGCCACTGCATTTTCTAAATTTAGAGACCCCCCTTGTCCCAATTTGTAGACTATGTTGTCTTATGGACGTTCCCCCGCTAACAGTCATTTACAGTCTTTATGTCGTCACAAGAACATAAGTCTATATAATGGTGGCTAATTAGATGAATAATGACGATATGAAAGAAGGAAAAAAGGAAAATCATTAAAATATAATATTCTTTTGAACCAATACAATCCGGTATGAAAAATATCCTTTTTTAATACAAACCGTACTATATAATTTTTTTTTTACTACATTGTTGTTCTTTAGCGCAAGCTTCATTATTTTGAGAGTTGTCTGTTATGTATGCGATATAATTATCATCAATGTATTCATTAGTGCATGTTTCGTTATTGTAACTTATGAGATTAAAATATGATGTATTCGTGGGTTGATTCCACCGGGGGGCATAGGGGCATCAGTGGCCTAACACTTTCCGTGACGGTGTGTCTGGTTTATGGCGTCTTTAGATTTGTTTAATTTTGGTGAGTGATGGTGTCTGCCTACATACAACTCACGAGTTGGTACATCAACCTGACGGGGATTGTGTACAATATTTGTTTAGTGATCAACGCTTATCACTCCTTATACCATACAACTTATGTGACCATATATTTGTTTCGTAATTTGTTATTCGTATAGATACTTATTTTAGACATTCGTTATGATTCGTTTGTTTGTGTTCTGATCATGATAATATTAACCGTATCGCTTCCGCTGCCCTTTGACTTTGTGTCCCGTTTGCTTCCTTCTTGTCGACTTATTGCATTTGTATAGTTCTTTTGTTACTGAGCAATTTTTGACACAGCCATGTATTTTTTTGTTGTTTACTTTGCTTATGTGGTAGGCACTCAAGAATCATGGGGATTTGGGAAAAGAAACTAGAGAATTTTAAAGAAATTGAAAGATACATGGCTGTGTCAAATATATATCATGTTTGCTTCTGTCTTTTCTTTTGACTTCATATAATGAACCGAGCCAAACAAGGTCTATGAACCCAACAATCTCTGACTCAAAGGACTTGAACACTTTCATATGCGCTCCTGATCGTACTTCTGTAATTTGTACATTTGCCTTCCGGTAGTTGCCACTATCAACTAACCTAAAGGCCCGTTGAAGCTCCCCAAAGCTACAACATGTCAATCATGACTAAACATGCCCCTAACCTGTTCTCTGCCCCTTGCAAGCTCCCACTCAAACAAACCATCGAATCCTAAGATATCCTGAGAACAAACACTCTCCATATTCAGCAAGTAATCCACTTGAGAGACCTTTTCAGCTGGAAAACAATTTTTCTTAATCCATTGTCGACCTGGAACTATAACCGAAACAAGATGTGTGCTCCCACTGTCACGGTGTTCTCCGACTGATTTAACCTTCTTAGCTCGCTTATCCTGAATTTTCACTTTGGCTCTAGGTTTATTACTTGCAAAAAGAACCCTCTTCTGCCCACAAATTCTGTGAACCGAGCTTTGTATTTCATTGGAACTGAATCAACTCCTTTCGGTGATACGTCGATAATATACAACGATCCCCTTTTCTTTCCACGAGCCAACATGAGATTCCCTTTGACTACCTTCCACTTCCCATTCCTGAACTTATCATCGTGCCTTGGTCGTCCAACTATCCAACTAAAATTAAATGTTTCTTCAAACTTGGAATAACCCTCATGCCTTTCAAAGTCCAAGAAGTACTGGCTGAAGTCTTCAAATCAATGTCGTTGATGGCCGTAACATCAAGAACTTCATCATTAACAAGTCTTACCTTCCCAAAATCACCAAACTTTAGATTCTTCATCATTTCACTATAGTGAGTGGCATGAAACGATGCACCAAAATCCATAACCTAGGAATCAACATTACACTCAACACTACAAACCAAAGCCTCATCATCTAAATTGTCTTATGCAGTGGTATCTTTTTTAACGTCTTTCTTATCATTCAAATATTGACTCATAATCTTGTCTCTTTATAACTCTAGCATACTATATCTTTACGAGCCTTAGACTGACTCCTCTTCCTACTCCTACTGCCTCATTCTTTTCCTAACCTCTACCTTCTGTGATTAACATATTGCATGATGATTCACCTAAACTTCTACGTCTTGAATATTCTCCCAAAATCAGGTCCCAAATCCCATAAAAGTAATTTTTGTAGATGAACTACAAACCGCAGTCACTATTCTAGACCAACTATTGAGCCAAAGGGATAATAACAACATTCCTTGAACTTCATCATAAAACTAATGTCGATTAATACTAAGCGGGACATGATCGAATTAAGATAATTAATAAGCGTTGTAATAGACCCACCCTCTTTCATTCTTGTTGTCACTAGCTATCAGATAAAATAGACCTTATTCGCTTTTGAGGTATTCTCATACATGTTGGATAGTAAATTCATCATACTACGCGTCGTGGTTTCCTTCATGATGTTAAATGCTACATCTTCTGACAACGACGGAGTTATACAAGCCATAGCTTTCTTATCTAACTTCTTCCATTCTACTTATGACATCTTTTCTGGTTTTTCATCTTTAAACACTACAATCAAGTCTTTCTAACAAAGTAGCGCTTCAATCTGCATCTACCACTAACCAAAATTCTATCCATCAGACTTCTGTATCATAACATTTCCGTCTTCTTCCATGGCAATGACTAAACGAAACTTGAATAAAAAACAGAGACATACACAGCAATGACACGGGCATTAACGACTGTTCTATTGAACTCTGTTAAACAATCAATCTATTCAACGCGCAGTGGAGTAATGAACTTTGATATTCAAAAAACTGAAAATTAGACAGAAACGATAAAACATGACAATACGGTTGGCATTGTTTTTATGGTCTCTGTAATTGGTCTCCTTTGATTCAGCAAACTGTTCTTTGCACAACAGAATTTGATTTCGGCATGATCGAAAAACACAACAGCACAAACGGCTGACTGCCAGTGGCTGAAAACTACTGTCGACGCAAAATCTGTTTTCGTTCTTGGTTATCAATGCAAACTAAATCAATAAAATTGCTTTTGACTTCTGATATCCAAATCATACATATTATTATCTAAATATTTCTGACACTTTTAATACTTTTTGAGCTAGTTTTAATAAATTCTACTCAATCCTAGTTCATATTTAAAAGTTTAAAGGTTTTAAAAGAAAACGAGCTAAGAATTATTATTTTTACTAAACTTAAGACAACGAGTAATATGTATAATAATAGTAATATAAATTAGCATGACGAGCTACACCATGAAAATTAAAAACTAAATATGTTAATTTGCATGTTACAACTAAATGAGCTTAAAAATTAAAAAGATGATAAGACATTTAAATCATTACACATGTAATTTATTATATTAGTTCTCTTATTTATTTTTATTTGTATTTTTGAGGTAGCCACATGATGGTCACGTTGGATAAGAGAAATAAGATAAGCACATGAATTGAAGAATAAGTGGGCTTTGCATTTGTTATGGCCCACAGCAAAAGAGGGCTCGTTATGTGAAAAATAGGAGTTTTTGAGATGTTAGCAATTAAAAACAGAGATGGCAGAAGGCCAGGGCATGTGCCGATAATTTATTTTAGAACCCAACAACCTTCGACAAGGAGAAAAGAGGATCAAGAATTCAAGTTCGATTGATTGGAAGAGATCTTTAATCATTCGGTTTGAGATCTTTAATTTGCTTGTCATTTAATTTATTGTCATGAACTCAAGTACTTCTTTGTTTTTATGACTATGATCGGCTAAACTTGTTAGAACCATCTAGTTTTTGGTTAAATAATGATTGATTAATGAGTTGTTGATTTTTATTGCTTTATTATGTGACATACTACTAAGTTTGATATTTTTTGTCAAAGTAAATCTCGCGTGATCTTGTCTTGCATGAATTAGTTTCGTGTCGGTTTAGGGTTACATGTTTTATCGTTTACTTGGTGTCTGCGATAAATTTATGGTAGACGTGCCATAGGATTAGTTGACTAGATTTGTTTAAGCCCAGTAGTCCACCTCTTTTTAGTCCTACCCAAATAATTAAAGTCACTTGTCTTGTTGCCTTGCCGTTTTAGGTTGGCCATTGCTAGACATCGATCAAATTATCTTTATTAGGTTTGCTCAACCTGTAAGTTGAGTTATTTATCGATTTAAGTTGAATTACTCCTTTTTCCCTAAACTTGTTAAGAGTACGAATCCAAAAGCAGGAAACTGTGTTATTGAGACCTGCCCAGAGATATAGCATTGGGGTACGCTAGGTTTTCACCAGTTATTGCTACACGCTTTCTAGTATGATTAGGGGTTATTAGTGAAATCTACCCAGAGATCTAGTTTTCCTTAGTTATCCCTAGTTAGTTATCTTTAGACCCCGATTTCACATGTTCGTTAGCGGCTGAGGCTTCTTAATCATCATTAGGATACTAGACCTAGGTGGTTCTATTCGTCATATATGAGAGTTCGCGTTAAGTTTCCCGTTGGAATCCGTTAGTGTCGTTAACTTTTGTTAAGTTTCTAGTTTAGTTAATTTAGTAATTTAGTTTTAATAATTAAAATAAAATAGGCAAATCAGGGGTGAAGCTTCTTGGGAGAGTTGTTAGTAAAGACACTGGGTTTATTAGAGGGTTGGAAAAGAAGAGAACTACTAATGTTGCTGATTTGACGCGTCTTCTCCCAAAACTTGGTGACCCGCAGAGTGAGTTACTTTTGCTTCGATCATGTATGGGTATTGCTAAACTTTTCTTCGGTTTGAGAACATGCCAACCTGTACACGTGATGGAGGCAGCGTTGTTCTTTGACAAGGGATTGCGTGAGGCGATCGAGGACATTGTAGTTTGTGGAGGTCCTTTCTTTGGAGACCTCCAATAGAGACTTACTTCCTTACCCATTAAGAATGAAGGTTTGGGGTTGTATTCGGCAGTAGAGGCTTCCTCCTATGCGTTTGTCGCCTCGAGAGCGCAATCGTGGGTGCTTCAGGATCACATTTTGCTAGATAGTGGTATACGCGGAATGGATTCTGATTATTCTTGTGCTTTGGCTTGTCTTTATGATATGATTCCAAACGTCAATTTTAGCAGTTTCACTAACAAAGAGACCGCCCCCTCTAAAACTCAACATGCATTGGCGAGTGCTCTTTTTAGTAAAATTGTTCACGACATAGAGTCAAACTTTTACATGACAAGTAGACAAAAAACCATTTTTGAGTGTCTACGAGCACCACATGCTCAAGATAGATGGGTTAGGCCAACATATGTCTCCAACGGAGTATCGTACTATCCTTAAGTATTGCCTCATAATTCCTCTATTCCTGGTTGATGAGATATGTCCAGTTTGTCGTAAGGCGTGTTTAGACTCATATGGGGAGCACGCGGTGCATTATAAAGAGCTACCGGGTTCAAGTACCGACACAATCTGATTAAGGATGTGCTCTTTGACATATTCAGGCGGGCCAGAATTTCTGTTAAGAAAGAAGCACCTGTGAATTTCCTAGCTGACCCGTCGGAGGAAAAATCATCTCTTCGACCAGCTAACATTTGGTGTTTGGATGGATATGAGGAAAACATGCTTGTGTGGATTTAACAGGGATTTCCCCTCTTGTGGGCTTAGGGAGTAGTGGGTTCACAGCCGGTCAAGCTACTTTGAAAGCTGCTTCAGGGAATGTGACCAAACATGAGAAGGCGTGTCTGAAGCTGTGTTTATTCCTTTTGCTTTGGACACTTTTGGTTTCCTCGCGCCCGAAGCTGTGGAGCTACTTACCCATATTCAACGGGTCATGCATAGTAATGTTATGACTCCAAGATCTGCAAATGTAGTTTTTAAAAGATTGGGTTTTGCAATTCAAAAAAGGATAGCGCCGCAGCTTGTTGCTCGCTTGCCTTTTGTTTCGATGTAATTTAATTTTTAAAAGCGTAAGGATTTGTAATTAAAAAAATTATTAAGTAGGACTTAGTAAGGGTTAGTATTCCAAGCCATCTTACGTGTCTGCGAGACACGATTGATACATTTACTGTTGCATGTGTGAGGCTTAATTAATTTTTTTTCTGTTTTTAAAGCTAGTTGTGAATCAAGGTTTTAATAAGTAGTTTTTCGCACATCAACCTCATAATATGAACACAAGCTGAAAACCCTAAAAATAAACAAAAAAGGGGCATATACTCTCTTGTCTGTCTTTCTTGGTGTGAACACAAGCAAAACAATAAAAATATAATTGCTTTTTTGCCTTGGTAGATTTGACACAACAACAAAAAAAATACCTCTTGCTTACTTTGTCTTTTTCTAATGTGAACTCAAATTAGAAAGCCGATGGCAAACAAGGTGGATGGCGATTGTGTCACGTGTGTAATAGTTCTCCATATTTATTCTATTTTTATTTTTAAAATTTAAAAAAATCATCTAAAACAACTTCAACTTATTCTCTATCTTTAAACTCTATTTCTAAATTTTAATGAAATAATATAGGAAGCCTATAAATTTAAAGTGTTGCAACAACACTTCATTTTTAACTACCCTTTTATAAATATATATTATAAATCAATTAATATTGAAAATGATTATAAAACAAAATAGTTAGAGTTTAGATTATAAATAGAAGAAAGAGAAAAAATAATTAAAAAAAAAGATTATAGAGATGAGAATGAAGAATGGGTTGGGGAGTTTCTAGAAAATGATGTATAAATTAAAAAAATTATGTTTTTTAGTTAAATTTTAAAGATGGAAATAGAGAACCCATTAAGAATGCTCTAAACCTCACAGACAACCCGAAGTCCACAACACCTTATTTTGATGCGGACCTTTTCAGACCTCAAGTCTATCACTGGATACGATGGCTAGCTGTCAACACCGAAAACCTAGATCAACAACCTCTTTCTCCCGCCACCGTGGTCTCCGTGTGTAGCGAGCCTAAGCTCTGATACCACTTGTTAGGATTAACGCACACACGAAACCGAGCACAAACACAAAATCAATAAACAAGCACGAGAATTTAACATAGTTCGGTCTAAAGTGGCCTACATCTACATGTGGCAATTAGGTAATCTTTAATGGGTGACAAAGGATTACAAGTACATAACATCATATATAGAGAGACTAGTCTAGAGTTCGCATCTTACTAAACAAGAAATATAAATCGGGCTGCCGCACCTGTCTCCTCTTTTAACTTTATATAATAAACCGAGCTAAACAAGGCCTACGGACCCAACAGTTTTGTTCTAATTTTTAATCCTGAGATGCTTGCTCTAGCCAAGTTGAGGTGCTACATGCACTTTTATACTTGTAATATTTTGTGTTGCTTTAGCCTTTAATAACCTAGCAAACCATTTATATAATTCACTAGACTTATTATGTTTATGTGTCGGCCAGTTGTGAACCCACCGGTATAGCTAATGTTTATTTTGAGCATGTATATATATATTTTGAGGGCAACTTTGGACGACTTTTCAAGAAAGCTGGAGACTCATACTATGGTGGGTAGACATTTGGCTTGAAGTCCTTGGAACCGTAATCCTGGAGGAAGCTTTGCTTACGATTCGTTTGCCGTTAACATTTCATTTGCTTAATATTGTGAAGTTTATGTGTAAATGTTATTTGAATGTAAACAACCCAATCAAGATCACTGTAATCCCAAATATTGATTTGTTTATGACTATGAAGTTTGTGTTTAAATATTGATTTGTTTTAAGACTTAAGTGATATCCTTTCCTAATCTGAATTCAAGTCGTTAGTAATTGATTAAGTTCACTTATTAGATTAAATATTGATAAATCTCTAGTATCGGTCGTTACGGAATCCACATATCAGTATAATTTGGTTCCTATCCTATCTACTTTACGTTGTGATAGTTCTGCATGCCTTACTATGCAAGTTGGCCATTTATTTTATATTCCATTCAGCATGCGTGAGCAATATATAATTTTATAGAAGGTGCATGAATTTCACTGCATGGTTTAAATTATACATTATAGATGGAATTCTATTCAAGATAAGAATATATTAATTGTTGTCTTCGCTTTCTTCATTTTATGATGGAAAAGAAAGAGAATGTTTGTTTTTAAAAGACAGAATTACATATATTATTGTTTATGTTTGTATTTAATTTCATTGATTGTTTTTAATATTTAAAATTGATATGTTTTATCCTTTACGTTTCAAAATGCTACGGCGTTTGTCCTTTGATCCTAACCTGGTTAGTTTTTTCTCATTAAATCAGTTGCACATAAGGGCAAATTGGGCATTTCATCCATTTGGGCAACGGTGGTCAACGGTGGTGTTCAATTAGTGGTGGGGATGGTGTTCATGTGGTGGATTTCGGTCGGCGACGGTGGTGGTGGTATTCCGGTGGTGTTCAAATTGAGTTTTCCAATAAGAAATGAGTTTTCTGGCAAAAAGACATTTCTTCGACAGCCGGAAACTAACGGAGTAACGCTTCATTAATTGTGGATAATTGGAACCAAACAAGTTAAAAGATGGGATAGTCGTGAGTTGATCGACAACGATCAAAAGATAATAGTTAAGATTATATACAATCAATATATATTTTTTTTCAAAAGGCCATAAGTTTTGAATTTTATATAGTATGCTATAAAATAAACTAATGTAAATGTCATCAATTTTTTGCGTTTTTTTAAGTCTTAACATCTTGTTTTCAATTAAATAAATAAGGAAATTTGAATTTTATTAATCCCATCATTTTTAAGTTAACTAGTAATAAGTTTATCTTCGAAAATTGTAACCACCGGTCACACTTTTAACACTATTTTTTTCATTAGACCACCGTTAAAAAAGCGTAAACCCATTAAGTTACTTTCGAATTTCAAATTGATATTTTAGGGTTTTAGTTCGAAAGGAGTGAATGAGTCGATTAATGTAAAACTTATGTCGAAATGGTGCTCCGAACCACAAAACGGTGCTTCAATTCGGGTGTTTAAACTTTCAATTTACAAAAATCAAGCCGTGAAGCGCCATTTCGTGATAAATTTTACATCAATCGACTCGTATCTTCCTTTTGATAAAAACCCTAAAACATTAATCTGAAGTTCAAAAAATAAAAATTGTTAAACTTTTGGTTTGAACAAGGTGCAATGAAAATAAAAAATATGAAATGTGGAACCAATGACATCAATTTTTAATATCAAATTAATAAAATCTAATTTTCCAACAAATAAAAAGAAAAGTGCCTCACGAAAAAAAAAATCCCCGTTTGTTAATAAATAATGAATGATGGACGTTCAAAAAGTTAGCATGCATCTTTGGAATAATTGATGAAAAGGTGGCTATGTGTTAATTTATAGAATATTCGTTGTCTTTCACTCTTTCTTTCTAAAATCATGACGTTGGATGACAATAACATCAAAGAAATCTAGAAAACAAAATTTTGAAAAAGTTGCTTAAATAATTACTAGAATTCGGTGAAAAAGACAAAGAACAAAGTCGTCGATATCTTGAAAAAAGAATGGTGGAAAAGAGTTTTTCAATGGGTTACTCCGGTAAAAGATGCTCATGTAATAAAAATTTGCAAAGCTGGCAATGAGGTTTGATAATAACAGTTCATATAACGCTATCGGTTGTGGTTTGGCTAGTATGAACTATTTAAAGTGACATGTCACTATCACGTAGACAGTGAGTTTTAACTTTTAACTAATTCGTCCTTTAATAAGCACGTTGTAGTTTACCTATATATTAAAAAAAAAACCCAAGAATTGTGATTGGCCGAAATAGTATGGACCCATCTTTTCAGACAGCCTGGGTGATAACGGGATGGCCGAAGAAGGGCAAAAAGTTTGGTGTCAGCATGTTAATGGGAGATGTTGTGGTTTGGCCGTGTGTCACGTGAGGTGGATTTTGACGCCCCACGTAGCACCTCTATAACACTCAACCTAACAAGTAATTATAGTTAATCAATGTTTATAGGAGTTTAACGCATTGATGCAAATCAAGGTTACGTGGATAGATATTTAGAGAAATAATCATCGTGAACAGTCCATAATTTTAACTATTAATATTTTAAAAAATAAGGGCATTTACATATATCATCTTCCTAAGTTTTCTTATTACATATATACCCATTTCTTAAAAATCAATTATATATTTCCCCTTCCTAAACCACATATATTACATATCTCTCAATTTTACTAAAATTAGCTAATTAAATGACAACTTTAATGTTAATGAACTAATTATAAAACTTTACGTATATCCCCTTCTTAATAACAATTACGTATATCCCTAATTTATACCCAAACCGAGTCGGTGCTAAGACAAACATGTCGATGTTAATAAATGCAATTGAAGTTGATTTTTTTCAATCATTAGCAAATATAAAAAAAAATTTATATAGTTTATAGATTGAATATATTAATTAAGGTTTTATTATTAAAAATTATTTAATTAAGAGACTTAAGAATATACGGAAAAATCTCTTTAATCATTAAGTTCAAGAAAAGTCATTTGCTTATAATCATTTATAAAGAAAAATGGCTATATATTTAATTTTCTAAAAGAAAAACAAATAAATATGTTATTTGTTTATTATGAGTTAATTAATAGTCATGTTCGTTGCAACATAGCAAATAATTGGTTCTTTTTATTTTTAATTTTTTTATAATTCAATTTTGATTTTGCAATTTAAAATATATGGCAGACTCTCTTTACAACTGAATAATGCATAATAAGGGAAAAAGGGTAATTCTATGTTAAAAGAGGAAATATATAACTAAGATTTTAACATTGGAGAAATATGTAATTAAGAAGTTTAGTAAGAGAATATATGTAAAAATTCTTAAAAAATAATACTTAAAAGTTGATATTTAATATTTAATAATGTTTACTTTTGATAGATCTTTATTTGTTATAGATAAATTACTTTGTAGTTTGGAATTGTACAATTAATATATATATATATATATATTAAATAATTAATTTCTTTATGAGCAATTGGATTTAAAAGATTCAAACCTTGGTGTGGCTCCATGGTCGTGGTGGGTGGCGGTGGTGGAGGTGTCCGGTGGGGTGGTGGGAATAGAGGTTGGGTTTTATGGAGTAGAAGAAAGAGAAGGTGGTGGTGTGGGACCCACATATTTTTATTATTCCATCATTAAAAAAGTCACATCAGCAATAATATTAACACACTTGGTGTCTTGTTAGTTTGAGAGTTGTAACATAAAATACATTGAAAGTTCAGAGTGACGATAACATTTTGTTAGTTAGGAGTGTCCACGGCCAACAATTAAAACTTAAGATTACTCAAACCTCAATTTTGGCCTCAAGTCTTCATCAAGAATTGCATAAACAATCTGAATCAACTACACTCTTATTTGATCCATATCAAGTAAGAATCATTCACAAGTTTATCTTAAAAATGTTGACTTTCAATTTATACAATCTGTAATCCTGCACCTTGCTTTATGGTGTATCAATTTCACAGTTTGAATATCCAATCTTGAATTCAATATAATCTGTTGTGAATTTCAAGAACATCGACTTGAATTATCGATTCAGATTTTAAATTATAAGACCGCCATTAAGATATTGAATTTGACTTTTGAATATCACAACTTAATTTTTACTTTTTGAAGTCAAAATATGTTCTTATCTTTGTAGAATTATTGTTCACAAACTTAAAGTACAATAATTAATATTAAATTTTCATTAATATTGATTACAATACATAAGTCGAAGAAAAAAGAACTTACAGTACTTAATAATAAATTACATGAAATAAATAACAAACATAAATACTAAAGAAAACATAAACAAAGCAAAAACGGGTGAAGCCTGATGATTTCTGTTAAACAAAGATTTCTTAAAACAGATTTCGGGTTGCCCAGGTGAACCCGTCTGTCTCCCAGGACACAGCAGACGAATCGGTGTTTACCGTCAGGATTACAACCGAACTATACCTGAAACGAGAGCATGCATGGATGAGAAAGCTGGAAACGGTTCTGGTTCAGAGTTAGAATGCTTGAACTATGTTTGAGTAATGATTTGATTTGCGTGTTTTTCCGGTTATTGTTCCATCCCCTCAAGACTCGAACTTCATCGTCTATATATAACAGGTATGTGTTGACATTTGTCACAAGATGATGACACTTGTTTGAGGCACCTGACGCTTGTAACATAACTCAATACGTAGCAGATGACTCGCTGACACATGGGACACAACTCACTAGGTGATGACACGCTAGGTGGTCACTCGTCGCTACCCAGTCCCACCATCAAACCGCCACATTAAGCATGTTGCTCTACGCCTAAGTCCGTGTGCCATACTCTTGCTAAGGCCACTAAATGTGTCTTGTCATACAAAAATATAAGCTCGTGAGTCCTCCTCTTTATAAGGTACTCATGTAACATCCTATTTATGATAATAATAATAATAATAATAAATAAATAAAAGAATCTTGTTTATTTAATGGTGTGTTATTATTTAATTGGATTAAAATAATAATAAGTTGAGTGTGGGCTTGGAAAATAAAAGATGGAGTAAGGGATGGTGATTGGCCTTTAGGTCCATAGGCTTAGGGCTCTTTAAAGCATTCTCAATCCATTTCCTAAAATTATATGAGGGGGATTTACAAATTATATGGTATTGTTATGAGTGGTTGTGAGTAGAGAAGAGAGAAAATTTATATGAGAAAGTTAAATTTGAGTCTTTATTGTAGATATTGTATAGTTTTTTAATATCTTCAGAAAGTAGTTGTGAGTGAAATAGAGAGAAAATATGATAATAAAAGTATAAAAATTATTATTTAATTAAATAGGAGAGAGAAAATACAGTGCTTTTAGTGTAATTATATGATATATATATGGATATAGGGTAGGAAACGGGCTGGGAATGCTCTTAAACACCCTTCAACCTCCCTAAAACCCTAAAATCCTCATTTCCATCATCATTGTCTCCATACACTCTAAAAAACACACACAAGCACTCTTAACATTTCGGACCCAGATCCAAGCTGAAGAAGAGGTAGATTTCGTGTCGAATATTCAACAAACAATAAGAAAACGCATCCTGATTCACGGGTTGAATTAGATCTGAACCGAGCCGAACCCAAGAGGTATGTTTTCGAATAAAAGGTCGAGTGTTTGAGGTCGGTTCATTATAAGATTTGATACTAAGACAAATCGGACCATATCATGTAAGAAAACCCAAACTTTTCCCAACGTTCAACGACTTACAAAACTGGGATTCTGACGACATCAATAACTGGGATTCTATTAGTTGCAGATCGTTGGGAGCAAACATGTTAAAAGATGAGACTATCGCCAATCAACTCGTTAGTTGGGACTGTTATTTGCCAATAGTCTATAGTTAGGATTATTTAAATCCAATTTACCTTTTAAATATGATAATTTGGCGAAATTATTTTTTAGGTTTATTTCCAATATCGTAACAAACCTGTTTGATACCAATCGAATTCGCATTGACTCGCCGCTGCAATTCCCTTGTTTTTGTTTTTGTGTAATTTTTTTAATCTAACAATATTATATTGTGGGTTTGATATTGATACTATAATGAATTTAACCGATACCGAATGAATTTCCATTGGCTTGCCGCTGTATTACCGACAAATAAACATCATTTTAATATTATTTTATCGGCTTTAAACGTGTTAATTTGAAGAAATCATTTTTTGGTTTTAGCTGCGGTATAGGAACGAACCTAGTCAATGCCGACCGAATTCGTGTCGACTCGCTGACGCAACGTATTGTTGAACTGACCCCCCGCGTTTTACCGACGAAAAAACATCATTTAACTATGTTATCTTTTTGTATCATAAGCTATACAAGTGTCACAACTATTCTCGGTGTTTACTAATTTATTTTTTGGGTTTAGTTCATGTACTGGTACGAGCTTAACCGATACTAACCAAATTCATGCTGCTTAATTATAAGCTATACGTGTGCAGATACTGTTTTAGGCCTTCACAGATTTATTTATTTATTTCATCTAGTGTCATTGACGTAACAAACTTAATCAATACAATCAAATTTGTGTTGTGACGGCTGGTTTGGTTACGTAGTTGAAATAAAGTTGGATGGGGGTAAGAATGATGATCACAGTCGATCAAGGTATGTGTGGAAAAGTTGGGTCAACCATCTATCAAACCATTTTTGTCATCATTGTTAAAGCTTGTACTGTGTGGCAATTAATTAATGGTACTTAAAAGAAAACCACGGGCCACATGGTACCTACAGAAAAGTGACCACGAGGCATCGAACACCCTTTTACTCAATACATATATTCTAGTGATTTTCTTTCCTTTATAAAGTGACATAGGAGTAAGTTGGAATACCACCATTGGCCAAATTAAAACCAATTAATAACATGGACATCTTCACTGAATGGCCTCTTACAATCATACTAGGCCTCTCCATTTTATGCATATTCATATACACCACTCTAACCTCCACTAGTTCGTCCAAGGCAAAGCTTCCCCCAAGCCCTCCAAAGCTTCCCATACTCGGAAACGTTCACCAACTACTAGGTAAATCCCGTCATGAGGCCCTTTGGCAACTTTCGAAACAATATGGTCCCGTTATGCAAATCAACATTGGTTCACAACCCTTCCTTGTCATCTCTTCTCCTGACATGGCCAAAGAAGTCTTAAAAACTCAAGATCACAATTTTTGTTCCCGTGGACGTCTCCAGGCTACCAAACGATTTACATACAACTATAATGACGCTGCCTTCTCGCCACACAGCGATCACTGGAGGGAAATGCGCAAGCTTTTGGTGACTGAGTTCCTCGGTCCGAAGAGAGCTAAATTGACTAATCACATGTTGGTGACAGAGATGGAGAGTGTCATCCATTCTCTTTCGTTAAATCCACCAAACACGGAGGTAAATCTAAGTAGTATGTTCTTAGAGATAGTAAAAAATAAGGTGTGTAAGGTGGGATTTGGTAAGAGCTATGTGGACCAACTGCTAAAGGGTCCGTCGTTAGATTTTATGCTTGATGAAACCATTCGATTACTAAATGGATCCATCGGTGATTCTTTTCCATGGTTAGGTTATTTTATTGACCAACTTAGTGGATGGAATCATAGGCTGGATGATGGCTTTAGAAATCTTGATACATTCATCGATACAATCATTGATGAGCATCGAAAAAATAAGGCGGAAGAGATAAGTGACGAAGACAAAGATTTTGTACATACTGTACTCGACATGGCTTCCAAAGAAAATGCTTCTGGCTATCGACCGAGTTATGCAGATTTAAAAGCTCTTATGATGGTAAACCATTTATTTTATTACATTTACTTTTATAAAGATCAAATTAAATGGTTAACTAATATTTCAGGATATTATTACTGGGGGAATTGATTCAACTGTTCTGGCTTTGATATGGGGAATGTTCGAGATCATTAAAAATCCAAGAGTGATGGAAAAACTACAAAGTGAAATCCGAAATTGTGCGGGAGAAATACAAAAGGTAGAAGAACTGGATACCTCAAAAATGGTATTCTTGAAAATGGTTGTCAAGGAGTCACTAAGATTGCACACGCCTGCTCCATACTTGATTCCACATGCATGCTTAAACCATACTAAAGTTAGTGGGTATGATGTCTTTCCTGGTACTGTTGTTCTCGTCAATGCTTGGGGGCTAGCAAGAGACCCAAGCATATGGGGGGAGAATGCAAAGGAGTTCTATCCAGAGAGGTTTACTGCCAATCCTGATGTTGATTTTGGAACCGATAGATTTGAGATGCTTCCGTTTGGAGGGGGGCGAAGGTCATGCCCGGCAAAGAACACAGCACCAGGTAATTTAGAGTTCGTGATCGGAAACCTTCTTTACTGGTTCGATTGGAAGCTTCCTAGTGGATCGACGATTGAAAATCTGAACACGGAAGAACTGGGTACCGCGGTTCTGAGAAAGAAAGATCCCCTTTTCCTTGTACCCACAAAGCATAAGACTTCATCAAGTACCGTATAAATAATTAATTGTCAAACATGATTTCATCTTTATGCAACAACTTAAATGAAGCACAAACATGTTATGTGCTGGAAATAATGTATTTGAGTTCTTGTATGCTTAAAGTTAGTTGTGCTATATATTTTCTGTAAGTTATAGAGCAATCATCTTTCATGTGTGGATGCTTTCATTGTCGTTCATTTGGCTAGTTATGTTTCCCGACAGTGGTGCGTTCCTCCTTGATGACGTTAAAATTAGTATGAACATTTAGCATCCCGCCTAAAAAAGGTTTGTTATTGAGGATAGTTCCAAGTTAATGCTTTAAAAAATGATGGCAAAAAGTTCCACACGAATTAAACGTCACACAAGGATCATTCTTAACTTTTTACAAATCTAAAAATGTCTCTCCACACAGTTTCACCATTGCATTGTGGCATACATATATCCCCGTGTATTCTTTCCAAGAAAATAAGGGATTTAGTCCCCACCTTAATTGGTCACGAGCGAGTAATCAACTTTCTTTTTGAGCATGCAACACATGTAATGTCCTTAGTCTGAAGAACCCTTTGGTTCTTTAAAGAGTGTCCATATGAATCTTTTAATTTTTCGCATCATTATTGAATCGGGATGGCCTAACCGATCATGCCAAATCATAAAGCTTTCTTTGTCCATAAACTTCTTGTTATGACCATATTATATTCAATTGCGGTAATTTTAGTGCAATACAAACCAGAGGCAAGTGCGGGTAGCTTTTCTAAAACTTGTTTTTTACCCGATTACATACATAAAATAAATCACAAAAATGATGCATTGATAAAAACTGGCCCAACTAGTTAAGCAACACCAAGACCTAGTGGCAAAGACAAAAAAATCACAAATGTAAAGAACTAGAGAAAAGAATGATCTCACAACAATTTATCTATTAATGAATTGCAAAAATCACTCTTGAAACAACCTAAATAATATGTCTGTAATCCACCACAACCGTTGTTCCAATATTGATTAGAACCAAGAAGACCATCAAAAACACAATACCCCAAATTAGGGTTTCAGATCTAAAAAACCCCCCAATTCTTCAATCAGAGTGAAAACCCTAATTCTTCAATCAAAGAACAACTTAGGGAAGAGTGAGCGATCAGCGCATTATTGCTTTGATACCATGTCACAAAAGAATATAAATTATTTTATTGAAAGCAAGAAACAAGAAAAATAAATCTTGAATGATTACAAGCAGAAACGTCGTTAGCAACAGCTCTATACAAACAAGAAAAGCAAACAAACTACTGATATAGAAGAAGTGTTAATTTATTGCACTCATAACAATGAATAGAATGTCTTCTTCTAAGGAGGCGACGACCTAATTGCACAAGGAAGGAGCAGATCGTTGACACGGTATTCCAAAGATAAGCCCAGAGAATTTGGTGTTTCCATAGCTAGCACATGAAAGACGCTCCATTCCAAACTAGAAGACGCGTCAATGAGAAGCTACACTGATCGGGTTAAAGAAACCTGGGCTCATAGTCGATAAATGGTCTGAAACTCTTGTCTCTATAAATTAGGATCATAAGCTTTAAAATTTCTAAAGCTACATCCTTTTTGGAGTTTCAGTTCTTTCGGGTTTCATCCCTTGGATTACTATCAGATGTGGATCTGTCATAAGCTTTTTCCTTTCTTGAATGAACAGACTTACTTCGACTTATTTTGTTTGATTGACTTTGACTTGTAGAAATGTCCTTGATTGCTTCAAGAATTGGAGTCATAGCTTATTTCATCATCTTTTGGAGTTCGTCTTTATATTGGGCGGGAATTTCTTTATTTTCATTATTAATGTTCTCCTCATTCTAGTTTTCTTGGAAGAATTGTTCTGAGAATTTTCACTTTCTTCTCTTGACATACTAAAATAAAATTTTAAAGATAAATTCAATGTTCGGGGAATTCAAAACTTATCTTTTATATATCATATTATAGTTACAAGAGTGCACAACATTATTATATAGCTACATTTGTTTACAACTACTAGGGTTCTTATTGTCTACTTCTTCTAGCGAACAATTAATTTCTTGATCTTGGTGTTTTCTTTTTCCTTTTCTTTCATCTCTATTTCTTTCTTGAGCATTGCTTCTGCTAATTTGGTAACATCAATTTCATAATGAGTTAAATCATCTTTGATATTATACATTCCTTCTAAGGAATTATAATCCGTTTCGGACATTCACCTTTAGAATGTAAGAATCTTGAATTATTGGATATCTAAAATATTTCTGTCCCTGAGGATATTCTTTCGGATAGATCATTACCTCTTTTCCCTTTATCATCATTAGTTTCTTGAATCTGCTTGATCATGCTCCATGCATATTCGGATTTGGAATGATCAGAGCTAGTGGAATGTTAGTATCGAAGGAATTTGAATCCTCCTCCATTTTTGTCTAATATGAGTCTTCATCACTGGATACAGGGATTGGGAGTAAAGTTGTCCCCATACACCCTTTTCCTTTACCCGATCGAGGTTGAAATAATCCTCGACTAAATTGACGATCGGACATCCGTGCGATGTTATATTAGGGATAGGAGTGTATTCCTATATTATCCGTACTTTTGTATCTTATTTGTAGCAATTTTATTATTTAATGTTGCAACTCTGATACTTTTAATCAAGAACCAATAACTATATAATAAGATTGAATCTTATCCGTAATATTTTTTTAATCATTCAATGATTATATCCTTTGATATTCTAAAAATGAATACCAATGATTTCATCATAAACTTAATAACTGATTAAAGCCTAGATATAATTAAATATCTAATTTTGATAGGAAAAGTTAACGTACAAATTAAATAGCATGCTAATTGTAATAATTAAGTAGTGTAATTATTCTGTAGCGTAAAATTACACTACAATGTAATTATATAATTATAGTCCTATGTGTATATATAATTGCATTATTTGATTCTCACAATTAGCATGTTAACTTAATTTATATTTGATCCAAACTCTCTCTCTCTCTCTCTCTCTCTCTATATATATATATATATATAGAAGATTTCTTTTGAGAACCACTTTGAGTTTTAAGAACTCGAAAAAGCTCAACATAACAATTTTTTTTTTGAATTTTTTTACACATACGTAATATATGTAGGTTACATATACGTAAAAAAATTACAGAATTTTTTACGCACCGCATCAACTTTTTACATATGTGTAACAAACGGTTAAATTAGTGTAATAAGTGGACAGCTTTATTTTCTCTCCTACCATAATTTTTTAATCAGATTTAATCTCAACCACATAATCTAATCTATTTAATTAAATGTGTGGTTAAAAATGAAGTTATTAAGTTCTTAAAACTCAACAAGGTTTTCAAAATATCCCTCCCCAATATATATATATATATATATATATATATATATACACTTGGTTAGATCCCGTGTTACACACGGACGAAAATATATAAAACTTCATATGTATGTGTGTGCGTGCGCGTGCGCACGCACACGTGTGTGTTATATACATTTTAATGAAATGTAAACGTCAGATAATTATAGGATTTCAGTAAATCAAGACATTTAAGTATAGATGTTGTAAAATAAGTTGTGTGTTATGAAAACTATTTTTATTGAAATTATAAGACATTTAAGTACATAACATAAAAAAATGCTACAAATATGAATATAATAATGAGATATATTTACAATTTTATTAAACTGCGCATTTAATAAAGCAACAATATAATCCAAATCTTTTGGCTTAAACACCATTTCAATCCAAACATCCATACATCCGGTCCAAGCGCTCATAAATAATTTCCCAAAATCCAAAAAAAAAAATGAAGTCTCAAAATTAAAAAAAAATAACAATTAAAAAAATTAATTGTTTTTATTACTCAATAAATGATGATTTTAACAATTAATTTTGAAACTTTCTTCAACTTAGTAGTTAATGTTTAAAATTAACATGTGAAAATTATATAAATGGAAAATTGATGAGTTGGAAGCCTTTGTGGGCATGCTAATTAAATGTCATGTGAAAACCTTATATTTCTTTAATAGTATAGTAAGATATGATCCAAACTCTCTCTCTCTCTAAATATATATATATATATATATATATATATATATATAGGGTAAGGTTAAAATAAAAACCTACTTGACTTGTGAAAAACTCTAGAAATCCATTCTCAACCACATGTTTTTAATTAAAGTTTGAAGCTTGTTGTTCAAAATTAAAGTTAATAAAAAATGTAAAAGTAAATATAATTTGTTCTCTCTCTTGAAAACATATATAAAAATTAGTAAAAAAATGTTAAAAAATAACAAAACATTTTTTTCCGATTTTTCGATGGTTTGTATTAAATGTAACAACATATATTACATGTGCATAAAAAAACAAAAACAAAAAAAAACGATGTTAAAAAGGTTGCATTTGAAAAAAAACAGTTGTGTTATCTGATAAAAATGTTGCATTAGGTCTAATGCAACTTCACCTAATGCAGCTTCTTTTTGTAAAATAAAGGTTGCCTTAGGCCACTTTTTTGTAGTGTGTGTGTGTGTGTGTATATAACCCACTTGAGTTGTGAAAACTCTAGAAACTCATTCTCAATCACATCTTTTTAATTAAAGATTTAATCTTGTGGTCCACAATTAAAGTTAATAAAAAATATAAAAGTTAATTTACACTTTCTCTCTCCTGAAAACATATATAAAAATTAGTAAAAAATGTAAAAAAAATAACACAACATTTTTTTTATGTTTTCGATGTTTTATATTAAATTTAACAACATATATTATATGTAACGAAAAAAAAACGATGTTACATAGGGTTTTCACGGGTTTTAACAACTCAAGTGGGTTTTCATTCTATACTTTGCCTGGGTTCTAGTGAAAACTCTTTTTAAAGAGAAAACTTAAAAACTCCTAAAAACTTCTAAAAAACTATTTTTAACTTTTTTTTAATTTTTTTTGAAGTTTCTTTTTTTTTCCATTATTCTTATATGTTGTTATTGGTTCAAAAAAAAAACTTGACGGTAACCTTGTCGGTATAGTGCGCATGTGTAATAGTGTGCATTGCATATATGTAAAAGTGTTTGTATTGCATAGAATACAACACTATTGCACATATTTGATACACACTATTGTATATATGCAATATAAGACTAATACACACATCGAATACACATTAGTACGTATGTGTAATACAACATTAACGCACATGTGCACCACATCGACTTTTATTTTATTATTATTTTTTTCATATAATACAACACTACTACACATATACAATACACAAATATTGAATATATGCAATAAAACACTATTAAACTAAAAAATACATAGTAATACACATGTGTAATACAACGGTATCGCACAGTAATACGTATGTGCATTACAGCGGTTTTTTTTATTTTTTTATTTATTTTTATTTTTTTATATTTTTTGAGTGAAATATAAGAATATATAAGAATAATGGCTAAAACAGAATTTTGAAAATATTTTTTTATTTTTAATTAAAAATAATTCTTTAAGAGTTTTTAGGAGTTTTTTAGTTTTCTCTTTAAAGGTGAATTTCTCTTGATCCTCTCCCTATATATATATATAGGGTTAGTTATATTTGAGAACACAAAAAAAGTTAAGAACTTTTAGAAACTCTTAAAAACCAAATGTTTTTTTTAACTTTTTTTATATATTAACATTATTTGAGACTTGTTTTATCATATTTATAAAAAAAAAATTTTGATTACATATATAAATCAAAAGTTACACATGTTATGTGATAAAAATTTACATATGTGTAAAACAACATAGATATGTGTAAAAAAACTAATTTTCATAATTGTAATCGTAAATATAGATGCCAAAAGTGATAAAATTATACTTAAATAACATTAACCTACGAAATTTTTTACAAAAAACGTTAATTATTAAGAGTTTCTTCAAGTTCTTAAGTAATTTAAGAGTTCTCAAATGATACCAATCCTATATATATATATAGGATTAGGTTCATTTCCGAAGTTTTCTTATTGCGAGAAGTTCTTCCAGCCAATCATATAATTTTCTTTTTATTTTATGTTTAATTAATTATTGGGGCATATTAGTAAAATTTTCATGTTTTGTTTTTTGGTAACTATTTAATAAGTCAGGAGTTTCACACATCATTTTCTTTTTATCCTTTTTTATATTATATTGATTATTAATTTTTTATTATTTCAAAAGTCTTTTTACAATTCCATATTTTTATATTAAAATAAGAAAAACTCACTCCGAATAATTATCCCAACACATTAAAAGTAGATGCTACACATCAATGTTAATAACATATCCTATACATATCATACAACATATCCTACACATTAAAAATATATGCTATACATCAATGTTCCCAACATATCCTACACATCATACAATGTATCAAACAACATATCCTATACATTAAAAATACATGCTACACATCAATCTTAACAATATACCCTACACATCATATAACATATCCTACACATTAATTAATCAACATATCCACAACCCATATATGAACCTACATAACACATAAATGATCCTACATGTTATAAAATTTACACGTACAAAGTTCAAAATACCACATACACAGTACATATATGAACTCACGCATGATAAAATTTACACATACACAATTCGAAATACCACCTCCACAGTACATACATGAAGCTACACACAATAAAGTTTACAAATACACAATTCAAAATACCATTTACACAGTACAAAATAAACTCCTTTTTTATATTAAACTACGTATAATAAATAGTGGATTATGCTAATAACTTACAATTATAAAATTTTCACATACATTAATATCTAGCTTAATGAAAGAAATAAAATAGTAAAAATTATATACGACACTATGACTATTGATTAAGCATAAAAAATGAAACCGTTAATATCACTTACACAGTACAAAATAAACTCATTTTTTATATTAAACTACATATAATAAATAGCGGATCATGCTAATAACATACAACTATAAAATTTTCACATACACTAATGTCTAGCATAATGAAAGAAATAAAATAATAAAAATTATATATGACACTATAACCATTGATTAAGCATTAAAAAAATGAAACCGCTAAATGCATTAATGTCTAGCTTAATAAGGGATACATCACAAAACACATATGCACCCTTTTTAATTAAAAATATGTCATCAACATGTATTTGTATTTATGAATTTGCCATTTCTTTTGTTGACCACTGATTAAACATAATCAATGGTTCAGATTCTCTTCTCGCATTTCTCGCTATAATATCACTCCTTGCAAGATCCATCCCCTATATATATATATATGGTTGAGTTTAATAGAGAAATCATATTAGTGTGAGAAGTTGGAGAAATCTTTTGAACCAATCATATTTTTTATTTTCTTTTTCTCATTTAATTAAATATAAGGGTATAATGCTAAACCTAATAATTTATTTTATATGATAAGTATTAATTGTATTTTATAGTTTCAAATTGTCAAAACAAATTAAATTATTAACAATAATATCAAATCATCATTCAAGTTTTGAGCCGATCATACCACTTTTTATTTATTATTATTATTATTATTATTATTATTATTATTAATCCTTGTCACTTCGTCAACCATTATTATTCATTTCCTTCTTATATTCTTATTTATCATCTAAATTTAATTTGACAACGTTTAAGTTAACAAAGTGTCCCATAAGTACACTATTAACACTTCATCAAATTGTATGTATAAAGCATATGTGTAGGCTTATATCAATTTGTGTATCTTTTGACCCCTTCATGTAATATATATGTGTAGTATTTGATTCCTTTGATTTATTTATATAGTGTTTTATTTTGCATACGTATTAATAACACAACAAATTATTTTGAGTCGTATTCATATGTAGGATTTGCTCACTAGACCAGCATAATTTTTTTCAGTATTATTCATGTAACATCCTACACATTTATTATTTAAGTCGTATTCATGTGTAGGATTTGTTCACCAGACCAGCAAAAATTTCTTCAGTAGTACACATTTATTATTTGAATAATATTCATATGTAGGATTTGCTCATCCGACTAGCATATTTATTTGATTGTATTCATGTAACATCCTACACATTTAATATTTTAGTCGTATTCATGTGTAGGATTTGTTCACTAGACTAACATAATTTTTTACAGTAGTATTCATGTAACATCCTACACATATATTATTTAAGTCATATTTATGTGCAGGATTTGTTCAACAGACCAACATAATTATTTTTAGTTGCATTTATGTACCATCCTACACATTTATTATTATTATTCCTATACACATTATAATAACCCTACATATAAATATTTTGCATGTGTAGACTTTGTTCAAAGTGTGTGGGTTAAAATATCCATTCGAGTTCTTTATAATTCAAACCTACACAAACACATAATATACTTACAATAAATTATGATAAAAGTTACTCATCCACTATGTCAAAATAAATCTACGTCTGAAATAACAATAATTAATAACAAACAAAATCTAAAGAAATTCTGTATTTTCGTAAAATAGTTAACTTAGAATGTAAAACCTAATAGTTTGTTTTATATACAAAAATAATATAATTAACCTTATCTAAACAGGACACAAATTTGGAATGTGGCAGGCCATCAATTTGGAATGCATTAATATATGAACGTTTTAGCTCAAACTTCTAAATAACTAAATACCAATATACCCTTTTAGCATTAAATATATTAAAAAAGGAATATCAATATTACAAGATTGTCATCTTGAATGTAGGCCATAGATCAACACAATCAACGGTTGTAATTAACTTCTCATCTTCTCACGCTAATATGATTTCTTCACTGAACCATTTCATATATATATATAACATTAAATATTAAATTATTATCATACATATACTTTTATGATAATTTATTTTTATCTAATGTATGCATATTTGTCATATAATGCAATTGTTTCTTTTTATGTAATACATAATTTCTTAGAAGTTACAAGTAGTATTAAGCTCATGGCTTAAAATATACATTATAGAACTAAGGTCATGGTGCTATACAATTAATTAACATGAAACATGCAATTGTTTATTAAGCTCATGGCTTTATATATACACTTGTGGCATTAATATTTATTAATCTCTTTTTAACATGATGGAAAAGTAAGAGAGAATGTTTATTCAATAAATTAATGTAAATGTCATTACTTTTGACGAAGATCGGCTTTCCTGTCATGTCCAGTTGTTTGTGATGTTTTTTTTGGAATCCTGGCATCTTGTTTTCTTTTAATTAAATAAAGGGAAAATACCTCACAAGAACACACCATAAATATTGTTAAACAATCATGAATATTCGACGTTGAAAAAGGTAGCACGTAAATGTTTTACGTCCATAACTTTGGAATGTTTGTTCTTTCTTTTAAGTTTTAACAACGCCCTAAATCGGGAGTTTGGATAGCTACTTCAAATAGATCTAGAAAAAGAATTGGTGCAAAAGTTGCTTAATGAGACAGTTGAACTAGACAGAAGAAACTGTAGTTGAAGAATTTTTTTTTCAATGGGCTACTCTATCGGATATAGATATTAAGTATTAGCTAACGAATTATGAGTCTTACGAGTTACGACGTTATTGCCGGTAAGGTTTGCTACACAACAAGCGATAAAATCCTCCTCTTGTAATAAAAGAGAGTCCTTAATTTTGTCTACTTGTCACTTTTAGATAGCATCCAAATTGGTTTTTCAGCTCATCTTTTTACCCTTTGCATCGTGGATCCTGCGTATCAAAACTCCCAAACTAATTGAAACAAGATCTATATCGAAACCTCAATGCCTCTAACACAATTCCTATCAAAATTCCCAATCATGTGCCCTGAGGTAAAAATTCGAATTCGCTGCCATCAATTATGTGTTGTGATTAGTTCATGTCAGGATTAGGTTTTTAACGTATTATTATCAATTTTTGTTGCTTTTTGTAATTGTTGTTGTGTTAAAATATCAATTCAAATAGGTTTTATATGTAAATTTACACTTATTGTATGATTAGTATTGTACAGGTTTATATTGTTAAACTTGGATTAAAGGACTAAAAGTGTGATATGCTGAAAAGTTCAAGGATTAAAGATGATGAAGGGCTCAAGAGGCTAACAACATGGTGTATAAAATGATGCTTCTCTCACCTCGAGAGATCGATCGTAATCACGTTCAGTTTTCTTTCATCTAAAACTCTAGTTTGCCTAATCTTCAATCAAAGGAGAATCTATTGAAGAATTCTACACTGCTGCAATCTTGTAATGTTTTACTTCTTTGTTGTTTCTTTTTATCAAAACTGTTAGGTTTTAGTTTTGTGATAATTAGTAGATTAATTGTAATTGTGATTGAATCATATCTTTTTTGTTTTTGTTGAAATAAAATTTGTGTTTTCTGCTCAAATTTTATCATGTTGGAAAGTGTATGATTTCTTTGCTAGTTAGGGTTTTCGTTTGCTTCGTTCTCAACCTTAATTTGTGATATATTGGTATTTGGCTATTAAGGTTTTAGCCTATTTTATTATGAACTAGCGATCTTGTATGAGCTAACCAAAACTTTATTTTTAGTAGGATTTGGCTTTGTTCTCATGTATAAGCTACCAAAACTTTGGTATTTAGCTGGATTGGGTTTGCTATCTAAAATAGGGTTGTGACATAGGTTGTTGCCCTTTTACCTACCAGCTCATTGTAATCGTTTGGATGTTTTTAATGTGGAAGTTATTAAAAAAAAACTACCAATTATTCTTGCTCTTCTTCGTGTTAAGTTATGGCACGGATGACCGTGATAAAGGTATTTAATACTGAAACTTAACTCTTTACCTTCAGTGAAATAAACAAACTTTGGGAAAACATGTGTGATCATGTGTAGTTATATTTGAAAGGCACGTAATATGTAGGATCTTTTAAAGGCACCATTACTGATTTTTGAAAGGTAGGCTTCAACCGAAACAATTATCCAGTCGGCCGGTGAACCACTTCGAGCCGGCCTGGTCTGAGGATCGAACGGCCGAACTGGTCCGGCCTCAAAAGCATTGCTCTAACGTGTAACAAATAAGGAGATTTAAAGAACAAATGAAGAATGAGTTTGACATGAGTAAGCTTAGTCTCCTACTGCTTTGGCCGAAGTCTCCTCCAATATAAATGATGGGTTACTTAAATATGCACTCTATACCTGGATATCAAGGCAAACGTGATGGGTGAACTGTGATAGATGACCCAGTGGGTTGTACCTTACCCTGGCGGCTTGATTAACTACAATATCTCTTCATTTCTATTAAGGAAAATTCCAAAATAACCATTTTTATCAACTTTTTTCCAACTAGCGATGGTTTTGAAAAAAATATCCAAAATAGTCACCCTTTCCCATCGGATCCAATGTAAACAAGAACTAATCTGACGGATTAGATGGGCCTCTAAAATCTCGCCACGTGTCACGATGTTTGGTCTTCTGACGTAACACGAAGCCAATTCGTCGTCCAACGAAACTTGTTTCGTCTTCCGACATAATATTTCATCTTCTACATCTCAAAACCTGAACCTCCATAACCAATCTTCATCTCCGTCTTTCTTATTTCTCCATATAATAAACCAAATTCATAATGTAAATTGTTTAGTTTTTCGACGTGTACAAAACCATAGTATTTGTTTTCCACGAATCACATTTTTTGTTAAGAAATCGATGAAAGATTAATCCGTTAAATTCGACGGTAACTGGAATTAAACCGTTGGACCCAATGGTTTAATTTTACGTCAGTTCATCACTTTTTACGTTAGACGATTTTTTTACGTCAGATGTGACATAATATTTGTACACGTGGCGATTTCTAATATGCTGAGTTAATATGTCGGATCAGTTCTTGTTTGCGTCGGATCCGACGAAAAAATATGACTATTTTTGGTGTATTTTCAAAACCATTGCTAAATTTGGAAAACGTTGATCAAAATTGATTATTTTGAGAATTTTTCTCTTTTAATTAAGTCAAACTGTGAAAATATTCTGTTACGCTAAAGGTTTATATAACAAACTAACGATATCTCATACCATTAAAATTAAAATTTTATTCATTTTTTTACGATATCTCATCCATCATTATCACCGTGACACCGTTGGCCATG
Source organism: Bidens hawaiensis (assembly GCF_021521415.1). Taxonomy (NCBI): domain Eukaryota; kingdom Viridiplantae; phylum Streptophyta; class Magnoliopsida; order Asterales; family Asteraceae; genus Bidens; species Bidens hawaiensis. The sequence continues at coordinate 329,950 of NW_027492444.1, forward strand.
AAACCAATTTTTTTTCTTTGCCAATTTAGTGGTTGTGAGTTGTGATTACAATACAGAAAAAAAAGAAAAAGAAAAGTAGGGGTTACACCATTAAACATTTAAATGTTTAATTTGCCATCAAGCATACATGTATTGTACATGACTAAACTAAACCAAAAAAATAAGGAGCCATGATCTATGTAAACTAAGTAGCAGCGTTTAGAAACCAAGACCATACTAGAAAACTTAACTAGCCATTATCAAAGGATCGATACAAGACAGATAAATGTTTTAGAATTTGGAGAGAATATATAACAACAAAATTCAAACATACAATAATTCAACAACACTACTTCTAGCATGTACTGCTTTTTTTTTAATACGTTGGCGTAAAGAAGAAACCGATGCTTGACATTTTGGCTTACTTATGCCTTGTGGGTATAAGGAAAAGGGGGTCTTTATTTCTTAGAACCGGGGTACCTATTCCTTCTATGATCAAATCTTCACTCTTCATTCCATTAGGAAGTTCCCAATCAAACCAGTAAAGTAGGTTCGCAATCACGAACTCTATATTTCCTGGAGCTGTATTCTTCGCTGGGCAGGACCGTCGCCCCCCTCCAAACGGAAGCATCTCAAACCTGTCATATCCAAAATCAACATCCGGATTTGCAAACCTCTCTGGGTAAAACTCATGTGCATTCTCTCCCCACGTTCGTGGATCTCTTGCTAGCCCCCAAGCATTGATTAGTACAACCGTACCAGGAAAAACATCGTACCCACTAATTTGAGTTTGGTTTACACATGCGTGCGGAATCAAGTATGGGGCAGGCGTGTGGAATCTAAATGACTCCTTCACCACCATTTTCAAGTATGTCATTTTTGCGGTATCCAGTTCTTCTACCTTTTGTATTTCTCCTGCGCAATTTCGGATTTCATTTTGTAGTTTTTCCAACACTCTTGGATTTTTAATGATCTCGTACATTACCCACGTCAAGGCCAGAACAGACGAATCGATTCCACCCATAAGTATATCCTGAAACATTATTTGGGGATTATATTTAATTAGACCTCTATCAAAGAAAACACAATAAAATAAACCGTTTACCATCATAAGAGCTTTTAAATCTGCATAACTCGGTCGATAGCCAGAAGCATTTGGTTTAGAAGACATGTCAAGTACAGTATGGACAAAATCTTTGTCCTCATCACTTACATCTTCCACTTTATTTTTGAGATGGTCATCAATGATTGTGTCAATGAACCTATCAAGATTTCTAAATCCTTCATTCAGCCTACGATTCCATCCACTAAGTTGATCAATAAAATAACCCAACCACAGAAAAGAATCACCAACGGATCCATTCAATAATCTAATGGTTTCATCGAGCATAAAATCCAATGACGGACCGTCTAGCAGTTCTCCATAGCTCTTACCAAACGCCACCTTACACACCTTATGCTTTACTATTTCTAGGAACATACTGCTTAGATTCACCTCGGTGTTAGGTGGATTTATCGATAGAGAATGGACAATGCTCTCCATCTCTGTCACCAGCACATGATTAGTCAGCTTAGCTCTCTTAGGACCAAGGAACTCGGTTACCAAAAGCTTGCGCATCTCTCTCCAGTGATCGTTGTGTGGCGAGAAGGAAACATCATTAAAATTGTACGTTAGTAGTTTGGTAGCTTGGAAAAATGCGCGTGAACAAAAATTGTGATCTTGAGTTTTTAAGACTTCTTTGGCCATGTCAGTAGAAGAGATGATAAGAAAGGGTTGTGAACCAATTTGGATTTGCATAACGGGGCCAAATTGTTTCGAAAGTTGCCAAAAGGCCTCATGACGAGGCTTACCGAGTAGTTGGTGCAAGTTTCCGAGTATGGGAAGTTTTGGAGGGCTTGGGGGAAGCTTAGCCTTGAATGACTTCTTGGATTTTATGGTACTATAAACAAATATGCAGAAGATGGAGATGACTAATACTGCCCATTCATTGAAAATGGCCATGTGGTCGGTTTAATTTGGCTCATGGTGGTATTTTAAGTTACTCCTTTCTCTATTTATAATGGAGGCTCTCTCTTGTTCTCTTTAATTACTTTTTTTAAACAGCGATTTTCTTATGTGTTAGGCCACTGCATTTTCTAAATTTAGAGACCCCCCTTGTCCCAATTTGTAGACTATGTTGTCTTATGGACGTTCCCCCGCTAACAGTCATTTACAGTCGTTATGTCGTCACAAGAACATAAGTCTATATAATGGTGGCTAATTAGATGACTAATGACGATATGAAAGAAGGAAAAAAGGAAAATCATTAAAATATAATATTCTTTTGAACCAATACAATCCGGTATGAAAAATATCCTTTTTTAATACAAACCGTACTATATAATTTTTTTTTTACTACATTGTTGTTCTTTAGCGCAAGCTTCATTATTTTGAGAGTTGTCTGTTATGTATGCGATATAATTATCATCAATGTATTCATTAGTGCATGCTTCGTTATTGTAACTTATGAGATTAAAATATGATGTATTCGTGGGTTGATTCCACCGGGGGGCATAGGGGCATCAGTGGCCTAACACTTTCCGTGACGGTGTGTCTGGTTTATGGCGTCTTTAGATTTGTTTAATTTTGGTGAGTGATGGTGTCTGCCTACATACAACTCACGAGTTGGTACATCAACCTGACGGGGATTGTGTACAATATTTGTTTAGTGATCAACGCTTATCACTCCTTATACCATACAACTTATGTGACCATATATTTGTTTCGTAATTTGTTATTCGTATAGATACTTATTTTAGACATTCGTTATGATTCGTTTGTTTGTGTTCTGATCATGATAATATTAACCGTATCGCTTCCGCTGCCCTTTGACTTTGTGTCCCGTTTGCTTCCTTCTTGTCGACTTATTGCATTTGTATAGTTCTTTTGTTACTGAGCAATTTTTGACACAGCCATGTATTTTTTTGTTGTTTACTTTGCTTATGTGGTAGGCACTCAAGAATCATGGGGATTTGGGAAGAGAAACTAGAGAATTTTAAAGAAATTGAAAGATACATGGCTGTGTCAAATATATATCATGTTTGCTTCTGTCTTTTCTTTTGACTTCATATAATGAACCGAGCCAAACAAGGTCTATGAACCCAACAATCTCTGACTCAAAGGCCTTGAACACTTTCATATGCGCTCCTGATCGTACTTCTGTAATTTGTACATTTGCCTTCTGGTAGTTGCCACTATCAACTAACCTAAAGGCCCGTTGAAGCTCCCCAAAGCTACAACATGTCAATCATGACTAAACATGCCCCTAACCTGTTCTCTGCCCCCTGCAAGCTCCCACTCAAACAAACCATCGAATCCTAAGATATCCTGAGAACAAACACTCTCCATATTCAGCAAGTAATCCACTTGAGAGACCTTTTCAGCTGGAAAACAATTTTTCTTAATCCATTGTCGACCTGGAACTGTAACCGAAACAAGATGTGTGCTCCCACTGTCACGGTGTTCTCCGACTGATTTAACCTTCTTAGCTCGCTTATCCTGAATTTTCACTTTGGCTCTAGGTTTATTACTTGCAAAAAGAACCCTCTTCTGCCCACAAATTCTGTGAACCGAGCTTTGTATTTCATTGGAACTGAATCAACTCCTTTCGGTGATACGTCGATAATATACAACGATCCCCTTTTCTTTCCACGAGCCAACATGAGATTCCCTTTGACTACCTTCCACTTCCCATTCCTGAACTTATCATCGTGCCTTGGTCGTCCAACTATCCAACTAAAATTAAATGTTTCTTCAAACTTGGAATAACCCTCATGCCTTTCAAAGTCCAAGAAGTACTGGCTGAAGTCTTCAAATCAATGTCGTTGATGGCCGTAACATCAAGAACTTCATCATTAACAAGTCTTACCTTCCCAAAATCACCAAACTTTAGATTCTTCATCATTTCACTATAGTGAGTGGCATGAAACGATGCACCAAAATCCATAACCTAGGAATCAACATTACACTCAACACTACAAACCAAAGCCTCATCATCTAAATTGTCTTATGCAGTGGTATCTTTTTTAACGTCTTTCTTATCATTCAAATATTGACTCATAATCTTGTCTCTTTATAACTCTAGCATACTATATCTTTACGAGCCTTAGACTAACTCCTCTTCCTACTCCTACTGCCTCATTCTTTTCCTAACCTCTACCTTCTGTGATTAACATATTGCATGATGATTCACCTAAACTTCTACGTCTTGAATATTCTCCCAAAATCAGGTCCCAAATCCCATAAAAGTAATTTTTGTAGATGAACTACAAACCGCAGTCACTATTCTAGACCAACTATTGAGCCAAAGGGATAATAACAACATTCCTTGAACTTCATCATAAAACTAATGTCGATTAATACTAAGCGGGACATGATCGAATTAAGATAATTAATAAGCGTTGTAATAGACCCACCCTCTTTCATTCTTGTTGTCACTAGCTATCAGATAAAATAGACCTTATTCGCTTTTGAGGTATTCTCATACATGTTGGATAGTAAATTCATCATACTACGCGTCGTGGTTTCCTTCATGATGTTAAATGCTACATCTTCTGACAACGACGGAGTTATACAAGCCATAGCTTTCTTATCTAACTTCTTCCATTCTACTTATGACATCTTTTCTGGTTTTTCATCTTTAAACACTACAATCAAGTCTTTCTAACAAAGTAGCGCTTCAATCTGCATCTACCACTAACCAAAATTCTATCCATCAGACTTCTGTATCATAACATTTCCGTCTTCTTCCATGGCAATGACTAAACGAAACTTGAATAAAAAACAGAGACATACACAGCAATGACACGGGCATTAACGACTGTTCTATTGAACTCTGTTAAACAATCAATCTATTCAACGCGCAGTGGAGTAATGAACTTTGATATTCAAAAAACTGAAAATTAGACAGAAACGATAAAACATGACAATACGGTTGGCATTGTTTTTATGGTCTCTGTAATTGGTCTCCTTTGATTCAGCAAACTGTTCTTTGCACAACAGAATTTGATTTCGGCATGATCGAAAAACACAACAGCACAAACGGCTGACTGCCAGTGGCTGAAAACTACTGTCGACGCAAAATATGTTTTCGTTCTTGGTTATCAATGCAAACTAAATCAATAAAATTGCTTTTGACTTCTGATATCCAAATCATACATATTATTATCTAAATATTTCTGACACTTTTAATACTTTTTGAGCTAGTTTTAATAAATTCTACTCGATCCTAGTTCATATTTAAAAGTTTAAAGGTTTTAAAAGAAAACGAGCTAAGAATTATTATTTTTACTAAACTTAAGACAACGAGTAATATGTATAATAATAGTAATATAAATTAGCATGACGAGCTACACCATGAAAATTAAAAACTAAATATGTTAATTTGCATGTTACAACTAAATGAGCTTAAAAATTAAAAAGATGATAAGACATTTAAATCATTACACATGTAATTTATTATATTAGTTCTCTTATTTATTTTTATTTGTATTTTTGAGGTAGCCACATGATGGTCACGTTGGATAAGAGAAATAAGATAAGCACATGAATTGAAGAATAAGTGGGCTTTGCATTTGTTATGGCCCACAGCAAAAGAGGGCTCGTTATGTGAAAAATAGGAGTTTTTGAGATGTTAGCAATTAAAAACAGAGATGGCAGAAGGCCAGGGCATGTGCCGATAATTTATTTTAGAACCCTACAACCTTCGACAAGGAGAAAAGAGGATCAAGAATTCAAGTTCGATTGATTGGAAGAGATCTTTAATCATTCGGTTTGAGATCTTTAATTTGCTTGTCATTTAATTTATTGTCATGAACTCAAGTACTTCTTTGTTTTTATGACTATGATCGGCTAAACTTGTTAGAACCATCTAGTTTTTGGTTAAATAATGATTGATTAATGAGTTGTTGATTTTTATTGCTTTATTATGTGACATACTACTAAGTTTGATATTTTTTTTGTCAAAGTAAATCTCGCGTGATCTTGTCTTGCATGAATTAGTTTCGTGTCGGTTTAGGGTTACATGTTTTATCGTTTACTTGGTGTCTGCGATAAATTTATGGTAGACGTGCCATAGGATTAGTTGACTAGATTTGTTTAAGCCCAGTAGTCCACCTCTTTTTAGTCCTACCCAAATAATTAGAGTCACTTGTCTTGTTGCCTTGCCGTTTTAGGTTGGCCATTGCTAGACATCGATCAGATTATCTTTATTAGGTTTGCTCAACCTGTAAGTTGAGTTATTTATCGATTTAAGTTGAATTACTCCTTTTTCCCTAAACTTGTTAAGAGTACGAATCCAAAAGCAGGAAACTGTGTTATTGAGACCTGCCCAGAGATATAGCATTGGGGTACGCTAGGTTTTCACCAGTTATTGCTACACGCTTTCTAGTATGATTAGGGGTTATTAGTGAAATCTACCCAGAGATCTAGTTTTCCTTAGTTATCCCTAGTTAGTTATCTTTAGACCCCGATTTCACATGTTCGTTAGCGGCCGAGGCTTCTTAATCATCATTAGGATACTAGACCTAGGTGGTTCTATTCGTCATATATGAGAGTTCGCGTTAAGTTTCCCGTTGGAATCCGTTAGTGTCGTTAACTTTTGTTAAGTTTCTAGTTTAGTTAATTTAGTAATTTAGTTTTAATAATTAAAATAAAATAGGCAAATCAGGGGTGAAGCTTCTTGGGAGAGTTGTTAGTAAAGACACTGGGTTTATTAGAGGGTTGGAAAAGAAGAGAACTACTAATGTTGCTGATTTGACGCGTCTTCTCCCAAAACTTGGTGACCCGCAGAGTGAGTTACTTTTGCTTCGATCATGTATGGGTATTGCTAAACTTTTCTTCGGTTTGAGAACATGCCAACCTGTACACGTGATGGAGGCAGCGTTGTTCTTTGACAAGGGATTGCGTGAGGCGATCGAGGACATTGTAGTTTGTGGAGGTCCTTTCTTTGGAGACCTCCAATGGAGACTTACTTCCTTACCCATTAAGAATGAAGGTTTGGGGTTGTATTCGGCAGTAGAGGCTTCCTCCTATGCGTTTGTCGCCTCGAGAGCGCAATCGTGGGTGCTTCAGGATCACATTTTGCTAGATAGTGGTATACGCGGAATGGATTCTGATTATTCTTGTGCTTTGGCTTGTCTTCATGATATGATTCCAAACGTCAATTTTAGCAGTTTCACTAACAAAGAGACCGCCCCCTCTAAAACCCAACATGCATTGGCGAGTGCTCTTTTTAGTAAAATTGTTCACGACATAGAGTCAAACTTTTACATGACAAGTAGACAAAAAACCATTTTTGAGTGTCTACGAGCACCACATGCTCAAGATAGATGGGTTAGGCCAACATATGTCTCCAACGGAGTATCGTAATATCCTTAAGTATTGCCTCATAATTCCTCTATTCCTGGTTGATGAGATATGTCCAGTTTGTCGTAAGGCGTGTTTAGACTCATATGGGGAGCACGCGGTGCATTATAAAGAGCTACCGGGTTCAAGTACCGACACAATCTGATTAAGGATGTGCTCTTTGACATATTCAGGCGGGCCAGAATTTCTGTTAAGAAAGAAGCACCTGTGAATTTCCTAGCTGACCCGTCGGAGGAAAAATCATCTCTTCGACCAGCTAACATTTGGTGTTTGGATGGATATGAGGAAAACATGCTTGTGTGGATTTAACAGGGATTTCCCCTCTTGTGGGCTTAGGGAGTAGTGGGTTCACAGCCGGTCAAGCTACTTTGAAAGCTGCTTCAGGGAATGTGACCAAACATGAGAAGGCGTGTCTGAAGCTGTGTTTATTCCTTTTGCTTTGGACACTTTTGGTTTCCTCGCGCCCGAAGCTGTGGAGCTACTTACCCATATTCAACGGGTCATGCATAGTAATGTTATGACTCCAAGATCTGCAAATGTAGTTTTTAAAAGATTGGGTTTTGCAATTCAAAAAAGGATAGCGTCGCAGCTTGTTGCTCGCTTGCCTTTTGTTTCGATGTAATTTAATTTTTAAAAGCGTAAGGATTTGTAATTAAAAAATTATTAAGTAGGACTTAGTAAGGGTTAGTATTCCAAGCCATCTTACGTGTCTGCGAGACACGATTGATACATTTACTGTTGCATGTGTGAGGCTTAATTAATTTTTTTTCTGTTTTTAAAGCTAGTTGTGAATCAAGGTTTTAATAAGTAGTTTTTCGCACATCAACCTCATAATATGAACACAAGCTGAAAACCCTAAAAATAAACAAAAAAGGGGCATATACTCTCTTGTCTGTCTTTCTTGGTGTGAACACAAGCAAAACAATAAAAATATAATTGCTTTTTTGCCTTGGTAGATTTGACACAACAACGAAAAAAATACCTCTTGCTTACTTTGTCTTTTTCTAATGTGAACTCAAATTAGAAAGCCGATGGCAAACAAGGTGGATGGCGATTGTGTCACGTGTGTAATAGTTCTCCATATTTATTCTATTTTTATTTTTAAAATTTAAAAAAATCATCTAAAACCACTTCAACTTATTCTCTATCTTTAAACTCTATTTCTAAATTTTAATGAAATAATATAGAAAGCCTATAAATTTAAAGTGTTGCAACAACACTTCATTTTTAACTACCCTTTTATAAATATATATTATAAATCAATTAATATTGAAAATGATTATAAAACAAAATAGTTAGAGTTTAGATTATAAATAGAAGAAAGAGAAAAAATAATTAAAAAAAAAAGAATATAGAGTTGAGAATGAAGAATGGGTTGGGGAGTTTCTAGAAAATGATGTATAAATTAAAAAATTATGTTTTTTAGTTAAATTTTAAAGATGCAAATAGAGAACCCATTAAGAATGCTCTAAACCTCACAGACAACCCGAAGTCCACAACACCTTATTTTGATGCGGACCTTTTCAGACCTCAAGTCTATCACTGGATACGATGGCTAGCTGTCAACACCGAAAACCTAGATCAACAACCTCTTTCTCCCGCCACCGTGGTCTCCGTGTGTAGCGAGCCTAAGCTCTGATACCACTTGTTAGAATTAACGCACACACGAAACCGAGCACAAACACAAAATCAATAAACAAGCACGAGAATTTAACATAGTTCGGTCTAAAGTGGCCTACATCTACATGTGGCAATTAGGTAATCTTTAATGGGTGACAAAGGATTACAAGTACATAACATCATATATAGAGAGACTAGTCTAGAGTTCGCATCTTACTAAACAAGAAATATAAATCGGGCTGCCGCACCTGTCTCCTCTTTTAACTTTATATAATAAACCGAGCTAAACAAGGCCTACGGACCCAACAGTTTTGTTCTAATTTTTAATCCTGAGATGCTTGCTCTAGCCAAGTTGAGGTGCTACATGCACTTTTATACTTGTAATATTTTGTGTTGCTTTAGCCTTTAATAACCTAGCAAACCATTTATATAATTCACTAGACTTATTATGTTTATGTGTCGGCCAGTTGTGAACCCACCGGTATAGCTAATGTTTATTTTGAGCATGTATATATATATTTTGAGGGCAACTTTGGACGACTTTTCAAGAAAGCTGGAGACTCATACTATGGTGGGTAGACATTTGGCTTGAAGTCCTTGGAACCGTAATCCTGGAGGAAGCTTTGCTTACGATTCGTTTGCCGTTAGCATTTCATTTGCTTAATATTGTGAAGTTTATGTGTAAATGTTATTTGAATGTAAACAACCCAATCAAGATCACTGTAATCCCAAATATTGATTTGTTTATGACTATGAAGTTTGTGTTTAAATATTGATTTGTTTTAAGACTTAAGTGATATCCTTTCCTAATCTGAATTCAAGTCGTTAGTAATTGATTAAGTTCACTTATTAGATTAAATATTGATAAATCTCTAGTATCGGTCGTTACGGAATCCACATATCAGTATAATTTGGTTCCTATCCTATCTACTTTACGTTGTGATAGTTCTGCATGCCTTACTATGCAAGTTGGCCATTTATTTTATATTCCATTCAGCATGCGTGAGCAATATATAATTTCATAGAAGGTGCATGAATTTCACTGCATGGTTTAAATTATACGTTATAGATGGAATTCTATTCAAGATAAGAATATATTAATTGTTGTCTTCGCTTTCTTCATTTTATGATGGAAAAGAAAGAGAATGTTTGTTTTTAAAAGACAGAATTACATATATTATTGTTTATGTTTGTATTTAATTTCATTGATTATTTTTTATATTTAAAATTGATATGTTTTATCCTTTACGTTTCAAAATGCTACGGCGTTTGTCCTTTGATCCTAAGCTGGTTGGTTTTTTCTCATTAAATCAGTTGCACATAAGGGCAAATTGGGCATTTCATCCATTTGGGCAACGGTGGTCAACGGTGGTGTTCAATTAGTGGTGGGGATGGTGTTCATGTGGTGGATTTCGGTCGGCGACGGTGGTGGTGGTATTCCGGTGGTGTTCAAATTGAGTTTTCCAATAAGAAATGAGTTTTCTGGCAAAAAGACATTTCTTCGACAGCCGGAAACTAACGGAGTAACGCTTCATTAATTGTGGATAATTGGAACCAAACAAGTTAAAAGATGGGATAGTCGTGAGTTGATCGACAACGATCAAAAGATAATAGTTAAGATTATATACAATCAATATATATTTTTTTTCAAAAGGCCATAAGTTTTGAATTTTATATAGTATGCTATAAAATAAACTAATGTAAATGTCATCAATTTTTTGCGTTTTTTTAAGTCTTAACATCTTGTTTTCAATTAAATAAATAAGGAAATTTGAATTTTATTAATCCCATCATTTTTAAGTTAACTAGTAATAAGTTTATCTTCGAAAATTGTAACCACCGGTCACACTTTTAACACTATTTTTTTCATTAGACCACCGTTAAAAAAGCGTAAACCCATTAAGTTACTTTCGAATTTCAAATTGATATTTTAGGGTTTTAGTTCGAAAGGAGTGAATGAGTCGATTAATGTAAAACTTATGTCGAAATGGTGCTCCGAACCACAAAACGGTGCTTCAATTCGGGTGTTTAAACTTTCAATTTACAAAAATCAAGCCGTGAAGCGCCATTTCGTGATAAGTTTTACATCAATCGACTCGTATCTTCCTTTTGATAAAAACCCTAAAACATTAATCTGAAGTTCAAAAAATAAAAATTGTTAAACTTTTGGTTTGAACAAGGTGCAATGAAAATAAAAAATATGAAATGTGGAACCAATGACATCAATTTTTAATATCAAATTAATAAAATCTAATTTTCCAACAAATAAAAAGAAAAGTGCCTCACGAAAAAAAAAATCCCCGTTTGTTAATAAATAATGAATGATGGACGTTCAAAAAGTTAGCATGCATCTTTGGAATAATTGATGAAAAGGTGGCTGTGTTAATTTATAGAATATTCGTTGTCTTTCACTCTTTCTTTCTAAAATCATGACGTTGGATGACAATAACATCAAAGAAATCTAGAAAACAAAATTTTGAAAAAGTTGCTTAAATAATTACTAGAATTCGGTGAAAAAGACAAAGAACAAAGTCGTCGATATCTTGAAAAAAGAATGGTGGAAAAGAGTTTTTCAATGGGTTACTCCGGTAAAAGATGCTCATGTAATAAAAATTTGCAAAGCTGGCAATGAGGTTTGATAATAACAGTTCATATAACGCTATCGGTTGTGGTTTGGCTAGTATGAACTATTTAAAGTGGCATGTCACTGTCACGTAGACAGTGAGTTTTAACTTTTAACTAATTCGTCCTTTAATAAGCACGTTGTAGTTTACCTATATATTAAAAAAAAACCCAAGAATTGTGATTGGCCGAAATAGTATGGACCCATCTTTTCAGACAGCCTGGGTGATAACGGGATGGCCGAAGAAGGGCAAAAAGTTTGGTGTCAGCATGTTAATGGGAGATGTTGTGGTTTGGCCGTGTGTCACGTGAGGTGGATTTTGACGCCCCACGTAGCACCTCTATAACACTCAACCTAACAAGTAATTATAGTTAATCAATGTTTATAGGAGTTTAACGCATTGATGCAAATCAAAGTTACGTGGATAGATATTTAGAGAAATAATCATCGTGAACAGTCCATAATTTTAACTATTAATATTTTAAAAAATAAGGGCATTTACATATATCATCTTCCTAAGTTTTCTTATTACATATATACCCATTTCTTAAAAATCAATTATATATTTCCCCTTCCTAAACCACATATATTACATATCTCTCAATTTTACTAAAATTAGCTAATTAAATGACAGCTTTAATGTTAATGAACTAATTATAAAACTTTACGTATATCCCCTTCTTAATAACAATTACATATATCCCTAATTTATACCCAAACCGAGTCGGTGCTAAGACAAACATGTCGATGTTAATAAATGCAATTGAAGTTGATTTTTTTCAATCATTAGCAAATATAAAAAAAAATTTATATAGTTTATAGATTGAATATATTAATTAAGGTTTTATTATTAAAAAATATTTAATTAAGAGACTTAAGAATATACGGAAAAATCTCTTTAATCATTAAGTTCAAGAAAAGTCATTTGCTTATAATCATTTATAAAGAAAAATGGCTATATATTTAATTTTCTAAAAGAAAAACAAATAAATATGTTATTTGTTTATTATGAGTTAATTAATAGTCATGTTCGTTGCAACATAGCAAATAATTGGTTCTTTTTATTTTTAATTTTTTTATAATTCAATTTTGATTTTGCAATTTAAAATATATGGCAGACTCTCTTTACAACTGAATAATGCATAATAAGGGAAAAAGGGTAATTCTATGTTAAAAGAGGAAATATATAACTAAGATTTTAACATTGGAGAAATATGTAATTAAGAAGTTTAGTAAGAGAATATATGTAAAAATTCTTAAAAAATAATACTTAAAAGTTGATATTTAATATTTAATAATGTTTACTTTTGATAGATCTTTATTTGTTATAGATAAATTACTTTGTAGTTTGGAATTGTACAATTAATATATATATATATATATATATATATTAAATAATTAATTTCTTTATGAGCAATTGGATTTAAAAGATTCAAACCTTGGTGTGGCTCCATGGTCGTGGTGGGTGGCGGTGGTGGAGGTGTTCGGTGGGGTGGTGGGAATAGAGGTTGGGTTTTATGGAGTAGAAGAAAGAGAAGGTGGTGGTGTGGGACTCACATATTTTTATTATTCCATCATTAAAAAAGTCACATCAGCAATAATATTAACACACTTGGTGTCTTGTTAGTTTGAGAGTTGTAACATAAAATACATTGAAAGTTCAGAGTGACGATAACATTTTGTTAGTTAGGAGTGTTCACGGCCAACAATTAAAACTTAAGATTACTCAAACCTCAATTTTGGCCTCAAGTCTTCATCAAGAATTGCATAAACAATCTGAATCAACTACACTCTTATTTGATCCATATCAAGTAAGAATCGTTCACAAGTTTATCTTAAAAATGTTGACTTTCAATTTATACAATCTGTAATCCTGCACCTTGCTTTATGGTGTATCAATTTCACAGTTTGAATATCCAATCTTGAATTCAATATAATCTGTTGTGAATTTCAAGAACATCGACTTGAATTATCGATTCAGATTTTAAATTATAAGACCGCCATTAAGTTATTGAATTTGACTTTTGAATATCACAACTTAATTTTTACTTTTTGAAGTCAAAATATGTTCTTATCTTTGTAGAATTATTGTTCACAAACTTAAAGTACAATAATTAATATTAAATTTTCATTAATATTGATTACAATACATAAGTCGAAGAAAAAAGAACTTACAGTACTTAATAATAAATTACATGAAATAAATAACAAACATAAATACTAAAGAAAACATAAACAAAGCAAAAACGGGTGAAGCCTGATGATTTCTGTTAAACAAAGATTTCTTAAAACAGATTTCGGGTTGCCCAGGTGAACCCGTCTGTCTCCCAGGACACAGCAGACGAATCGGTGTTTACCGTCAGGATTACAACCGAACTATACCTGAAACGAGAGCATGCATGGATGAGAAAGCTGGAAACGGTTCTGGTTCAGAGTTAGAATGCTTGAACTATGTTTGAGTAATGATTTGATTTGCGTGTTTTTCCGGTTATTGTTCCATCCCCTCAAGACTCGAACTTCATCGTCTATATATAACAGGTATGTGTTGACATTTGTCACAAGATGATGACACTTGTTTGAGGCACCTGACGCTTGTCACATAACTCAATACGTAGCAGATGACTCACTGACACATGGGGACACAACTCACCAGGTGATGACACGCTAGGTGGTCACTCGTCGCTACCCAGTCCCACCATCAAACCGCCACATTAAGCATGTTGCTCTACGCCTAAGTCCGTGTCTCATACTCTTGCTAAGGCCACTAAATGTGTCTTGTCATACAAAAATATAAGCTCGTGAGTCCTCCTCTTTATAAGGTACTCATGTAACATCCTATTTATGATAATAATAATAATAATAATAATAATAATAATAATAATAATAAATAAATAAAAGAATCTTGTTTATTTAATGGTGTGTTATGATTTAATTGGATTAAAATAATAATAAGTTGAGTGTGGGCTTGGAAAATAAAAGATGGAGTAAGGGATGGTGATTGGCCTTAAGGTCCATAGGCTTAGGGCTCTTTAAAGCATTCTCAATCCATTTCCTAAAATTATATGAGGGGGATTTACAAATTATATGGTATGGTTATGAGTGGTTGTGAGTAGAGAAGAGAGAAAATTTATATGAGAAAGTTAAATTTGAGTCTTTATTGTAGATATTGTATAGTTTTTTAATATCTTCAGAAAGTAGTTGTGAGTGAAATAGAGAGAAAATATGATAATAAAAGTATAAAAATTATTATTTAATTAAATAGGAGAGAGAAAATACAGTGCTTTTAGTGTAATTATATGATATATATATATGGATATAAGGTAGGAAACGGGCTGGGAATGCTCTTAAACACCCTTCAACCTCCCTAAAACCCTAAAATCCTCATTTCCATCATCATTGTCTCCATACACTCTAAAAAACACACACAAGCACTCTTAACATTTCGGACCCAGATCCAAGCTGAAGAAGAGGTAGATTTCGTGTCGAATATTCAACAAACAATAAGAAAACGCATCCTGATTCACGGGTTGAATTAGATCTGAACCGAGCCGAACCCAAGAGGTATGTTTTCGAATAAAAGGTCGAGTGTTTGAGGTCGGTTCATTATAAGATTTGATACTAAGACAAATCGGACCATATCATGTAAGAAAACCCAAACTTTTCCACAAACGAGCTATCGGACGTGAGACAGAACCAACCGGGTTTCGTTCGGTCCTTGTAAACGTAAAAAAAATGAAGTTGTTATGACCCAGAACTCGTTTTATCGGTAAAACGGGCATAAGGGGAGGAAAGAAATCGATTAAAATAGAAAGGCATGAAAAACCAGTTTTGAATCTAATTCATGAGAATTTGTTTCGTTTTGGAATTCGACGCAATTCGTTTTGAAATTCGATTCAATTCGTTTAGGATTTGATTCGATTCGTTTTGGAATATGATTCGATTCGTTTGGGATTCAATTCGATTCGATTCAATTCATTTGGGATCCGACGTTTGGAATTCGATTCAATTCGTTTGGGATTCAACGTTTGGAATTCGATTCGATTCATTTTGAAATTCGATTTGATTCGTTTGGGATTCGATACGATTCGTTTAAAAATTCAATTTTCTGATGAAATTTTAATAAAGCTTAACCCCAGCCAGGGGCTATGCCCTTTGGACCCTACTAGGGACTGCCGCCCCTAGGACCCCGCTACCAAAGGCGTTGCCCCCGGACCCCCATTTGTTAGGGGCTTAAATAACCTAGAAGTATGATTTGATTAGAAGTAGTTAATTGATACTTATAAATAATTATACAGTTAGCCGTGTGCAACTAAGGAGAGGTGTTACGAGATTCATATGAGTTTCTAGCCCCTTTCTCTTTGAATGTTTTCAAGGCTATGTGCATAGTTGTAAGAAAAGAAGTGTAAGATGATTGAGTATAACTATGAATTGTGAGATATTGTCGTATGTTTTTAGTTAGGCTTATAAATATATGAATGTAAGAATTAAGGTGGCATACCCTTACAATATCTGTGAGAATGAGGGTGTGGTAGACCCTTAAAATATATGTGCAAGAATTAGGGTGGTAGACTCTATAATATCTGTGTAGGAATGTAAGAATAAAAGTATTAATCTAAAATGATAAAAGTATAAGAATGAAATAAGTAAAAAAAGGTAAGTATAGGTTGCATGTAAGAACGGTATCTTCGGATACGAAAGTGTATGTTTAATGTGTAAGAATAGCCTGCGACTTGTTTAATTGGAACTCACTCAGCATATCTGACTTTTAGAATGCACGCAAATTAGTAGAATGAGGCTGCTGGCTTGAAGCAGGACACATGGCAGTGGACTGAGGTGGCTAGCATTTGAAGAAAGAAGGATGTTAAGTTTTATGATTATGTTTTATGTTAAGACAATTTGTGATGTTTAAGGACAATAATTCAATGATTTGTAAGAAATGGTTAATGTTTTATATTTCCGCAAAAGTTTTAATTTGCTCTGATATTTAGAACTGTGTTTATTAGTAAATCCAACACCCAATGTAAGCACCGAAATCAGGGCCTTACAACTCATAAGTTTATGATTCAATCAGTGTGAGAGAAACTAATTTTCTCATTTCACCAATGTGGAACAAACCACTTTTCATAGTTCATATTCTCAAACATACAACTTAGAGTATCGATGTCGCATTCATCAATACTCTACCTGGTACACGTTAACAAATAATTTATTAGTAACACATACTAATTATTTTTGTGTCCAAATTTCCAACAATCTTGGCAAATATTGATCCAAGTTCACGAAACTTCGTAGAAACTAACACGGATCTTAAACACTAGTTTCTTGAAAAATGATAAAATTTTCAAATTCAAATAAGTTGTAAGACACGAATTATCCAACTTATGTTCATCACCAATTAACCTGCAGAATCCATTAATTCATGTGATGAATCGTGATTAGTTATGAGAAGAACGAGATAAATGCAAATATTTGCACCCAAATTGTATTGATGAATGCAATTATGATGTAACAACAAAAACCCTCATATTCTGTCTTTTATCTTTTGCATTTACGGTGAATTCCCTGTTTTATCACAAAGTATTCTCATAAGTATCACAAAGTACCCACAAAACCTTCCACACATAGAGTACACACGACGTGACCTAAATTATATATAAATTACATAAATAATTCATACGCTTTTCATTATTTTTAAGTTTGTTTTTATTAAATTTTACTCATTCCTCGTTTATATTTAAAATTTAAAGGTTTCAAATTGAATTATATCATTTAGGAAAGATTTTTCATAAAATGAATGAAAATGCCTATCATCTTTTAAAATCAATTATCAACTATAACAGAAATTCGAACTTTTTTCATCCCGAACATGCTTTTAGAATATGAAAACGCTCAAAGATCGTGTTCCATTCAACATGCGCTTGTTGAAAATATACGCACTGTCTTCCACACCCGCATTCAAGCAATTCATTCTATGCCTGTAATAGTGTAATCCACCAACAGATTAGTAAAAAGACTTCGTCCAATAATTCGAGTTGACTTTACGTTGAAAAGTCAAATTCAAACTCAGGACTTTGGTTATTCAAGATTGATGTAGATGCTGATTGCGTTTTAGTTCCACATTTTTCAATTATGATACTTTTTCTAAAAGAAATTTAATTTAAAAAATATAAATATTTAAAAAACTATTTTGAAAAGGCGAGCTATACCAAGCAAAGTGATCTTCACAACAGATGGAGCCGGAAATAATCGATGTTCCTGCCGATTTCCTAAAAAAATAAAGATTTAAAAACACAAACAACGAGTAGTTAAAACTTTAAACATTTATTCTTGGTTTAAGATAAATAACGTACCATGTTGCGTTGTACATGTCATAGAACTTGTCGAACGCTTTATCAAAGCAAAAGTGACAAGCAAGAAGATCCTTGATATCAGTCACCTTACAACTTGATTTACAGCATTTAACCTATGCCAACAAAAAGTAAATATAAAGAGGATTTTCAGCAAAAAGAACAAAATTAATATGCAAAAAAAGTGGCTAAGAAGACTCACGAGACGGTTGAGTTTAAAAGAGTAATACTTGCTATGCGAAGGGTGTGTCTTAATATGCTCCATTAAGTGTCCTGCACTGGAAATCCACATCCACAAGAGGTTGAAAGTAACATGAAATGTATTTTTATGAAAGAAAAAAAAAATTGTTCAGATTATTATTTATGTAAATTACCTATCACAAAATGATATTCTACAATCAAGGCATGATGCCAGAGTAGATACCCTATGGCAAGCATTGCATTTAGTTGCTGCAGACGTCTTCCCGATTTGATGGCATCTATACATAATGAAAACACGTTATATGCTATAGTTATCCCATTTTTACCCTTGTAAAAAAAATTTTAAAAATATGTTTTGAACTATTAAGGTAAAAAAAAATGAAATTGCAAATCCGATGAGTGGTAACAAATTTAAGAGTAAATTTTATTTTGCGTCCTTAAACTAAGGAAATAACTAACGTCATCCTTTTATGCTCGTATGTTGTAACACTTAGCGTCAATGGGCGTTAAATTTGTCTATTAAGTCCAGTCATATGCATTACATAAGCAGTTCCTAAAAGGGTAAGCAGACCAATTTGCCCTCGTGTGCAATGCTCACTAACTGGATTTAAGTGACAACATTAACGCCTGTTAAAGGAAAGAACGTAAAATGTTACAATATATGAACATAAAGAATTATTTATGTTATTTCTTTAGTTTAAGAACACAAAAGTGTAATTTAGTCTTAATAGATACACAAGCTAGTGAGGAATAAATAATGGACCTTTTGTATAGTTCAAGAAGATCCTTGGGTATAACACTTTGTCTATTTGAAGATGATGACGCCTACAAATGAAATATGCAAATTTAAATTGTTTATCATACAATTTAAAACATTTAAAATTCAAGATATTAAGAACGAAAAAGGATATAAACAAAGTACCTTGTTACTACATGACGAAGACTGAGGATTCCAATCCATTACTAAACAATCTTCAGCAAGATGACCGGCCTTTTTACATTTCCAACTAAGATAAAAAAACATAAATTAATATAAATTATTAACCTATTTATGTTCCAAAACTTTTTTAGGTTTCAAGTGAACCGGCAGCTGAATGTACCATTCATAAGTAGAAAGACTAGATCTTTTTGTTGACCAACGATTACGGTCAAAATCCCACGTGTCTCCTCCACTTTCAAAAACTTGTAACGGGAATTTAGGCCCGCTTGATGCTTCAACTAAACTTTGGTTGCTTCGAGACCCCTAAAAAATGTTAAGATGTCACTTGTAAATTAAATAAAAAGTCAAAGTCAAATGTCAGTACCTGAGAAAACTTGAGATTGTTCAAAAGCTCAGTTTTGCAATACATGCTGCAAATATCATCATCAGTCTGCAAAACAATTGATATGAATAAAAGAAAACATTAAAAAATGTATATTATTTGGAATATGACATTAGATAGTAACCATAAATAACAAATGGCACCTCATCGCATATATATTCCCCGTATTTGCCACAAACAACACATGCAGGCTCTCCAGGAACTGCAAACCGCTGCTCACTTCTTTTCTTTACAAGATTTGTAGGGTCTGTATTTCCTAAAATAAAGTTGGAACATAACAAAACAAATATTAAAATCATTGCACACGCCAAAAAACCGATAAACACAAAAATAATTAGAATTCGTGTTGGCATATCTATCCTGTTTTAACAATTTAGTTAAACGGGTCATGTTTGGGTTGACCTGGTTAACCAATTTAGTTAAACAAGTTGACCCATTAACTTGTTTATGACCAGTTTAGCCCATTTGGGTTACAACCCACCAACTCGATTAACACATTTACAACTTGGTTATTATTATTACCCGCAAACCTGTTTGATACATTTGGATAAACAGGTTAAATGGGTTGTGTTCGGGTTGCACAATCTTAAGTGTGTGGGCTGGAGTTGATTTATTGACACGAATAAAAATATTGGTCATGCTGGAGTTGACTAACTTATCACTAATACATAATTACGCATCAGATGTAAACACTATTCTTTAATGAATGAAAACTGTTTCTAAATAACATAAGATCACAACTAATTTTATACAAAAAAAAAAATTAGACATGCAACATATACACAAAAAAAGATGAAGAACCAACCGTCGTTATCTTGATCCGGATCATTCTTTTCTTCATAGATATTACTAATCAAACCAGATACACGATCCTCTTCACCTTCCGAGAAACTACTTTTATCACCTGTGTATCCATTAACAAGTTAACATAAGAACAAACTCGCCTGAAATATGTTTCATCATCCAATATTCAACTAACTTAGAAACCTAATTACACAATAATAATAATAATAATAATAATAACAACAACAATAATATATCTAAAGTTAACAAAATTAAACTTACTATCATACTGCACTAACCGTCGACCTGCAGTCGAGCTCTCCTGCAACATGAACACCAAGTTTTTAAACCTAAGTACCAAAAATGTAACAAAAACTATAAATGTGCTGAAAATGAAAACAGAGTGTACCAATACATCATTAGTTAATTCCTCAATTAACTGAGTTGAATTGGCTTCCTTCCTGTATCATACACATCGAAAAATAGGTTTCAAATAATTTCTTATACTAAAACATAAAATCACCTTATTTTAGGAGTGCAAACAAACCAAGCTGCTCGCAAGCTACTCGAGCTCGGATCGATAAAAAGCTCAAAACAAGCCTAGCCGAGCGCCCGAGCCCCAAACAAAACTCGTTTAGTTATCGAGCCCGAGCTCAACCCTTGTATGCAAACTTGTTTAGGCCCGTTGGTCCTCATCAATTTAAGTTTTACAATTTTTGAACTTCTATGTATTAATTTTACACTGCACAGTCGAGGTCTGGCCGAGCTTTCGCTCGCTTAAGGTACTAAAGGAGCACGAGCTGAGCTTAGGCTTGTTTAATTTTTTCGCCATATTAATAAAAATAACTAAAAACAAATATAAACTAATTAATGCATAATAAACGAGCCAAGCTCGAGCCTTGTATGTGAAGCTCGTTTGAGTTCGTCAGTCCTTATCAAGTCTTGTGTATTTTTAAGTTTTACATTCTTTGAACTTCTATGTATTAAGCTCGACCAAGCTTAGGCTTATTTAAAGTTTTCTCAAAAAATATAAAAATAATTAATAACGTATATATAAATTAATAAAAAGCTCGAAACAAGCCAAGCTACCAACGATCTACTCGAGCTCATATCAATAAAAAGCTCGAGCAGAGCCCGAGCCCGAACCCCAACCAAAGCTAGTTTAGTTATCGCGCCCGAGCTCGAGCCTTGTATGTGAAGCTTGTTTAGGCTCGTAGGTCCATATCGAGCCTTGTGTATTTTTATGTTTTACATTTTTTGAGCTAGCCTGACCCAAGCTTTAGCTCGTTTAAGTTTATTGAAGCCCTAGAGCTGAGCTTAGGCTTGCTTTAACTTTTAAGGTTTTACTCGATATATAAATATAAAATATTTAAAACTAATATACATTTGTATCTTTGCCCCCGAAGCTAAAAGGGGTATCGACGTCAAAGAATTAAATAAAACATTAGTTAAAAAATAATTTAAAAAAAAAGCTTTTAAGTCAAAACAAGTCGAGCTCAAGGTCAGTACCTAATTTTGTGAACATAATCATGGTGAGACATGGGCCCATCGATTTCTTGGATTTCGTGCGTTTGTTTAGCGGAATTCTTCTTCTGTCGCTTACGGCAGTCGGATTGCGAAGAGGGTTTTTTGTGATCGCCGGAGAGTGGTTGTTCGTCCGGCGAATTTGGGGTTCCGGTGGCGGCATTATAAGCTTTGAAATTTGATGGGAAATGATTAAGATATGAGGGTTATAAGCAAAAAATTGAGATGGGTATTTGGGGGATTTGATTTTGATGTTTACCTTTAAGGTTTTGAAGAACGGAGTTGAGATTGAAAGCTTTGTTGTATGTGAAAGATGGGTTCTTGTACAAGTTTGATCTTGTTCCCATATTTGTTCTTGTTCTTGTTCTTGTTTGCTGCTGCCAATCAATGGAGATTGGGTCGGTAGCGGTGTTATAGAAGTCGCGAGCGGCGATTATTCGGGATTAATGGAATCTAAACTTTAACGTATAATTTTCAGTTTTATATACGCGAACATATTTTAATATGTAATTTTTAGTTTTATATGTGTATATTTTTTGGGCGGAATCTCATTGGAAATCGCTAAATTCGACCGCAATCTTGTTGGAAACCGTTGATTCTTGTCGGAGCCTTAGTAGAAAAAGCCGATTAATTTTAATTTTGGCTGGATTTGACCATTGGCCGATTAATTTGCCGACTAACCCAAAATTAATCATTGGAGCAACTGATGGAAAATTCACAGCCATGGTGAAAAATATAAAATTTTTCTATGTCCAACAAATCTATATAATTGACATTGCCTATTTTATAAACTTTGTGGTAGTTGCTGATGAAAAATTCTCTACCATGGTGAATTATGATAGAAAAAATATCTGGATGAAGGCCTGAATCCAAAAAATATAAAAATACGGTTTTTTAATTTCATCTCACTATCAAGAACAAAGGGTCTAAAAAGCATATCATTACCAAAATTACGTACCGTAAGTCATGTTGAATTCAAAGTTTTGAAACTTTGTCCTAATTGCCCACGCGTCCATTGCTCTTCATTTGCCCTAATCATGACTTTGTGTTTTCTCTATATTACAAATATAGAGTGAAGAAGAAGCAGTTGATACGTTAGTATGGGTTAAAGGTGTAATGGCAAGATTTCCTTTAGTTTTTTATCACATGACTCCCATTCTGGTAAATTTTTAACGGATGTTAGACTTAGTATCCAACTTTATTACAAAATTGAAAGTAGAATACTTAAACAAGTGACTTTTAAATGTTAATACCCAATGTTGTTACTTTCATGAAACGTTAGACACCAATTGTATAGTTAAGTCTTTATTTTATTTTATTTTATTTCAATAAGTTTTGGTTTTGATTCTATAATTTTGAGGTTATAAGCCCTTGGTTTAATGGTAAATATCAAACACGTCCACAAGTTAGGATATTAACAAATGCTGGATTTATATTTAGCAAGAGCGTTCTCAGCTCATGCCTTATAATAACGTGAATGTGTTTTGTAAAATATATGGTAGGTTTTGAGTAATTGTAAGCAGCGAAAAGAGAAAATGCTATACGAAAAAAATTATATTTGAAGTTTCATTATTCACACTGTATAATTTTTTTTAATATTTTTAGAAATTGGTGATGAGTAGAGGGGAGAGAAAAGATAAAGATAAATATATAAACATATATTATTTAATTGAAACTGAAAGAGAAAAAGATATTGATTTTAAGGTAATTATATGAATATGGATAGGGAAAGGGCCGGAGATGATTATGAAGAACTATGGGTATGTTTGTTTGGAGGTAATGGAATGAAGACGGAATGAAATGGGAGAAGGAATGGAATGGACAATGGAATGAAATGGATCATTACCATTACTTTGTCTTGTTTGGTTAACCTATAAAAATGAAATGAATTATTACTTTTTGTTATTTGGTATCCAAAAATATTGTATGAATGAAATAGAAATAATAAAACTCTCCTATCTCAAAATAATTTGTTTTACAAAAAAAATGCAATGGCAACGATGGTGGTGGTGGCGAAAGTGGTGATGGCTAGGTAGCGACAGTGGTGGTGGCGATGATGGTAGGCAGCGGCGGTGACAATATTTGCGGTGGTTACGGGGACAATGGTGGCGGCGAAGGTGGTAGTGGTTGCGCTAATGGTGGCGGAGCGGGTGGCGGCGGCGATGGTAGGGGTGGTTGTTGTTGTTGTTGTTGTTAGGTGGTGGTGATGTTGAGAAAGTAGGGTGAAGGATGAATGGAATGAAAAAAAGAGGGAGGGGGGTGGGAATGAATGGTTTTGATGGAATGAGATTCCATGTGTAATGGATGATTTCATTCCATTGAGCAATCAAACACCACTTTTCTCATTCCCACACAATAAATCATTCCATTCCCTCTATCAATCCTGCATACCAAACGCTACCTATGTTTGAAAGTTTTGTTGTTCGGATGGTAACAAAACTTTCGTAGCCATTTTCGCATCAAGCGTGTTTGTAAGTTGTGCATCCATTCAGGGTATGCATTAAGGTTTGCATTTAAGTATAGTTATTAAATGTCACATGTATATGATTTTAAAATCTTATCACATTCTTGGTCTCATACTCATCAGGTATCTAGTATACATATTAGTTTGTTAAAGTTATCCTTTACGATTTTCATATACATAACTTAATATATTTTTTTACAACTTTATCATATAAGAAAAATTAAAAATACATAACTAAAAGAAAGAAAATATTTACTACACATAATTCGGGTAAACCAGACTCGTGTATCACTTGATACCACACACGTCCCAAACCCACGAAACTTTTAAATTAATCTCCTGCCCAAATACCTATCCATAATATTTCAAGTTTACCCGTTGTCCCCGGCTCCCCGCTCACATACCAGATACATTTTGTCCAAAGTGAATAACACGAGGTTCAAACCGTTAAAAGATAAAACTACTTTGTTGAGTACATTACAACTTTAGGGTAAAGTTCAAATGCAAATAGAGACAAAATGAAAAGTGAGATGGATTTTTGGTCACACAAAAAACCTCTAAAAAAATTCAAAAAAAGTAATAATAACTTAATATATAATAAAAATGAAAAAAATTAAAAAACCAAAATGTTTTCCTTGTTATTCACATTCCAAAAAAAAAAACGAAGAAAAGACAGTGCCGAAAATGAACAAATAACACAACGATAAACCAAAAAAGGCGCAATAGATTGCAAAATATAACACAATGACGAACAAAATATGACACAATATTGAGTAATATAATATAATATAAAAAAAAGACACAATTAATGACGAAAATAAATAGAAAACATAATGATAAACAAAAATACACACTCAACATTGTGTCTTTTTCGATTTTTTTTTTTTCTTTTTTTTTTTGAGAATGAGAAAGACGGTGGAAACATTTTTGTGTTTTTATATTAAAATTTGAGTTATATTTTTTTATTACTTTTTATAAGGGTTTTTTTTTTTTTTGCTACAAATCATTCTCATTTTTGTTAGAATAACTTGACCTGTTAACAGAACCCATAATTCACTTTCCTTTTTTTTTTTTGCTACAAATCCTTCTCATTTTTGTTAGAATAACTTGACCTATTAACAGAACCCATAATTCACTTTCCTTTTTTTTTTGCTATAAATCCTTCTCATTTTGTTAGAATAACTTGACCTGTTAACAGAACCCATAATTCGCTTTCTTTTTTTTTTGTTATAAATCCTTCTCATTTTTGTTAGAATAACTTGACCTGTTAACAGAACCCATAATTCACTTTCTTTTTTTTTTTTGCTACAAATCCTTCTCATTTTTGTTAGAATAAGTTCACCTGTACAGAACCCATAATTCACACACCCCAATCAGATTCTCCTCTGCAATTTATCAAACAGGTTCGTCACATTCAATTGCATAGATCATATTATTCGTTTATAACTATACTGTTAAGTTATCTTGATTTTTGTGGATCATCTTGTTATATGTGTGGGGTTGACATGATCATAAAACTTTGACTTATTAGTTACATGTGGGTGAGACTTTATCAATTATCATAAAGTATATAGATATAAATACTTTGATGGTCTTCTTTATAAATTTATATTTGCAAATATTGGATTACATCGAAACAGAAGGCAAATATTATATTTGCAAATAAAATATGCAAATATTATAAATTAATATGTGGTTTTATTTGAAATACAGTGAAATGGACAGGAGTTTATTTAAGCAAGAACATAATCTTGGTATGTGCTTATTTGTTACGTCGATTTTTCTTTGCAAGTGAACCGTTGTTGCAGTTTGGTGTTAGTGTTATCGGTTTTATGAGTTATGGGTTTGTGTTGGTTTCAGAGAAGAGGCGAGCCGAGGCTGCTAGAATTAGGGATAAATACCCTGATAGGATTCCGGTAAGTGTTGATCTTTTCTACAGAATTGATAAGTTATTTGGTGCATTTAGCATGAGATATAACAGTTTGAATGTAAATAGTTCAAAAAGGCTTTCTTTTTTTACTTATTTGCGTTGACATTGATGTTATCGAGCATGAGATTCAACAATTTGATTGTGAATAGTTCGAATAAGTGTTCTTTTTTCACTTATTTGTTGCAAGTTTGATGTTCTTGAGCTTAAAATATGATTATAAATAGTTCAAAAAAGTGTTTGTTTTCACTTGTTTGTTGCAAGTTTGATGTTCTTGAGCATATAATTTGATTGTAAATAGTTCATAAAAGTATTCTGTTTCACCTATTTGTAGCAAGCTTGACTTTCTTGAGCATATAATTTGATTGTAAATAGTTCAAAACGGTGTTCTTTTTCGCCTATTTGTTGCAGTTTTGATGTTCTTGAGCATGAGATTCTACAATTTGATTGTAAATAGTTAGAAAAAGTGTTCTTTTTTTTCACTTATTTGTTGAGTTTGATGTTCTTGAGCATATAATTTGATTGTGAATAGTTCAAAAAAGTGTTCTTTTTCACTTGTTTGTTGCAAGTTTGATGTTCTTGAGCATATAATTTGATTGTTAATAGTTCAAAAAAGGTGGTGTTTTTCACTTATTTTCTACAAGTTTGATGTTATTGAGCATGAGATTCAATATTTTGATTGTAAACGGTTAAAAAATAGTTTTCTTTTTTACTTATTGCCTCCAAGTTTGATGTTTTTGTGTATGAGATTCAACATTTTGATAGTAATAAATAGTTGAATCGGTGATCATTTAAGGTAATCGTTGAGAAAGCAGAAAGAAGTGATGTTCCCAATATCGATAAGAAAAAGTACGCTATAAGATTATTTTTTGCAATATTTTCTAAAGTTCTTTATAGACATTATTGTGGGTTGAATTTAGTATTTAAGTCAA
Source organism: Bidens hawaiensis (assembly GCF_021521415.1). Classification (NCBI taxonomy): domain Eukaryota; kingdom Viridiplantae; phylum Streptophyta; class Magnoliopsida; order Asterales; family Asteraceae; genus Bidens; species Bidens hawaiensis. Next base: position 357,077 of record NW_027492444.1, read on the forward strand.
TGAGTTGTGGCTTGCAGGTACCTTATTCCAGCTGACTTGACAGTTGGTTAATTTGTGTATGTTATTCGTAAACGGATTAAGCTAAGTGCGGAGAAGGCTATTTTCGTATTTATTGATAATGCATTGCCACCAACCGGTAAATTTCACTTCTAATATTAAAAAAAATAAATAAAAATCAATATAGATACGGAGATTAAAGTTAGTTAGTTAGTTTGTTTGACTTCAAAAGTCAAACCTCCCTCTCGTGAACCTTCGCTTCGAGATATTAGCATATATTGGCTTGTGAATGTTTACCTGATGTTGTATTGTATTGTGTTGTATCATAGGGGCAATTATGTCTGCAATATACGAAGAAAAGAAAAACGAAGATGGTTTTCTATATGTTTGTTACAGTGGAGAGAACACGTTCAGTTGGGACTAGTGCATCGTTATGTCTTTCATCAACAACTTTCTAAGAATGTTTGTATATAATAATCTAAACCTTGCTATTTAATATTTGTCAATAATCTTGTGTTCTTTTTCTATTTAATGAGCTCTTTATCAAGCGTGTTTCGATCCCCAAAATGATGCCGAAGATTTGTCCTTAGATAAACTTGAATCATATATGCATGTGAACACTCTTGTTCTTTTCATTACAAAGCATAGGTGATAGACATTCTCACCAAATCCTTGAGACTTTCCTTATCATTAAGCCGCAAGCATTCCCGTCTTTAAGTTTTGTTCCCGTTAGCTGGTTATCCTTTTCCATTAGATTAGTTTGTTCTTTTCATGTATTGTATGAGACCTTGTTCATTTGAATGTAATGAGAAAATGAGATTCTAACATGACTATGTGTTCTCTTATTTTTGTCAACGTGTAGTTTACAAGACTAAAATGTCCATTTGGTCGAAATATAAACATTGATGCAGTCATTAATGTTTAGCATGGGCTTTACAAGATTATATAATCGAAACCTTGTAAACGGAGATGATAAATAGGCTTTACAAGACTAAATCCAAGTTTTCTGGTTCACGCGCATATGTTGAGAGCCCAAAATGTATAAGCCCATATATGCAGAATAAAGAATAAGACCATATGAGAAATAATATATAAAAGTTGGATTATAAAATTGACAAGATAAAATAAACCATAACATATTTTTAACGATTTTTTTTTCAAAATAGGACATAGAGTGAAATGGTTTGTAGGAAAGAGAAAATATGGCAATGGTTTCTAGGAGATCTGTGATTTGAAGTGACGGATCTTAGATTATATATAGGGTCTGTCAGTTTCTGTTGGGTGAGTTGGAACAATTAGCCGGTGTTCTGTCATTTGAAATGACGGATGTAATACTTTCAAACTGCGGTGGATGTCACTTTTTTCTGATCCACCACTTTGGCTGTTGGTGCACAATACCCAAAATAGTCTACCTCTATATGTTAAAATGGCTTTTGACAGACATCTATCATTTGAAATGGCAAGTGTCGTCTGGCATCCGTCATTTCAATAACAAGTGTGAACAGTATTTGTTAGATTTCAAATGACTAGCCTGACATATTTTTAACCATATAACTCATATCATTTTGATTGCAGAAACATGTTAAATCTTTAATTTGAGTAATTTATCCATTTATTTTAGCATAAAAGAAAATTTCAGTCTCGGTTAATTTTCGTGATTTGATCATTCTTATCGAATTTAAAATTCATTTATAAAAGGTGGCTTGATGTATTAAGCATTCACTTTATAATTTTTGTGATCTTTCATTTTCCCTATTAGAGTATTCTCTTCCCTTAGTGCTTCCGCTCTTCATCGGTTCAAGACATGAAAATCAATGTGAACACAAACACGCATAACGCCTTTGTTGCATACTCTTTGTCTCGTCCATAAAACACGCATTTTCGTATCATCTATCAAGACAAAGGACAAACGATACTCTAAAAACCTCTTACTAGTGTGTAAGGATTGACAAAAACAAATACAGTGCATTTAATCAATCAAATAATAATACGTTACTTTCATCTCCTACCACTTGCTACTCACTATATTTCAACTTTGTAAGAAGATTTTAATTTGTAATATCCTTTGCCTAACAACAAGATGCATGATGCTATCACCTTTCTATTACTTATAAAATAATAATATTCCAACGTCAACGATATTGTACCCAAAGTGCACGGAATGCTACACACCATAAACTCTGAGTTCCGCGTGAGGACCATTTCTTTCACTCATCTAAGACAGATTTGGTGGGCTCATCCCCCGGGGGGCCTGCGTGGTCGAGAGCACCCGGCCAGCTGACACACAATTATGCCTGAATTTTTTTTTAGAAAATATTATATGTATTTTTATAAAAAACAATATTTTTATTTAATGTTTAAATTCAATTATATAACAACTAGCTTGATCTAGTGGCAAACGGTTGGTTGTGAGTTATAGTCTCATTTGAGACATATTTAAGTCTATTTTTATACAAAACTTTTTTCACAACTCAATCATAATCAAGTAAGCCCGGTTTAAAAATTAAATTATTTAAACTCAACAAAATACTCATTTTATTTAAAGCCCAAAATATTTTTCCTCTTTATCTCAAATTTTTTGTCAATTCTCGAAGCCGGCCCTGGTTCATGTTCATCATATTCAAAATTTTTTAAAATATTTCTTTCTACTTCATTAGTTAGTTTTTGTAAAATAAAAATATAAATAAAAAAGGAAACCATTTTGTTTGTAAATTGTAGAATGTGAGACGGTTTTACGGTTTTACCCCTCTGAAATTTATAATTTATTACAAACATAAAACGAATAAATACATAATAATATAATAAATGATTATTGGATCTTAATAATTTCAACTTTCAATTATTGACCGGGACTAATCCCAACGTTAGAAATGTTTATATATAGTTCCAACTTTGAATGTACTTTCCTCTAGTAATTCCTTTGCGTATTTTCCACGTAATTAAAAAGTTAACAGGGTTACTTTTAAGTTAGTATGAGAACATGAGATTGTTGGAGAGAAATACGTTCAAAATTGGGTTAGGATTTATCCCGACCAATAAGTAAGAGTGTTAAAATCCAATAACCCTATAATATTATAGTTTGACTTGTACACAAATTTTATAGCTGTTCAGTTTTTATTTATTTATTTTTCTATTTACACTACTAGAGAAGACTAAAATGAGACCATTAAAGATATATGATTAAAGCCTTTGAAAGTAATTATTCAACTTTTAAATTAGTATAAATCAGTGTGGGCCGATTAAAACAACATAATCTGACGAGAATGAGGGCATCAAAACTCTATAAATTAAAAAAGTGCAGTAGCCTAAATACAAAAAAGTTTCATTTTTAAGAAATAATCATCCTCCCCTAATAAAATTCAATAGACTTTTTTAGGCATTTATGCTTCTTATTATTTACAAAAATAAAACTTCAGTATGTGGCAAGTGGCAACCCTTACTCCATGTGGTTCTGTCTTCAACCTATTACTACTCGCATGCAAGTTGGTGGCTCATATAGTTTGATAACGATTTTGTCTACGGCTATGTCATTTCTATTTCCCAAAACAAGATAAAATATAATAAACACACACGTGTACATGTGCATGTGTTATGAGAGCCCAATCTTAAACTAATTCAACAATTATTTTTAATTTTACTTTTTTACATTTCTTTTAATTAATTATAACAAGTATTTTTACCCGTGTATTGCGGTGAACCGTGTTAAACACACTACATGCTCAAAAGCTACAACACGTAGCGGCCAGAAGTCGGTCGACATCAGTTCGACTTGTCAGGTTAAATTTTGTGGCCAAAGGTTAAAAATCTTAACCTTTTGTGGCCAAAATTGAAAGTATAATAGTTTTTATTAAAGTTTTGTGGCAAAGATGAAAGAGAAAAAAGTTTTATTAACAAAGTTGAGACAAAAATAAGATTTAAGTTAAAAGAGTAAAAGTTTTATTACGAAAGTTGAGGATCCAAAAAGTAAAAATGTTAAACTAAAGTGGAGTGATCAAAATTCATATATACGTTATATGCGACTTACAAGCTATATATATGTTTTTTTAAGTGTTATTTCACTAAATTTTCAAGTATCTTAATATTGATTTTATTTTATCATCTCCGATATATAAGGTGTACATGAGGAAGGGACACGGTATGTCTCCAATGAACATAGTGAGGTGGTAAGTTGCCTCCCCTCTGTCCTCTAGATATCGAGGATTCAAATCCTAAAAGATGCAGATACTGATGCTTATATATATATACATATAAACACAATACAATGTCACAATTGAGCGTTTCCGTCCAATCACTACATAGACACAGTACAATGTCTTATTCTCAAAGGTGCTCCTTGAGTTTATTTGCTTTTGGTTTAATCTAGTATCGATGACAATAGTTGTTTTCAGTTCGTCAAGCCGTTCGCATCGAGAAACAATGGATGTTGTGAACGATGGGAGGTCACATAGAATTTACCTATTCATAGAGTGATCGGTCAAGATTATAAGAGTGTTATTTTGCTAATAGTGTTTTTTAGTTTTAGATACTTGGAGCATTTCAAAGGGGGTAAAATGATTTAAACACGTAGAATCAAATTTTAATATATGAAAAACATTATGAACTAAAACTTAGCATGAAGAATATCATGGACTAAGACACGCAATGAAGAACATACAAACATGATACACAAAAATATTGTGAATAGAAAATACACATACCGTTCATGAAGTAATACTAAATAGTAGTGTTTCGGTTATATTTGGAGGAAGTATTAGATTGGAATTGAAATTAATTAATTTATTTAATTTTGGATGTGAAGCTTTCAAGCTTTTTTTTTTCTTCTTATTACTTATTTGAAAGTTTATGTTCGTTGTAGATGTAGAGTGCTGGGTTTACAGAAGGATACTGAACATAAATTTGTTTATGTTCTTAAAAGCTAATAGAAAACTTTCAGAAGACTAAAATAGAGGTAGGCTATTGTATAAAAATACTTATCATACAAAAACATACGCGAGAAAAGTAAACGTACCTAAATCTAATTTTGCGATCTAATTCATCGATCGTAATCCAATTGAAACTACGACACTGTATTTGGGGTTCCCAATGTTTCTGAAACTATTGTTGCTATTGCCGATATGCATTGAACGCGAACAAAATCTTGTCCCAAAACACAAATGCAAATTGGAGTTCACCACAATTATTACTCAATTTCAATCTACCGACACTTGCCTACAACCACTATAATCAACCATAATTATTAAAAGAGAACATTTTGTAAAACTATGCTCAAATATTATAACATTAACTGAACCACCAACCACCTGTAAGTTCATTTTACCTTTAATTAAAAAAATGCAATTCATTCACTTGAATCACGATCGATTTAAGCATGCAGGGAGTTAGGCAGTTAGCACCTTTTTAGCACATCACTTATTATACTCTGTTTTTTATACAAAACTCTCAAATCCAATTACACTCAATTGTACGCTACAATTCTTCTTCATCGCAACAGCACTCCTCGCTCTCGTCAGTTATTAGGTTCTATCTCTAGTAGATTCATGATTTTCATATGGTATTACGCAAACAATTTTAATGAATTCAGTTGATTCAATTCATTCAATTAAAATGATTTGCAAACTGAATCAATTTACAGGTGGATCGTAACTAGTTGCGTGTCAGAAAGGGAATCGAAATCTTAGTTCAAAATTCAAATCTTCATTGTTTGCCGAGTGAAATTAATTGCAGGTCAGAACATAATTAATTGAAGTTCTTAGTTAATTGATTCTAGAAATTTTGAAATTGGAATGGAATGACTGTTAAAAATTCAATCAAATCCTATTTCTAGAGTATTGCAATCGCGCTCTTAATTGTAGATGTTAATTTGGACGAAGCGAAATTGAAATAATTTACAATTATGCCATCGCGTGTTTTTTTTAGATCCAATTGAAATCAACGATGATATTAGTTGCGCGTTTTTGTACGATTAGCATTATTGTATTCTATCTTTTATCAACTAAAATATTTAAAAACAAAATATGATATAATGTTGTGAACACATAAAAATATAGGCTACCAAAAAAAAACAAGGTAAAACTTAAAAGGATCAAACCTTAACATCGATCGAAGTTCGCAATAAAACCTCCAAAATAGATTAGAGAATTGAAAACTAAGGGTCTGCCTGGTATGACATAATAGAATGGATGAGAGAATGAAATGAACAAAGGAATGAAATTGGTCATTACCATTTCATTGTCATGTTTGATTACCATGTAGGAATAGAACTATCATCCCTGTTGTTGATTCCATTCCATGAAGGAATGAAAAAAAAACACCTATTCCTTAAAAGATGAAAATCCTATATTTGAAAGGAATTTCATTCATTATGAAATGGTTTATTCCATTACCGCATGACAACCAAACATGTTTTTTGTCATTCCCTTGGAATGATCGTTCCATTCCGCCTCTCATTCCTTTATACCAAACATTACCTAAGTGAAAAAAAATTATAGATTATGTTATATCATATGAATAATTTACACTTACAACAACCACTACCTTATCTAGTATATCCTATAAATAGCAAAAGCTATTGGTAGGGGCGGGGAAGTGTAGTGTAGACGGACCTTACCTTTATTGGAGATAGAGAGGCTGCTTCCAGATATACCACTCCAAAACAGACAACATAAAAACACACATGTATCAATAAAAAAACATATAATGATAAAGTGACATAGTAAAAAACAAACACACCAAATAGACATACAAACAAAAGAACAATCAGATTGGAAGTCTATCTAATATAGGAGAGACTAAGGGGTTGTGTGGTAGCCTCTTAATGGTTATTAAGAGACTACCTCTTAATGATTCATAGCCCCTATTTAATGATTAAAAGGTAACCTTATGTCTGAATGTTTAAGAGGCTACATCTTAACGGTTACCTCTTAACCATTCAGATTTAAGGCTACCTCTTAATCATTAAGAGGTTATGAACCATTAAGAAGTAGCCTCTTAATGACCATTAAGAGGCTACCAAAAAGCCCATAAGCCCCCAAACTAAATCTAAGACATAAAAGTAACATTTGTTAGAAGTCCTTAACCTTATTACAGTTAAAGAAAGTTAATATGCTATTTTGGGCTAGCCAACATGGTAAAAAAGCCTCTTAGACGGTAGATATTGGGTTCAATTCCAATTCCTAAACAATATAAGCCTCTTTAGTCATGTTTCAAACCTAAGATCATGTAATATTAAGCTTTAATCATCACCTCATGCTTTCTTAAACAAATAATCAATATATGAGTTTTTACAAATGATCAATAGCAATTATAGCCAATATATAAAACTTACTATCATACAATCCATCCTTTTAAGCTATAATTCATTTTTTTTTTTGTTTTTTCAAAGATATACAAGGGTGGAAAAGGGCACTTATGGTCTCATTGGTACTATCCGTGCATCGGCTAATCATGTAATGCCACATTATTTCTACCATTAAGTATCCAAAAATTACAAAATTGTTGTCAGCATCTATCCACATATATAATAAATTAGTTATTAATTTATTTTAATTCTTCAACATTTGTCATGAAATCAATTTTATGTGGCAAACATTTACCATAGAATGAAGCCATACACCTACCCACATGGGATGACAACGGTGCTACCATATAGTTTGAAAGCCATACACGCTACCCATGTGGGTGCCGCGTCCTCTTTAATGAAACAAGTATAGACTTGATAAGAGTAAACTAACTTTGTACAAACGCTGGATGCCGGATGGCCTTAAAAATCAACCAACTTGCTTCTTGATTACCCCACCTCCAAAACAAAGTCTTGCATTCCTACCGGCGTACTTAGGAACAAAACAAAGGGAGCATCATAAAAAAACAAAGCATAAAATCTGCAAATCATGATGCTTGATCTATATCCTTGATTTCATATCCTGCTGGGCCTGCGCAAACTCAATATGCGTAATTGATCTTCTGGCTCAATAGTATGAGGTGATGGTTAAGGCTTGATCGATTCTTAAGGTCTCGAGTTTTAAATCTGACTTAGTGGGGTTTTCTCACAGTGGCGAGTTTTTTTCTTAGTGATGTTATTCGGTGAGTCAGACCTGAAACGTCAAAATGAGTATTGACGGCTGACATTTCGTCTTAAAAGACTCACTTAGGTATTGGGAGTGGCTCCAAACACTATTAAAAAAAAGTTTAATGAAAATGGCCAATATATTTTTCAAACTACATTGGTTGCATGTAACCCATTATTGACTATATAAAAGGATTAGATAGACTAAAAATAAGGCCATATGCCAACCAAAAGACATCCATAATTTTGATATAGAAACCATTATAATCAATGTCTAAAATAGCTATGCGATAAATATGATATTTATATTCTTAAATTCTACATTTGCTATTGCTAAGCGAGTCACTAAGGCAATGCGTAGTGGGCTACAAATTTGAGCGATATTGGGCGACATGAGGCGAGAACACTGCCCCTCGGCCGATAAGATGGGCGACAATGGAGGAGGGATATATGTGTGTGTTTATATATATATATATATATATATATATATATGGGGATGGTTCAGGAGAGAAATAAGATTACTGTGAGAAATGAATATGGACCACTATTTTTATTTTAAGTTTTAAATGCTTAAAGATAAATGGGGAAAGTATTAATACATGCTCTCTCTTCAATTAATATAACTAATAAATATAAAAGTTATCTATTTAATTAATATAACTAATCAAATTATTATAATTGGAAAATATTAAGAATTTATTTATTTTTATAACTTATTTTTTCTCTCTTAAATTTTTATCCTACACAAGTACAATTTATTCATACATTAAAATTTCTTTTTATCCAAAATCAAATTCTTTTAACTCAATATATTAATATCCATCAACACGTAGTTACATTGTGATGAATGGTACAAAAAACTATCTTACACGTGTTTGCATTAAATATCAACAAAAAAGTACTCAACCTACACAAAAACATATAACCTACACTTGTTCTAAGAATAAGAAAACATATAACCTACACACGAAAACATATGACTGAAACACAACATTCAGTATCAATAAACTACAGACACACATGCAAATGTATAACCTACACACGAAAAACATATAACCTACACTCTAAAATTTTATCCTACACAAATACAATTTATTCATACATTAAATTTTTTTTCTATACAAAACCAATTTTTTCCAACTCAATATATCAATATCCATCAACACGTAGGTACATTGTGGTGAATAATACAAAAAACTATCTTACATATGCTAGCATTAATTGTCAATAAAAAATATACCACCTACACAAAAACATATAACAGACACTTGTTCTAAGAATAAGAAACATATTACCTACACACGAAAAACATACAACCTACACACGTATAGGATATGTGTATCTTTGTCTCGTTTATATAATTGTTGATGTCGAATTACATATGTAAGTTGTATACTTTTTTGTATGTTGTACGTTTTTATTGCTTAAAACAAGTGTAGGTTATATAATGTTGTGTAGGTTGTATATTTATTGTTTATATTTAATGAACACATTTGTATGACATTTTTTTTATTATTTATAACAATAATTTTTTCTAAGTATATCAATTTAAAAAAAAATATTATGTTATGATATTTATTAATTAGAGAGGAATTATAGTTATCTTGTTAGGAGCATTTTGGTTAGCAGAGTTGAACTTACGTTTGTGACGAGAAGAGTTGTTATTGCACAAAGTGGGTTTGGGTACAACCTTAGCATCAGTTGAGGATTTGGTTTTAGAGTTTTCAGAGGTAGGGTTAGAGTTCATGCGATGTAGGGTTCCATCTTCAATAGGGTCATCGGGACGTGAGGCAGCAAGAGCAATAGCTTCCTTGAATTCCTCCCATGGCATACTCGTAGCAATACCAAGCATAGCAGCAGCAATTTCTTTAGTGATCCTAGCAATCAAACAGTGATCACGGGCAGCCGACGGATGATGTTGATTACGACTATGATTTCTTAAGGAAGATATTCTACGAGGACCAAAGATGAAAATGTGTAAGACGACAGGTGAGTTGTAGAAATGAATTGATATGAAGTAATGGGATGCGTATGTATATGTATTAGTACTAGTGAAGACTCGAGGATGAGTCGAGATTTAAAATAATGTGAATAATTTTCTTGAGATATTTAATTTAATAACTAATGCTTACAAAAATTCAAAAGTAAAATGTTATTGGGTTGGGTTTTCCATGGGCTTCCCATGGTAGCTCGAGATCCCAAATAAGATAACGAAACATATTCAATGAGTTGGCCTCCCATGAGCTCTCCATGGCAATTTGAATGGCCCAATTAAATAAACAACATAAAGTTTGTGAATTGGCCTCCCAAGAGCATTCCATGCCATTTTGATGGCCCAATTCAAATAACGTGTAATAAACAATTGAGTTGTTTAGCTCATGAGCGTGTACATGGCATTTAACTGACCCAACTAATTAACGAATTATCGAATCAATGGAGTTGTTCGGACCATGAGCGCTACATGGCGTTTAACCGACACAATTAAATATCGAATCAACGAATCAATTACAAGTAGTTGGTGTATCTTGGGAACCACCCCGGACGATGCGTTCCAACCTAAACTCAAATCGAAAATGATTTAAGAAATGAATAGTTGGAGTGCCCATGGATTTCCTTGAATTTTTCACCCAACTAAGCATTTAAAATAATTTAAAACAAAAATTTGGAAGTATAACCGTTTAGCCGGTTATGTTTACCACGTAACCGTTTAGCCAATTACGGGTACCACTTGAAGTTATGTGGTTGTACGAGATTTGTCATACTTCCATGCTTCAAGGTGAAAGTGCAAAACACGGGAATTCTTAAGGAATTTCCCACAATAGAAGACAATCTACTAAAATTAAGAGAATTCAAAAATATTTTGAAAGTTGAGGCATAACCTAGGAATTTGTGTGTGCGTGCAACAAATAAACAAGATAAATACAATTTAAATAATTAATCTAAGCAAGCTGTAAACAATTTATTAAATAGCACATAAGGCAGTTTAGATAAGCACGCATAGGGTTCCTAACATATGTCTAGGACAAATTCTAACGACCTATCTTATAACCTTCGGCTCTGATACCAATCTGTCACACCCCAACCTAAGGCGGAAATGCCGGGGCGTGATCCGATTGCTCACAGCTTGAAGATACTATCATAAATAAAATGTGACAATATCTAATTAATTATTTTAATTCAAATGTACACACAATAATCAAATACAACAAAACAATTCTATTAAATAAATACAATCAATTAAATTTAAGTTTGTCTTCAATATAACCTATGGTCTTGACTACATATCCATACTTCAATCTAAGCAACCTGCATATGCGTAGAAAATGGAGTTTGTCAAAAACACATGTTGAGTGAGATGATCACCAATTTTGTAACATTAAATAATAGCATATATATGTATATAGTTGATAAATGATAATGATAAATGCGCAAACCAATCTATGTGATAATAATCAATCAAACCTTAACAAACCAAAATCAAGTATATTCGTGTGCCAATGAATCGTTGCCAAGCGAATCGGGCATTGATTACAATGACTAAATTTTTGGTTTACCTTTGCCAAGCGAATCGTGCTCCGGTTACTAAGACGGTCGTATGATCATACTAATGAGAACCCTATATAAGGGGATATGGTGGACCTCTCCGAAACGTTATCAAGTAAACAATTAAACATGTAACAATTAGCAAATAGCATTCAACTGATATTCACACAACAATTATGTTTGCGATATTGAGTATATATATAGAATAGAAAATATGAGTAAGTACGCATATGTTCCCAAAACGTTAGAAAACAGTGTATAAAAAGGGAAATGACCAAACTCACCTGATCGATTAAGCCAAATGGAAATGAATACGACAAGAACGATAATCACACTCCTCGAGAATTACCGACAAGAATCCTAATTAGATGATAATACAAGTGAATTATAATGATATAATATGTATAATAAATTTAGGATTTCGATACATTTTAAGTTACAATTATGATTTGATATGTTATGGATTGAACGTTTGATCTATACGGATTATTGTTATTATTTAATTATAAAATCATTATTTGTCATAAAAATCAGGTTTACGAGTAATTAATTAAATAAATACGAGTTAAGACCTACGATAATAATAAACGTTTAGATATATAATTATGATAAATTTATATCTTAAAATCTTTTAACGAAACCAACGACAAAAATATAATTATACTTTTAATATGTTTATTATGTTTATCATAGTTTTTGTTAAAAAATGATACATACATATATATACATGTTTATATATAAATATAATATATATATATATATATATATATATATAGTAAATATGAGCAAACTTATAAAGATGTTTTAACAACGATAATCATCAATATTGGTGTCGGTTTTAAGTAAGATAATAACGAATTATTATTAATAAGAAATACACACACACACATATATATATACGTATATATATATAGGTACACACACTAAAACTTGTAACGACACTAGTCGACACGAAACGTTAACTTTATGATGTCGGTGTAACAAAAATATTGTTTATTTATTAATAAATATTAATTGTCATAGGTTAAAATAATCAAAATAAAAAGGAATACCAAAAATACGGCTGCTGGGATTCGAACCCAGGTGTTTGGCCAACTGGGCAGGTGTGTCAATTGTTAATGGAATGAAAACTAATCAACATATACAGAACCCGATTAGTCTCAAATTGATTATAAACCCTAAACCTGCAATCGTTCATTCCGTTTAACTTTTGTTTAAATTGACTTAGGGGTTTTGTATAGCATACCAAGACGATCTGAAACATATAACTTATTACATACCTCGACGAGTAAACACGGGCTAATTTGATCCAATCATTGCCGGCGGTCAAGGACGACGAACAGGGGTGGACGGCCAAAGTTTCTACAATTAAGTCTAGGGGTTTGGTTCGCGATGATGTTAGGAACGTGCAGACACGATTAATTGAAGTATGGTTAAGCCTAGAATACATAATCAATTTTAGGTCTAGATCGGTTCATAAATATATCAATTACGGGTGATATTTGATCTTGTTTCTAAATTAACCACGACGGTTAGGCCGATAATAGTAAGAACAATCAAAATCAAGAATCAATTCCAAGTTTAAATCGTTATTTGAGGCTTAAGTAATTAAACGGGTCATGGGCTTGAGTATACGGGTCTTGGCTAAATGGTTTATAAAGTTGATTTACAGACTTTGCAGTTTAGTCCCCGGGAATTTGAGATGGAAACGATAAAGGATTAAACTTTGCATTTTGGGTTAAATATGTATATTTTCCAAAGTTATTTATATATTAATTAAATATATTAAATAAGTATAAATTGTATATAAATGCCTTGATAAACGCGATACTTTTTATATGTTAAAATTTCTCGAACCATAAAACGGGTCGGGTAATGGATATAAGTTGTACGTGGAAAACCGAGTTGTTACAAAACTCAATCTCAATCACATGTTTTTAACTAATGTTTAAATCTTGTGGTCCACAATTAAAGTGAATAAAAAATATAAATATAAATATAACTTTTTCTCTCTCCTGAAAACATATATAAAAATTAGTAAAAAAATGTTAAAAAATAGCAAAACATTTTTTTTTGATGTTTCAATATTTAGGATTTTAATTTCTACTTTATTCTTCATTTATTTTGATTCAAGCCTTGAACTTTTTCTGTTTGTAGTCATACAAGATCTGATCGTTAAGACCCTGAATCTTCTGCTTTATTTAACTTTTCTAGATCGAGTCAAGTGTGCAAAGCACAAAGTGTCAAGTGTACAAAGTACAAAAGTGTCAAATATGTTAATAAGAGTACTGTGATCAACTAAGAAAGATTTAAGTCAAGTTGAGGTGATATGTTAACACAAAGTAAGCCCGAGATATGATGGAATCAGTAACATGTCTAATTAAGTGGAGACCACATAAGTTTCGTGTCTAATTGAACCTCGAATGTATAACGTTAACTCCAAAACACTTGTCAAATTAAACAAATTGACAATATCTGCAGTTGATGATGAATTTGTGTCACAATAATTTCAAAATGGAAATGCGATCTAGGGCTTTGCAAATAAATATGATTCCATGTCGTGGTCGTTCTATTTAAATTAACTAAAGAAAAGTTCTATGTAAATTAATTCAATATTATTTTTAACTTTAAAATGTTATATATTTTTCTTTTATTTTATTTTATTTTAGTTTATTTTGTTTTCTAAAATTTTAAGTACCTGTATAGTTTAATATTTTAAGTTTTATTTTTAATTTTTATTTTATTTTATTTTATTTTCATTTTAATTTTATTTTTATTTTTACCTTCATTTTTACCATAGTTTAAATATATATTTTATTATTATTATTATCTTTGTTTAGTTTATCTTATGTTTTTGTTTTGTTGAAGAGATCAATCTTGCAAACGTTAACAGTCACGGACCGACAAACGAAAAATCTAAAAAAGAAGAAAAAAAGAAGACAAAAAAAAAATTAAAATGAGTCATTTGATTTACCAAAAACATTTTATGTTCTTTTAAGAAAATCAGAAAAACGTTTCTAAAAGTACTATCCCGTTTAGAGGGAGCTCCTACTTAGAGGGAGTCGGATAATATTTTCAATTTTTGAGAAATTGATCCAACCTTGAAAAATGATAAGAAATTATCTCTAACGATTCTAGCACATGAAAATGGTAGATCAAAAGCCAACAAGATCATTGTTGGATGTGTAGATAGGCTTGACAAATGAGTAAGTGTCAGGTGATATAAACTTTAATATTTGTCTATGCTAGTGGTTATACGTTTATGATGTGTTGCATGATTTCGTTGAAGTTATATCAATGAAGGTTCAAATGTAATTAAACATGTCATACCCAAGTCTCTCTTTACCTTATCACAGTTGTCTTATGAAATCTGTGTCAATTTTTAGTTCTTATTTGAGTGAAGAAAAAGAGTCAGAAAAGAAAAGCAAAAAGAGTAAAAAAAATCAAGAAAAGGAGTCATAAAATGAGTCAGTCCTAGGAATTTTAACTTCTGCTTTATTTCTTCCTTTATTTTAATTCAAGTCTTGGACTTTCTACGTTTGTAGTCATACAAGATCTGATTGTTAAGGCCCTGAATCTTCTGTTTTGTTTTATTTTCTTTCTTTTGTTCAAGCCTTGGACTTTCTCTGCGCGATAATATGGTATTATCCGACCTGATTGTTAAGGCCCTGAACTTCTGCTTTATTTTAATCTTTCTAGATCGAGTCAAGTGTACAAAATAAAGTGTCAAAAGTATTAATAAGTGTATTGTGATCAAATAAGAAATGTTTAAGTCAAGTTGAGGTAATACGTTAACACAAAGTAAGCCCGAGGTATGATGGAATCAGTAACATGTCTGACTAAGTAGGGATCACATATGCATCGTGCCTAATTGAACCTTAACATATCACATTGACATCCAAATACTTGTTAAGCTTAAAGTGGTCAAATTATACCTACAATCGACTTTGGGTTCTTGGCATAATAATGTCTAAATAGAAGTGTGATCTAGAACGTTAACAGATAATGTGATTCCATGTTGTGATCTTTCTCACAAAAATATTAAAATCGTTAGAAAATTTTGTATTATTGATATATAATATTAATTTCATCTTTACTCTTAACTTTTATTTTTATTTTCTTCTGTTTTATTTTAATTTCAACTTCAAAATATTATGTATATATTTTTGTTATTTTAAGTACGAAAATGCCAAAAGGTTTTAAGTTTTTATTATATTCGTACATATTTTATTAAACTTTGTTTTAGTCAAAATCATGTGTTTTGTTGTTAAGGTCGTTCATACAAAGTTTGTTGAAAACTTAGAACTTAAACAAATCACTTACAAGTTGAGGGACTGAAATTGGAAGGGCCTGTGAACGAATTCTTCTTTGACCCTCGAGAGGGTTTGTGAACGAATCTTATCGCTCTAAGTTGTGTGCAGCTATACATGGACAGGTAGATCAAGATCAAATCTGCTTTGAGTTGCAGATGCTGAAGCGAAAAGAAAATGAGAACGTGAAAGCTGGTGGTTGAAGCTAAAAATGAACTGATTGCATTCAAAGACAAGGAAAGAAACCAGTCGGCACAAGAAAGTCAACAAAAGAAATTAGATGTCGAGCCTCCCGCATTTGATGTTTCTAAAATTTGTTGTTGCCGATCATTCTTAGAAAATAAGATTGAAGTTCAAGTCTACAAGACCGAAAAATAAAGATTTGTTCAAGATTCAATCTCGTTCAAGACCGTGGATCAAGACAAGTACCAGTTTCAAGAAATAAAGACGAAGTAAAGAACTTGACGAAGGTTCCTCGACATACTCAATCATAGAGGGAGATTGTAGGGCCAATATTTATATATTGTTTTATGATTGTATATGTCGTTTTAGTGTGCTTTAGTCGGTGTAGTACGTACTCGGAATGTTTATTTTGTAAGTTTATTGTGTAAACTTTGGAGAAATGAGACCCTATATAAAGGTCACTTAACCCATTTCTCCACAAGAAATCCAACTTTTTCTCATTCAAGAAAACCTTTTGGAAATAAAAGTTCTCTCTCCATCTACACTTTTCCTCTCTTTTACTTTAACAAACTAAGATCCAAGATCCGAGTGTCATGGTGATTTCCGCTAACCAACAACACGGATTGATTCGACTCAAGTCTAGAGATCCATCTAGAGGACCTACAACCATTAAGGATTTTACATAAACAACAATAAAATTTAGTAAACTACATGGTTAACTAAACATGTCTATCTTAAAAAGTTACTTTTATAAAAGCTAAATAAAAAAATAATTAACAAAAACGAGAAATAAACATATAAAAAAAGATAAAAATTAAATTATTTTATTTGTTAAAAAAGAATAAAAAAAACTTTAGTAAACTGATTATTATATTAAAGTTTAGCGGTAAAAATGTAAACCATTTAAGAAAAATAATTATTAATGAAGCTCAAAAAGAAAACGTAAATAGTTTAAAGAAAAAATTATTAAAAATGGGTCATATGATAAGTTAATAACTAATTTAAAGTTCATGATTAGAAACTTAAATGGTCGCGTACGGAGTACCCGGCGTTACTTAGTTGGTCGTTTAAAAAAGAAGTAAAAAAAAATTCCAATCAATACCCATTTGCTATTATGGTGGCACAACGACTGTCAAGTGCCAGACGACGGTATGGTTTCCAGGCACCCAAGCCATACTCTGAAATCAGCGTAGGCCTGGTTAAGACAGTCTGGCCAGAGTAAGGCATTCGGAGCTCTCCAAATTTAAAAAGTACAGTAGCTTAAATACAAAAAGCCGTCGTTATAAAAAAAAGACCCCTTGCAACTCTATCAAGGTATATATAGAACTATTCACAATTTGAATTTTTTACTTATTAGAATATTTCTTAACTAATTCATAAAAGATAAACTCGAATTTCACACCATGGCATCTATATCTTGACATCGACACATCCATGTACCGGGATTCACAGATTAGTTCGGAGATGGTGCTACTTGATCTTTCTTTGAACCATGTACATGAAACCAATACCAAATATACTAACATCAAAATCAAATATATTAATATAAAATTTTGTGTATTTCAAGTTTCTCTTTGGCGACGCCTTATCATATTTGTTAATATTCCAAGAAGTTATAATGAACTGATCATAATTGTGGTATATATACTAAACATATACGAAAAAAAAAGACTCATCTAGTATGCATCGTTGTCGGTTAATTAAAGTGCGCAATTATATCTGGTCGTAATCATCATCTAGTTGTTGAAGTATGTAATTATATCCTGCAAAAGTTACCGATCATCCAAGTACGTGTTCTAGTTAGGTGATAATTAAATAAGATTTCAACAAAATGTCGCATAATGACAGCTTTAACAACATGGTAAAACTAAATAATGTATCATATATTTTCATAAAATAATAGAAATCACCGTAAGAACTCCCGATGGCAATTGAAATGATCAAAACTGATTAGCTAAATGTTAATATTTTAGATTTTAAAAATATAATGAGTTGAATTTAGCCTTTAGTTTTATCATGCATATCACTTTATATGATTTTTTCTTCGTTCAAATATTAATTAAGGTGATAAGAGTACAATATCTACATTAATTTATTAATTATATATCAAATACTTTATGTGCGATGATGAAACGAGAACTTTTATATTCTCAATAATTACTTTATGTAAAAGCTAGTATGAAAACTTTAAATAACAAATAGAAAGGCCCATGTTAAATAATAACGCATATTATTATTGTTATAGCTAGAGAGAACCATAAAAATAAGCATATTTGGGTTAGAGCAATCCTTGGATGGATGTCATCTTAGAATACTTCACGTCGAACACCTGAAAGCAAATCTCCAAGCTATTTGGGACAAAATGAACAATATTGCTTTGTATATGAGAGATGGTAAATGTCAGTACTCATGTTTTGTTAATGTTGGTGAGACAAACTTCATCAGGAAAGATGAGTCGCAAGGAGGTATCAAATGTATCTTGATCCTCAATTTAAGTAAATCTCACATCGTTTGTTATGTTCTAAAAAGAGATATCGGGACATAAGAAATATTTAATCTCAAATTTCACTAACGCTTTCTAAGCACATTGTTAACTAAATATGGATGAGAAAATAAATTCACACGTAATCGTATATAAGCGGAAGCAACCATGCTGGGTAGTATATCTCATGTGCTTGGATTGGTAAATTTGGTACGTGCAATATAATTAACCACTTCGACAGGGTGACGATGATTAATGCTAGATATTTTGTATTTTTTGTTTACTACTTGATTGGTAACTTCAGCTATATATGATTATGTTATCGACTACATTATCACCATAAATACTTAAGTTTTCCCTGTTAACTTTTGTCTACTAACTTTCAAGATGTTTTAAATACGTAGTTATGTTTACTTTTTTCAAAATTCCGATATAAACTTTTATTTAAAACAGAGGTGTGTTAAAAATAAAGTATTTTTAGCATCGTAAACGACTTCTGCATGCGTTTGGATCGGTAACTTTTGCATGATACATACTTCGACTGCTCGATGATGATTATTAATGGATGTTCGCTTTTTCTTTGTGTTTTACGTTTATACTATCACTAACTTTGATGGAATATAACTACGCACTTTGACTAAGCGACAACTATGTAAACTAGATGTTTAGTCTCTTATTTTTTATTTTATTTTATTTTTTGTATTTTGTGTTTATTGTTAGTTGTTGTTTAAAAAGTGTAAATATTATTTGTATTTAAATTCCCCAGAATATAATTACGCACTTTGACTATCTGACAACGATTTTAACTTGTATGTTTACTTTGCTCCGTATCTTACTTATATGCTTAGTAAATATTTAGTTTTTATGTAATTACTTTAAAATTGTTACCATTATAAGTTATCTTTACATAATTTAGAAAATGGTTAAGGGAAAAGTGATGGTGTGAGATGTGTATATCCGTAGTTGATCTTTTGCGAAGCGTTTTATGTTATGTTTGCATGTAAACATGTAGAATAGATACATTTTGTGTAATAAGGTGGTAATATACGCGTTAGTTTTATGTATTAATAACAATAAGAAAAGTTCTTAAAAAAACCATGCAATTAGTAATTTACAAATCTTTAAAAATACAGCTTTTGTCACCGTTGTCATTGCATTCAACTAAAATCTTGACATATGATAATTAACATGCTTCTGAATCGAGTTGGCTACGAATGGTGACGAAAAAGACATCTCATTGTTGTATATTTAATAAAATAAAATCAGGATAGTCATTATTTTTTTATTATTAAAAAGTAAACCCGTGACTCTAAGAACCTTCAATAATGCGGAGTGTTTAGCGTTTCCTTTGAATTTATCGATTTGATTTGGAAATATACGGCCATAGTGCCATTTGCAAACTTGTTTTTTTCTATATTTATTTATTTATTTATTTTGATTTGGTACTTGGTAGGATATGGCCATAGTGCCATTTGCAAGCTTGTATTTTTCTACATTTTTTTATTTCGAAGTTTTTATAACTGTATTTGAAGTTTGTATAATAAGATAAGTAAATAACCATCAAATGTAATATTTCAATTTTGGCTTTATTTGAAGTTTGCAAATGGCACTATGGCCATATCCTATTATCACTATGGCTTTATTTGAAGTTTTTATAACTGTATTTGAAGTTTGTATAATAAGATAAGTAAATAACCATCAAATGTAAAATGGCACTATGGCCATATCCTATTATCACTATGGCTTTATTTGAAGTTTTTATAACTGTATTTGAAGTTTGTATAATAAGATAAGTAAATAACCATCAAATGTAATATTTCAAATAAAGCCAAAATTGAAATATTACATTTGATGGTTATTTACTTATCTTATTATACAAACTTCAAATACAGTTATAAAAACTTCGAAATAAAAAAATGTAGAAAAATACAAGTTTGCAAATGGCACTATGGCCATATCCTACCAAGTACCAAATCAAAATAAATAAATAAATAAATATAGAAAAAAACAAGTTTGCAAATGGCACTATGGCCGTATATTTCCAAATCAAATCGATAAATTCAAAGGAAACGCTAAACACTCCGCATTATTGAAGGTTCTTAGAGTCACGGGTTTACTTTTTAATAATAAAAAAATAATGACTATCCTGATTTTATTTTATTAAATATACAACAATGAGATGTCTTTTTCGTCACCATTCGTAGCCAACTCGATTCAGAAGCATGTTAATTATCATATGTCAAGATTTTAGTTGAATGCAATGACAACGGTGACAAAAGCTGTATTTTTAAAGATTTGTAAATTACTAATTGCATGGTTTTTTTAAGAACTTTTCTTATTGTTATTAATACATAAAACTAACGCGTATATTACCACCTTATTACACAAAATGTATCTATTCTACATGTTTACATGCAAACATAACATAAAACGCTTCGCAAAAGATCAACTACGGATATACACATCTCACACCATCACTTTTCCCTTAACCATTTTCTAAATTATGTAAAGATAACTTATAATGGTAACAATTTTAAAGTAATTACATAAAAACTAAATATTTACTAAGCATATAAGTAAGATACGGAGCAAAGTAAACATACAAGTTAAAATCGTTGTCAGATAGTCAAAGTGCGTAATTATATTCTGGGGAATTTAAATACAAATAATATTTACACTTTTTAAACAACAACTAACAATAAACACAAAATACAAAAAATAAAATAAAATAAAAAATAAGAGACTAAACATCTAGTTTACATAGTTGTCGCTTAGTCAAAGTGCGTAGTTATATTCCATCAAAGTTAGTGATAGTATAAACGTAAAACACAAAGAAAAAGCGAACATCCATTAATAATCATCATCGAGCAGTCGAAGTATGTATCATGCAAAAGTTACCGATCCAAGCGCATGCAGAAGTCGTTTACGATGCTAAAAATACTTTATTTTTAACACACCTCTGTTTTAAATAAAAGTTTATATCGGAATTTTGAAAAAAGTAAACATAACTACGTATTTAAAACATCTTGAAAGTTAGTAGACAAAAGTTAACAGGGAAAACTTAAGTATTTATGGTGATAATGTAGTCGATAACATAATCATATATAGCTGAAGTTACCAATCAAGTAGTAAACAAAAAATACAAAATATCTAGCATTAATCATCGTCACCCTGTCGAAGTGGTTAATTATATTGCACGTACCAAATTTACCAATCCAAGCACATGAGATATACTACCCAGCATGGTTGCTTCCGCTTATATACGATTACGTGTGAATTTATTTTCTCATCCATATTTAGTTAACAATGTGCTTAGAAAGCGTTAGTGAAATTTGAGATTAAATATTTCTTATGTCCCGATATCTCTTTTTAGAACATAACAAACGATGTGAGATTTACTTAAATTGAGGATCAAGATACATTTGATACCTCCTTGCGACTCATCTTTCCTGATGAAGTTTGTCTCACCAACATTAACAAAACATGAGTACTGACATTTACCATCTCTCATATACAAAGCAATATTGTTCATTTTGTCCCAAATAGCTTGGAGATTTGCTTTCAGGTGTTCGACGTGAAGTATTCTAAGATGACATCCATCCAAGGATTGCTCTAACCCAAATATGCTTATTTTTATGGTTCTCTCTAGCTATAACAATAATAATATGCGTTATTATTTAACATGGGCCTTTCTATTTGTTATTTAAAGTTTTCATACTAGCTTTTACATAAAGTAATTATTGAGAATATAAAAGTTCTCGTTTCATCATCGCACATAAAGTATTTGATATATAATTAATAAATTAATGTAGATATTGTACTCTTATCACCTTAATTAATATTTGAACGAAGAAAAAATCATATAAAGTGATATGCATGATAAAACTAAAGGCTAAATTCAACTCATTATATTTTTAAAATCTAAAATATTAACATTTAGCTAATCAGTTTTGATCATTTCAATTGCCATCGGGAGTTCTTACGGTGATTTCTATTATTTTATGAAAATATATGATACATTATTTAGTTTTACCATGTTGTTAAAGCTGTCATTATGCGACATTTTGTTGAAATCTTATTTAATTATCACCTAACTAGAACACGTACTTGGATGATCGGTAACTTTTGCAGGATATAATTACATACTTCAACAACTAGATGATGATTACGACCAGATATAATTGCGCACTTTAATTAACCGACAACGATGCATACTAGATGAGTCTTTTTTTTTTCGTCTATGTTTAGTATATATACCACAATTATGATCAGTTCATTATAACTTCTTGGAATATTAACAAATATGATAAGGCGTCGCCAAAGAGAAACTTGAAATACACAAAATTTTATATTAATATATTTGATTTTGATGTTAGTATATTTGGTATTGGTTTCATGTACATGGTTCAAAGAAAGATCAAGTAGCACCATCTCCGAACTAATCTGTGAATCCCGGTACATGGATGTGTCGATGTCAAGATATAGATGCCATGGTGTGAAATTCGAGTTTATCTTTTATGAATTAGTTAAGAAATATTCTAATAAGTAAAAAATTCAAATTGTGAATAGTTCTATATATACCTTGATAGAGTTGCAAGGGGTCTTTTTTTTATAACGACGGCTTTTTGTATTTAAGCTACTGTACTTTTTAAATTTGGAGAGCTCCGATTGCCTTACTCTGGCCAGACTGTCTTAACCAGGCCTACGCTGATTTCAGAGTATGGCTTGGGTGCCTGGAAACCATACCGTCGTCTGGCACTTGACAGTCGTTGTGCCACCATAATAGCAAATGGGTATTGATTGGAATTTTTTTTTACTTCTTTTTTAAACGACCAACTAAGTAACGCCGGGTACTCCGTACGCGACCATTTAAGTTTCTAATCATGAACTTTAAATTAGTTATTAACTTATTATATGACCCATTTTTAATAATTTTTTCTTTTAAACTATTTACGTTTTCTTTTTGAGCTTCATTAATAATTATTTTTCTTAAATGGTTTACATTTTTACCGCTAAACTTTAATATAATAATCAGTTTACTAAAGTTTTTTTTATTCTTTTTTAACAAATAAAATAATTTAATTTTTATCTTTTTTTATATGTTTATTTCTCGTTTTTGTTAATTATTTTTTTATTTAGCTTTTATAAAAGTAACTTTTTAAGATAGACATGTTTAGTTAACCATGTAGTTTACTAAATTTTATTGTTGTTTATGTAAAATCCTTAATGGTTGTAGGTCCTCTAGATGGATCTCTAGACTTGAGTCGAATCAATCCGTGTTGTTGGTTAGCGTAAATCACCCATGACACTCGGATCTTGGATCTTAGTTTGTTAAAGTAAAAGAGAGAAAAAGTGTAGATGGAGAGAGAACTTTTATTTCCAAAAGGTTTTCTTGAATGAGAAAAAGTTGGAGTTCTTGTAGAGAAATGGGTTAAGTGGCCTTTATATAGGGTCTCATTTCTCCAAAGTTTAAACAATAAACTTACAAAATAAACATTCCGAGTACGTACTACACCGACTAAAGCACACTAAAACGACATATACAATCCTAAAAACAATATATAAATATTGGCCCTACAATCTCCCTCTATGATTGAGTATGTCGAGGAACCTTCGTCAAGTTCTTTACTTCGTCTTATTTCTTGAAACTGGTACTTGTCTTGATCCACGGTCTTGAACGAGATTGGATCTTGAACAAATCTTTATTTTCCAGTCTTGTAGACTTGAACTTCAATCTTATTTTCTAAGAATGATCGGCAACAACAAATTTTAGAAACATCAAATGCGGGAGGCTCGACATCTAATTTCTTTTGTTGACTTTCTTGTGCCGACTGGTTTCTTTCCTTGTCTTTGAATGCAATCAGTTCATTTTTAGCTTCAACCACCAGCTTTCACGTTCTCATTTTCTTTTCGCTTCAGCATCTGCAACTCAAGCAGATTTGATCTTGATCTACCTGTCCATGTATAGCTGCACACAACTTAGAGCGATAAGATTCGTTCACAAACCCTCTCGAGGGTCAAAGAAGAATTCGTTCACAGGCCCTCCCAATTTCAGTCCCTCAACTTGTAAGTGATTTGTTTAAGTCCTAAGTTTTCAACAAACTTTGTATGAACGACCTTAACAACAAAACACATGATTTTGACTAAAACAAAGTTTAATAAAATATGTACGAATATAATAAAAACTTAAAACCTTTTGGCATTTTCGTACTTAAAATAACAAAAATATATACATAATATTTTGAAGTTGAAACTAAAATAAAACAGAAGAAAATAAAAATAAAAGATAAGAGTAAAGATGAAATTAATATTATATATCAATAATACAAAATTTTCTAACGATTTTAATATTTTTGTGAGAAAGATCACAACATGGAATCACATTATCTGTTAACGTTCTAGATCACACTTCTATTTAGACATTATTATGCCAAGAACCCAAAGTCGATTGTAGGTATAATTTGACTACTTTAAACTTAACAAGTATTTGGATGTCAATGTGATATGTTAAGGTTCAATTAGGCACGATGCATATGTGGTCCCTACTTAGTCAGACATGTTACTGAGTCCATCATACCTCGGGCTTACTTTGTGTTAACGTATTACCTCAACTTGACTTAAACCTTTCTTATTTGATCACAATACACTTATTAACACTTTTGACACTTTATTTTGTACACTTGACTCGATCTAGAAAGATTAAAATAAAGCAGAAGTTCAGGGCCTTAACAATCAGGTCGGATAATACCATATTATCGCGCAGAGAAAGTCCAAGGCTTGAACAAAAGAAAGAAAATAAAACAAAGCAGAAGATTCAGGGCCTTAACAATCAGATCTTGTATGACTACAAACGTAGAAAGTCCAAGACTTGAATCAAAATAAAGGAAGAAATAAAGCAAAAGTTAAAATTCCTAGGACTGACTCATTTTCTGACTTTTTTTCTTGATT
Organism: Bidens hawaiensis; assembly: GCF_021521415.1. Taxonomy (NCBI): domain Eukaryota; kingdom Viridiplantae; phylum Streptophyta; class Magnoliopsida; order Asterales; family Asteraceae; genus Bidens; species Bidens hawaiensis. The sequence goes on from NW_027492444.1 coordinate 382,602, forward strand.
TTTTTTTACTCTTTTTGCTTTTCTTTTCTGACTCTTTTTCTTGACTCAAATAAGAACTAAAAATTGACACAGATTTCATAAGACAACTGTGATAAGGTAAAGAGAGACTTGGGTATGACATGTTTAATTACATTTGAACCTTCATTGATATAACTTCAACGAAATCATGCAACCGCATCATAAACGTATAACCACTAGCATAGACAAATATTTAAGTTTATATCACCTGACACTTACTCATTTGTCAAGCCTATCTACACATCAAGCAATGATCTTGTTGGCTTTTGATCTACCATTTTCATGTGCTAGAATCGTTAGAGATAATTTCTTATCATTTTTCAAGGGTTGGATCAATTTCTCAAAAATTGAAAATATTATCCGACTCCCTCTAAGTAGGAGCTCCCTCTAAACGGGATAGTACTTTTAGAAACGTTTTTCTGATTTTCTTAAAAGAACATAAAATATTTTTGGTAAATCAAATGACTCATTTTAATTTTTTTTGTCTTCTTTTTTTCTTCTTTTTTAGATTTTTCGTTTGTCGGTCCGTGACTGTTAACGTTTGCAAGATTGATCTCTTCAACAAAACAAAAACATAAGATAAACTAAACAAAGATAATAATAATAATAATAATAATAATAAATATATATTTAAACTATGGTAAAAATGAAGGTAAAAATAAAAATAAAATAAAATAAAATAAAAATTAAAAATAAAACTTAAAATATTAAACTATACAGGTACTTAAAATTTTAGAAAACAAAATAAACTAAAATAAAATAAAATAAAAGAAAAATATATAACATTTTAAAGTTAAAAATAATATTGAATTAATTTACATAGAACTTTTCTTTAGTTAATTTACATAGAACGATCGCGACATGGAATCATATTTATTTGCAAAGCCCTAGATCGCATTTCCATTTTGAAATTATTGTGACACAAATTCATCATCAACTGCAGATATTGTCAATTTGTTTAATTTGACAAGTGTTTTGGAGTTAACGTGATACATTTGAGGTTCAATTAGACACGAAACTTATGTGGTCTCCACTTAATTAGACATGTTACTGATTCCATCATATCTCGGGCTTATTTTGTGTTAACATATCACCTCAACTTGACTTAAACCTTTCTTAGCTGATCACAGTACTCTTATTAACATATTTGACACTTTTGTACTTTGTACACTTGACACTTTGTGCTTTGCACACTTGACTCGATCTAGAAAAGTTAAAATAAAGCAGAAGATTCAGGGCCTTAACGATCAGATCTTGTATGACTACAAACAGAAAAAGTCCAAGGCTTGAATCAAAATAAATGAAGAAATAAAGTAGAAATTAAAATCCTAAATGATTTTTTTTGACTCTTTTATTTTTCTTTTTCTTGCCTTTCTATGAGGCTGCTTTTCTTTTTTTTTTTCTTTTTCTTTTTTTTTTGCTACAGTGTCGAGTTGCTACAGTACATACGAAATCCTTTTTTTCGCATGAGTTGCTACAGTTATGTGAAATCTTTTTGCTACAGTCCCCCCCCACCCCCGCGATGCGACTGCTACAGTACCTCGGCGATGCGACGCTACAGTATCTGATGCGATTTTTTTTTGAGAATATAGCACCTAAACTTCCAAAGAGTCAAAAAGACTTTAGTCTAAAAATCAATAAATCGGCCTAGATCTGAGTTTTAAACCGAATATGAGCTCGGACACTAAAACTTAAAACACTAAAAACTTAGAAATGGTGATTCTTGTGTATTTCCAAGGTGTAAGGGACTCCAAAAGAGGTGAGTAACACGAAATCAACCTCAAATCCAACAAAAACTAAGATCAAAACCCGAAAAGTTTGACCCGAAAACCACAAAAAGTCGAGCCGAAAGCTCTGATACCACTTGTAGGTCCTCTAGATGGATCTCAAGACTTGACTCGGATCGATCCGTGTTGTTGGTTAGCGGAAATCACCAACGACACTCGGATCTCGGATCTTAGTTTGTTAAAGTAAAAGAGAAAAAAAGTGGAGATGGAGAGAGAACTTTTATTTTCAAAAGATTTTCTTGAATGAGAAAAAGTTGGAGTTCTTGTGAAGAAATGGGTTAAAGACTTGCCATGGTAAGGAAGAAGGGGGGAACAGAAGCGGAACTACTAGTGTCTTCCTGCGGGCCCCCTATATAAGTGGCCTTTATATAGGGTTCCCATTTCTCCCAAGTTTACACAATAAACTTACAAAATAAACATACCGAGTACGTACTATATCGACTAAAGCAAACTAAAACGACATATACAATTCTAAAAACAATATATAATATTGGCCATACAATGATTTATATTAATTCATCAGTATATACATGGTAAGAGATATATTATCGTCAACGTCAATCTACACTCCCTTCGTATAGCGTGAGCTTCAATAATAGTTAAACTACAAACATATTTTGTCACAATCATTAAAACACAAATCTCATTATTTGTTCACAATCCAAGACGACATTATATATTGGTGAATCAAACATCTCAAAATGATAACCCTGTTTTTATCATTCTGTGAAATATATAGGTGAAGTACATTTTATCATTTTTCAAATTTGACCACAACATATATATGTTCACATGGAGAGTTGACTTCCTTTTTAACATGGTTAATTGATTGATGGTAAACATTTATCATCCATGGTGGCACATAGTTGTATTTTTTTTCTTTTTACTTTAATTCGTTTCCACTAGGTATTTGTCATGACAAATCGGTGAAACACTATTTAATCCACTTTATTTCAAATTCAAATAATCTTAATACGAATTTCCTATAATCGTAGTCAGGATAACTCGTTACCCCAAAACTCATGGGACATGCCAATGCCCTTTTAACCAACGTGATCAGTTAAATTGTAGGTTATGTTGAACAGATGATCTTTAAAAGATTATGAATTCGAACATGATAAGAGAGTGAAAATGACAATGATAAGAGAGTGAAAATGAAGAACCGGAAAATAACGATTCATAATGAATGACAAAAACTCTCCTCACATGTGAAGTACTTGAGACTTTGAGAATTATCTCTTGTCATATTCTTTTCAGGAAGTGGAAAATAATCGAGTATATAATCGTTGTATCCAAATAAAAGCACTTATCATTTTAACAATCTTATATTTAATAAAGGGGTGAGATCCGATACATATAAAATTAACATACTAAACATACAAATAACTAGAGTAATTAAGTTTTGAACTATAATAATTATGTTATAAAAAATAATATAATGTAACAATAATTACTCTAGTTCAAAAGTTATAGCGTGATAATAATTACTTTAGTTATTTGTATATATTTCATCATAAAAGTCATTTATATTTAATCTAAACCCAGTTAATAAAAAATAAAATATCGTATTACTATCTGTGGTTCATATTAACACTTTAGCAACGAAAAATCACCGGCTCAACTATTTTTTTTTCCTGTTAAAAACTAAATACATTTAGAACTTACAATTATATATAATACATTTGAGTATATGTTGGCATAAGCGGTTAGTTGAACGCTACTACGTTTTTAGGTATAGTTGTGGATGCGAAGAGAACTTCATAAATTTGCTCGAGTAGGGGTAGCATGTACTAGGATGCGTGGCCTCATGTGAAGTACCCAATTGAGCAACCAAAAACAATTTCGAGAGATCCTCGTGGGTACGAGAGTTCGGATGTTACAACTTTTATTTTTGTGCATGCAGATGCGAATTTTGCCCATTGTATAAAACAAGACGTTTACATGCTTGCATCTACTGTATTTTTCTGGTGGAAATCTTGTATCATGGAGCGCCAAGAAGAAACATATGGTATCTCTTTCCATATATAAATCTGAATAACGTTCCATGATTAACACAAATACTGAGATTGCTAAAATTCTTCAAGAACCTTATGTCTTGCCGCTAGATCATCCAACGCTTCTGTATATTTATCATAGTGCGCCGTTCATAAGTCTTTACTATCAATTTATTTGTGAACTTGTCTCTTCAAGCCAGTTATCCACCAAGTTTATTCCAATCAAGCTTCAACTAATAGACGTCTTCTATAAAATCTTTTTTTTCATCCTATGAACATTTCCACGACTTGTTTTGTATTGGCCTAGTGCCTATTCGGCTGAAGGAAATAAGCCTAAAGTTCAAAATAAATGACAAATGCTTAGTTTAAACGCAATTGTTAGTCGTTTGTTCATCGATGTATAGTTGGTTAGTTGATGCATATTTTTGTATCATGTAATTTTATTTTATTATAAATACAAATCATATAACCTTAAGCAACACAATTTACAAAATTAAAGAAGATGCCCGGACCACATTTACCAAAACCCGCATGTAAGTTGTGATATATATATATATAGAGAGGTTAGTTTCATTTGAGAACTCCAAAAAAGTTAAGAACTTTTAGGAACTCTTAAAAACTAAAATTTTTTTTAACTTCTTTCATATATTAACATTATTTAAGACTTGTTTTATCATATTAAAAAAAAAGTTTGATTACATATATAAATCATAAGTTACACATGTGTAAAACTTATGTGATAAAAAATTTGCATACGTGTAAAAAAACATAGATATGTATAAAAAAACTAATTTTAATAATTGTAATCGTAGATATAAATATCAAAAGTGATAAAATTACACTCAAATGGCATTAACATACAAATTTTTTTATAAAAAACGTTAGTTTTCAAGGGTTCATTCAAGTTTTTAAATAATTTAAGAGTTCTGTAATGATACACATCTCATATATATATATATATATATATATATATATATATATATATATATATATATATATATATATATATATATATATATGGGAAGTATAGAATGAAAATCCATTTGAGTTATGAAAACCCGTGAAAACCCTATGTAACATCGTTTTTTTTTGTTTTTTTTACACACGTAATATATGTTGTAACATTTAATATAAAACATTGAAAACTAAAAAAAAATCTGTTTTGCTATTTTTTAACATTTTTTTATTACTTTTTATATATGTTTTCAGGAGAGAGAGAAAGTTATATTTATATTTACATTTTTTATTCACTTTAATTGTGGACCACACGATTTAAACTTTAATTAAAAACATGTGGTTAAGAATGGGTTTATAAAGTTTTCACAACTCAAGTGTGTTTTTATTTTAACCTTACCCTATATATATCTATCTACTATACTAATAAAAGAATACCTATTTTTGCCACTTGTCACTCCTTTAGCCCTCCTACATTTTTTTAAAACCTATTTTTAATATATAATTTGTTTTTTAATTTCTTAAGTCACTCAACTTTAAAAAGTGTTACAATTAAATCACTCAACCTTTATGTTTGATTAAATTAAAGGTTTTAACATGTTTTTTAGTCTTTTTCTTTTTTGTTTCACATAGGAAATATTTTTATCTTTTTTCTTGAAGTTGACGTTAAATGGCGACGTGAATTTTATTTTTTAGTTTTAAATTTTAATATAATTATTGTCGCTTTAATAGCGTTACGAGATTATGAGTGATCTGTACGTTACACTCGGGCGTATTCCGCTTAAAGCCGGGGTGTTACAATCATTATCTAAGGTTGGTTTCTACTTGAAAGAACACGTGTTCTCACATGGGCAACTATGAGAGCTACACGCAGGCGTGGACTAAATATTTTTATTCTGGACTAAATATTTTAATTCTTCAGAAACAATATATATTAACCAATACAACCATAAATGTAGTGTAGAAGGAAATTTTTATTTATTTATAAGATAGTTGTGTAATGTTTGCTGTGTAATTCCTGTAACTCTAATGTAAATTGTTTTCTATTAACAATATATGATATCTGCGTTGTTGATAGTATTTTGCTTAATATTTAAAGTTTTTAATTTTCATCAATTTCCGTGTAATACACGGGGGCTCAAACTAGTATATATATATTACTCCATTAAGGTATACATATTTGGCACATCTTTGGACCCGCAAATGAATATGATAAGACTTAACATAGGAATCACACACAAAATGCACAATTTGTAATATGGAATTTTATTTCTGCATCACAATAATACAAACTTTAGTCACACTATGACAAGATCTTTAGTACAAGAGAAGGCGAGAGTCTTTGTTTCAAATGAATCATTTCGCAAATTACAACACTCAAACCTAAGATGAAACACACCAACATAAATAGAATGAGATAACAACACACACATAGCTTTCAAGAACCATGAAAACAATTGTAGATCTCTACGCACATTGAAAGCCCTTCGGGACCTTCTTTCCACAGTAATTAAGCAACAGGCTCAACGAAACTGGCACATTGAGGTTGATACCCAATACATTAGCTTTAATTGCGGTGCAAAGACACACTGCAGCCTCAAGATCTACTAGGTCACCGAGGAGGCTGCAGCAAGGGGTTGTTGCTGGTGTACCAACAACTAGGTGAATCAAGTCATTGAGAACATTAGCACACACACCTAACTTGAGGGTGTCTTTAGGGCAAGTGGCTTTGTGGTGGTGATGATGATGTTTATGCGGCTTAGGGATCTTTGGTGGTGGTGGGCAATAATTTGAGCTTACAAGAGTGAAGAAGAGAAGGTTGAGGGTAAGTAGGCATGCAGTTGTTGCCAAAGCCCTTGAAGCCATTTTGAATATCTTTAGCTAGGTGAAGTTATAGTGGCTAGTTTTGGGGTGTGGAACTATTGAAGTGTGCCATAGTATTTATAGATAGAAAGAATGAGCATTGTTATGCATTATTGATATTCTTTAAGGCTATGCTAGGTATACAAAACCAGCAGCAATCTTGTACTCTCCTGGTTCTATTCAAGTGTAAATATCATTTTTCCATTCTGGAATTTAGTTTGTGGTATTTTTATTTTTATAAAATAATATGATATGTAATATCTGCTCCTCTAGTCGTATGCATTTTGGTAGGATGGTAAGGTGGTAGAGTGTAAAATCAAAAGCCAAGAGTTCAATCCCTATAAAATGTAAAAACTTAGTCGTTTAAAAAAATATCCCTTTTCTTTTATAAATACTATATTTATAATTATAATATGTAAATAAAATAAATGACTAGATTCAACTTATTTATTTCTATTCTTCATTTTGTTCGTACCTTCCTATTTGCATGTCTAATAAGACAGATAAATGTTGGATGTCTTCCTATCTTACAAAAACCACCTAGTTAAGTAAAATTGTAATGGACCAATATACCAATTAACTTTGAATAATATACTGTAAGTCATGTTTATCTTGTAACGTGTCTTTCATAAATAACAATATTTTTTTCTCTTCAACTTAAATTGGTATAAATAAAAGAAATTTACCCATACATTTTTCGAACAAATATGAATTATATAAATCAAGCATGACCTAAATATTTTTTTCTTTCCATATATTTTTACCATTTATATTGTTTTATTTCATAATATGTTAAATCTCGTGTATTACATGGGTTGAATAAAATATAAAATGTCAAAAAGAAAAAAAATGTTTATAAATCCATATTGTATAAAATAGTCGGATACAAAAAAATTTCATGGTTTTCAGGTAAACCTGTAATACAACGAATAAATTATACAATATGAAAATGAAAAACTCATAAATCTCTAAATACTTCTTTGTATACAAAAGGCTGTTTTTAATTATACAATATGAAAATGGAAAACTCATAGATCTCTAAATACTTCTTTGTATACAAAAGGTTGTTTTTTTTGTGTTTACTTGTGCTAAATAATTGAAGAAACAATTTAAAAAATAACATTCCTTGATAAGTGGCTAGTCCGGTGATCGTGGAAGAATTTAGACCTGTTAGCTTGATAAGTTTGCAATATAAAATTATTGTAAAACTATTAGCTAATAGGTTGGCTAAGGTTATTGATTCGATTGTTAGCGTGGAACAATCTGCTTTTATTAGAGGAAGGCAGATCCTTGATCGGCCTCTTATTTTAAATAAGATTGTGGAGGATTATAAACGTAAAAATTAAAATCTTCTTTTATTGAAACTTGATTTCGCAAAGGCGTACGACTCTCTCAATTGGGATTATCTTTATCTATCATGTACTTCCTCGGTTTTGGGAATAAATGGTTGAAGTGGGTTCGGGCTTGCTTGGTCTCTGCAAGAGCTTCTGTGCTAATAAATGGGAGTCCCACTGAAGAATTTCCTTTTGAAAGAGGGCTCCGTCAAGGAGACCCATTATCTCCATTTTTGTTTATTTTAGCAATGGAAGGTTTACATGTGGCAATTGAAGACATGACTTTTGCTGGATTATTTAGAGGTGTCCGGATAGGTGGAGGTAAGTTTGCTATTTCTCATCTCTTTTATGCCGATGATGTTATTATCCTTGGAGAGTGGTCTCTAAGAAATACCGAGAATATGGTTATGATTTTAAATTATTTTTATTTGGCTTTGGGTTTAAAACTAAATATTCATAAATCAAATCTGTATGGTGTGGGGTCGGAGCAAAGGGAGGTGGTCTCTTTTGCAAATATTATAGGTTGTAAACCGGATAATTTACCATTTTTGTATTTGGGTCTTCCTGTGAGGCTAAGATGGGAAGTACTCGGAGTTGGGATTTTCTTGTGGAGAAATTTAAATCTAAGTTGTCGAAATGGAAGGCTAATCTTTTATCAATAGGGGGAGATCGACCTTAATCACTTCTGTGCTTGGATCCTTGGGGATTTACTATTTATCTCTTTTCATGTTACCGGTTGGTGTTAGAAAAAAATTATAGTCTTTGGGGGTGAGGTTTTTTTCGGGTGGGGATGAGGAAAAACGTAGATGGCATTGGGTTAAGTGGAATTCTGTTTTGGCCGATAAATCTAATGGATGTTTGGGCGTAGGTAGTTTGAAGAATTTTAATCTTGCCTTGTTATATAAATGGAGATGGAGATTTGTTAACAATCCAAATTCCTTGTGGGTGAGGATTTTAAAGGCGATTTATGGCTCGAAACTTGAGCAAGATGGTAAGTCTCGTAACATAAAAGGGAATGGTATTTGGTCTCGTATTATTAAAGTGGTGAATAAGTTAATTGATAATACTTTTTTTCCCCTTTCGGTCATTCGAAAAAAGGTGAGAAACAGAAATAAAACTTTGTTTTGGAAAGACATCTGGATCGGAGAATCCACTTTATCTTCGAGATTTTCGAGAATCTTCAACTTAGAGGTCAACAAAAATTGTTTTTTAAATGAGAGGTTGGTTAATTCTTTTCGGGTTTGGAATTGGAGAAGAGATCCGAGAGGTGGGGTGGAGTCAAAGCAACTAAATGACTTGGTTGAGGTTTTGTACGCGGTTACTTTATCAAATTCAAACGACCATTGGGTGTGGGAATTAGACCATGATGATAAATTTTCGGTTAAAAGTGTTAGAATGTTTCTTGATCGGAGAGAGTTACCAGATGTGTCCTATTGTACAAGATGGAATAAATTCGTTCCTAAAAAGGTTAACATTTTTAGCTGGCGGTTGTTAATGGATCGATTACCAACTAGATATAACCTTTCGATTAAAGGTGTGGATATTCCTTCAATTCTTTGTCCTGTTTGTTCGAACTCAGTGGAGGTTTTGGATCATGTTTTTGGCGGGTGTGTCTCATTGCGTCCACGCTATGGAAAGCGATAGGTCGTTGGTTGGATTTAGATTTTCCTACCAGTTTTGGGCCGAAAAACATTATTAATTGGTAGGATTCGTCTAGATGGGGTAAGAAGAAAAAGGATGTGGTTGAGGTGATTATTTTCATTGTTTGGTGGCTTATTTGGAATAATCGAAACGAGACGATTTTTGGTATGAAACTTGATAAGAAAGATTTTCTTTTCGATTCTGTTGTTTTGGTTTCTTATTTATAGCTTTCTTCTCGTAATTGTAATTTTAATTTGAACTAGGTAATGTGGTTAAGAAACCCGTTACTTAGTATGTGACCTTGGTTTTTTTCCTTCCGGTTAGGCTTTTTTAACCGGTAAGACTGTTATTTAATTAAAGTTGCTGGTCAAAAAAAAAATTAACATTCTACTATTTAAAAAAATAATATAAGTGTTCGTGTATGCGTATCTCAATTAACAAATGACAATTAACAAAACACATAAGCTCAAATGATAATTGACAAAACACATAAGCACAAATTCGATAGCAAATTTCAACCACTACAACAAAACTGGACACAATGGCTCAAAACTACGACCCACAAAACCAGCCGTAAAATTAATGGCCGGTTTGCATCCTACACAATTTTAGCGACAAAAACTTAATACCGTAGCATATTCGTCACTAACTTAATAGCATAATAATATTCATCTTAAACTGCTCATAAATTATATTTAAAATTAAAAAAATAGTTACAAATTTATAAAATAAAAAATTAACCAAAACTAAAATTAAATATCACATCACAAAAGCAACCGGCATAATTCTGGTAACGAATATCAAGACTGCAATTTGGTCGCTAAATTGGTAAAAAGATTCTGGTTGCAAAAGGTTGTCACAAATTTGATTTACGACTAGATAATTTGCGACTGCCGAATTTGGTCGTCAATGAATTTTAGCGACCAAACTTAATACCGTAGCATATTCGTCACTAGTTTAATAACAAAATAATACTCATCTTAAACTACTTATAAATTATATTAAAAATTTAAAAAATAGTCACAAATTTATAAAACAAAAAATTAACCAAAACTTAAATTAAAAAAAAAAACATCACAAAGCAACAGTCATAATTCTGGTAGCAAATATCAAGACCGCAATTTGGTCGCTAATTAGGTAAAAAGATTTTGGGTGCAAAAGGTGGTCACAAATTTGATTTGGCGACTAGATAATATGTGACGGCCGAATGTGGTCGTCAATGGATTTTAGCAACTGTTTTAGTTTTAATTCTTAGATACCCGGAATTTGTATTAATAGTGAAACAATGATGGAAACAAAACTGACTTATAGAACTTGAAAGATATTAAGAGACAATATGTTGATTGTTCCATTCCTATGTGTGTCTTGTCTTAAATTCAACGCCTGTCCTTATTATGAATTTCTAATAGGGTGTTCCCCGAAGATTAGCAAGTGGTCATCTTTGATTGCTCAGCCATTGGCAGTTTTTAAGGCTGGTAATTTTTTAAATCTTTTGTTTGATCATAGGTTAAGCATTATTACAAACAGTATGTGTGTAATTAAATTATATAATCAGGAAAATTGGATTCAATAATCCTATATAACCTATTGGATAATAACAATCCGTACTTGCACTTTGACTAATGATTATCCTAACTTTCATGTTTGTGCCAAAAGCAATGCTGGTAGCTAGTGTAAAAATCGCTAGTCGGTGGGATGTGGACTAGCGATTAATAAGATCAGACTTTAATGCATAATTTTACAATTTTATATATAAAGACACACATTTTTATATGTAATTTTCAGTTTTATACATACATAAACACATTTTGGTCGGAAATTGGTTGGAATCTCGCTGGAAACCAGGGCCGGCTCCGAGAAAGCAAAAAAACTTTTGGGCCGAAGGCAAAAATCTTTTTGGGCCTTAAGTAAAAAAACTTTTGTATAAAAAAGGATTAACATGTCTCAAGTGAGGGTAGAACCCACAACCTCTTGATTGTAAGTATTACCCGTTTGCCACAAGATCAAGCAATGGTTATGTAATTGTGTTTAAACATTAAATATACATATTGTTTTTAATAAAAATACATATAATTTTTTCAAAAAAAAAAAAAATTTCGGGCCTAGCAGGGCGTCGGGCCTTTGGCTGTCGACCACCCAGCCACACCCATGGGCCGGCCCTGCTGGAAACCGCCGGTTTTTTATGGAATCTCGCTGCTGAATTTGGTCTGAATCTCGCCGAAAGCCGCAGATTTTGGTCGGAACTCGCCGAAAAAGGTAGATTTTGGTCGGAATCTCGCTGGAAACCGCCTATTTTGGCCAGATTTGACTAGGGGTGTTCACGGTCCGGATTTCACGGTTTTTGGGTTAAACTGTAACCAAACCGTTAGTAACGTTTTTTGATTCTTGTAAACCAAAACCAAACCGTTGAACTCTTAAACCGAACCGAACCAAACCGCTAATTACGGTTTGGTTTCACGGTTTGGCCCTATTAGGTTGTGAATAAGTTGCAAAGTTTAACGTATTTAAATACAATTTATTCAGTCACATTTAAGCACGAATTCCAAAAAACATAAAAATACATTAAGATAACTAGCATAATACATAAGATAACTTTCTGAAAAAAATAATTAATGGACTTAGCATCCAAATACATCAAAACAAAGTTTTCACCATTTCACTGCCTGTGGGATTTGGGCTCAGCCCATTTTCAGTTACTATTCAGCTAATATGTATATTACCAATTACCACTGTATTTACCACAAATTTTGATATATATAATGTAATATATATATATATATATATTATATATATATAATTAAATTATACGGTCCGGTCCGGTTCTATACGGTTGGTTTTTGGTACAAACCGTAAACCAAACCGTTCGTTACGGTTTGAAATTTTTTAAACCGACCGACCGAAACTTAAAAAAAAAACCAACTGTGAAACCGAACCAATGGCCGGTTTGGGCGGTTTCACGGTTTCAAACCGAACCATGAACACCCCTAGATTTGACCATTGACCGATTAGCCCAAAATTAATCAGTGAAGCGGGGACTAGCGATTAATCGATGATTAATCGGCGCCTATTCGAGATTTTTACAATAGTACTGCTGGTAGCATAATCATCATGAATTTACACTTTATTTTCACTCGATTTATATCGATTAATGATTACGAAGGAAATGGCGAAACTTAATTTGTACCGAAATCGAGTATAAATCTAATGTAAATTGAATCTAAATTAGTCTATGACGATTATACTACCTAGATTGCTATTTGCCACAAAAGTGAAAGTTAGGATTATCTTTGTTCAAAGTGAAAGTATGAATTATTATCGACCAATAGTTAATAGTTTAGGCTTTAGATTATTAAAATCAAATTTTCCTTATAATTAATTGAGACTGAGAAATCAAGTCAGCAGATGAAAATTGCAAACCATGCAACAGGCTCAGGCTTATCTGACAGCTTGCGCTTACATTAGCCATGTTTTGCCTAACATGTACAAGCTGCCCACATGGCGTCCTATAGTGTTCTTTGTTATCCTCTTAATTTGCTCACATTGTTTTCCTTCATATATTTTTCTGTGGTTTTAGGTTTACAATGAGAGAACAAAATTAGACTTTACACCTTTGTTTCTCAGTCTCAGAATTTAGGAAGAAATTTTTTTATAGTCGGATATATTTTATTGTACTATTAAATTGAAATTCGGGCCTATTTAAAAATCGACCATGTTCTAGGTTAATCTGTCTTGATTCCGACCCATATTCGGGCTTAGTAGCATTTAATATTAGAATAAAATCACCTGACATGCTATCAAACTTGAAATGGGGCATACAAAGTTACCATACATATTCAACGTAATCGCATTTAAACTCAAATACTTTATATCAGGGCCATTTTCGATAATTGTTAAAATATTTTGACCAAAAGTGAAAAATATTTTGAGCATTAAGTAAAAATCGTATTTTGTTGGGTTAAAACAATTTAATTTTTAGCTTAATTGGTTATGATTTGAGTTGTGTAAAAAACTTTTGTATAAAAATAGGCTTAAATATATCTCAAATGAGACTAGAAACCTTTTTGTCACCAAACCAAGCAAGTTGTTATATAATTGAGTTTAATAATTAAACATGCATATTGTTTTTCATAAAAATACATATAAATTTAAAAAAAAAAATTCGAGCCTATAGTGGTGTCAGTCCGGGGGCCGTCGACCACCCAGCCCCCTAGGGCTGGCCATGCTTTATGTTCTCAAACTCAAACTCTTAACCATATACAACCCAAAAGTTTAATTTAAAAAGGAAATTAGAGGTCTTGGTTCAAATCTCATATGTGACAAAAAAAAAGAATTCTAGGTTGGTCTAGGTGGTTTCTCATATATGATAGGTTTCTTCATAAGGATGGTATGAAGATTATTAAGTAGGCCAGTGGCTCATTAGTAATTCTAATGGCCGTTAAAAATATGCAAAATAGTATGGCAAAATGTCAAACACGTTTATCTAGGTGATTTAGATTCAAATTTTCACATGTAGATTAATTCAAATCAACAAACCCATCTCCAGAATGAAATACATATAAAACATCAGGGATGATGATATTCAAAGATTCTACCATGACAAGATTAGCATCAAGGATTGAGCTCGAACTTGTTGCACTATCTTCTTTGGTTACCGAAGAAGTCGCGACATGCAGAATGGGAATTTAGGAATATTTGAGGCATACTTGAAAATAGTAAAACAACTCCAGCAATAATATGTTAAAACACTTTAATGTGTAACATTAATCAAAACATGTTAAACACGTTAATTATTAACCTAAATGGTCATTCAAAGAAGCAACAATGTCTGCCATTAAATTTAAACCCAAGGTTGCCGGATACATGATCTTAACAAAAGAGATGCAACAAAGAGAGGTAGAATACAGTAGAAGTACATAACAACATAACACCCAAGTGAAAAATTCTAATAATTAGAATGTGGTGGGCAAGACCCACAAAGGCATCCCTTTCACTTTCCTCTATAGATACACAACATCTACCATCATTTCAAGAAAAAACACACACACACAACAAAGGTTCCAAATTGACGTACTTATAACATGCCAAGATGTGGATTTTAATTGGCAAAAATTTCTATATAAATTCATTGGGTTTTCCATATTCTAATCGTCATCCATATAATTATGTATAACATGCCAAAACCCTAAACAAATTTTAGGCCCCGTAACTTTGGTGCCTAAAACGACCACCATTTCTTATATATACAAGGCTGACCCGATTAATGATCATAAAACTCTATATTGTGTTTACGCATGAATAAGATTAACTTAATTAAACTTGAAATAGTTCTATTTATCTATGTATCTATCCAAACGTGCATGATTAAAGGTTAAATCTTATAACCAACTTAATGTTCTGATAAAGAAATTTTTTTTAAAAAAAGGACCACCTGATCACCTTCATTATCATGTCTTTTGGATTACATCGAAACAGAAGGCAAACGGGCAACAAGCTGCGCCGCTACCCCTTTTTGAATCGAAATTAGAAAAACCAATTGACACTGATGAATTTTGCTAGGTAATAAGAGGAATTTTACTTATTCTTGATATATATTGATATATATATATATATATATATATAGTTCAATTGGTGAGATTAAATGCAATAATTAAAGAAAGGTCCCCTCTATCCTAGAGGTGGATGGTTCAAATTCCGTGCAAAATGCAGGCTTAGACTTATTTTTAGGAGTATTAGAATTATGTTAGTTTGTTGTTGTTAAAGAAAAAAGATACAGAGATAAAGAAAGCGAGTTAATTACACTAATCAATAATTGAGGAAATCATTGACAATTTCATCTATAAATACCCATGCACCTTGTCCATCTTCACACAAAACAAACTACCAACAACCACACTTTGTAACTAGCTAAAGCTAGAAGCACTTACAAATGGCTTCAAGGGCATTAGCAAAACCAGCCTTGTTCCTTACCTTCAACTTACTCTTCTTCAATCTTGTAACATCCACTTATACCCCACAAGCCTGCCCACCACCACCACCGTCACCATGCCCTCCATCACCAAAGCCTCCAACTACACCTTCCAACCCGCCCAAAGTCCCCTCAACACCAAAGCCTCCAACTACACCTTCAAGCCCACCCAAAGTCCCTTCAACACCAAAGGCTCCAACTACACCTTCAAGCCCACCCAAAGTCCCTTCAACACCAAAGCCTCCAACTACACCTTCAAGCCCACCTAAAGCCACTTGCCCAAAAGACACACTCAAGTTAGGTGTATGTGCTAAGTTGCTCAATGACCTTATCCACCTAGTGGTTGGAACCCCACCAAAGACACCATGTTGCACCCTCATTGAGGGACTCGCAGATCTTGAGGCTGCCGTCTGCCTTTGCACCGCAATCAAAGCTAATGTCTTGGGAACACACCTAAATGTACCCGTCTCTTTGAGCTTGTTGCTTAACTACTGTGGCAAGAAGGTTCCCTCCGGCTTCCAATGTGCCTAGATTTATCTTCTAGGATCGTTAAAGGTTGAAACTTTACTTGGTGTGTGTGGAATATATCTATATATGTGTTTATGATCGATACTTGTAAAGAATCATTGCCATATGATTCAAGATTATAGTTTATATACTCTCTATGTAATTTGATGATATTTATGAAATAAATGCTACAAGCTTGTAAGTCGTAAGGGGGTATTTGGGAATGCATTTGGAAAGCGATATCTAGAACTTTGATTTGAAATTTTAATACTAATATTTTTAGTGATCGACTACCTTATTGTACGTTTTTTTAAAAGGTTTTTAGAATTTTTTCTTAAGCTTTCAACATTAATTTGTTTTAAAAGTTAGATAAATAGCTTATATCTTTTAGCTTATGATAGAGAAGGTAAAAGAAAAGGCCTGTTTGAAGATAATTTTAATTTTTGTTTTACTTACTTTTAACTACACTTTAATACATAGAGAAAACTGTATCATCAGAAAGTTAAATACATGCCAAATAGATTAAGAAGTGTCAAAAACTAAGTTCTCTTAATTTGATATTGGATTTTTATATGAAATGACAAGTTTGATAGTGTTCTAGAAAACATATATTCTTAATTGGTTATTAATACCATTTTAGTCAACACGGTCGGATTTTATGTCGGTTATCATCCCTTTTTTATGAATTGATTATAATTATGTCTATGTAATCTTTTAAAAAATAATTTGAATTGGTTATACAACTAGCATCTAAAAATAAAACCGAATGCATGATTTTTTTATTAGTTATTATTTACAACTTTACCACACAATTATATTTATATTAAACAAATCATTTATTTGAACAAGATTAAGATCATAGCAAACTTCATAATTGTTTCTTTAACAAATAAGTTAAACATAGAACAATGACCACTAATTTCCTTAAATTCGAAACCCTGGTGACCCTATTCGTTAAGGTATCTAGAAAAACGCTTTTAAACTTATCTTTGACCGAGACTTGGACCTCGATCAATATTAGACGAGTAGACGTTATCATCTCTATATAAGAGACCTATTTTAGTTTCGTTTTTTTATGCAATCCTTATTCAATATTAATCAAAAAAACATTTATTGTGTCAATTTCTTTCATTTTGTCTTGATTAATGCCCGTTTACCTTCTGTTTCGATGTAATTGTTACTATGATCTTTAAACCAGTTAAAAAGTAAACTGTGCTACATACGTTATCTCTAAGACTCTTAACATCCGACACATTTGACTTCCTTAATTAGCCTTTCAAAAATATCCTTTTTCTCCTCCTCATTTTCTAATACTAAACACCACTTTAAAGTATAAATAAAAAGTATAACATTAGATAACAACCCTAAGAACAAAAACATTTTATTTACCCTACTTAATTCACAACAGAATACACATAAATATAAATCTTCAATGTTATGTATCATTCATAGATGAGCCTCTGGGAGACCGTCGGTTTGTATTCGGGGTACGGTTCATGAACGTTCCCTGGTTACTGCCCGGTGATATGGTGAAGTCTTCTACATCTGAACCGGCATAGTGTTGAATCACTAGTACGGACACCGTGGTAGCAAAATCCGATGATGCTAATAAGTCACCGATTGTTCCTAGCTCAGGACACTCACTCCAGTCGGTCAATCCAGCGGTCAACGGTGACACAACTCCTTGCCCTCTCCCTACAATAAACAAATCATGTGCTGTATCGACTGATCGAATAGCTGCCACAGTTTGCTCAGCATTGCTCACTGCTGTTTCATTGTAACTAATACAATCTTCATTTGATATCCTTGCTCTAAACGGGTTTATAAACGCATCATCTTCTTGCTTATCTCGATCGCTATCAGTGATCACTTTCAAAACCCTAGGGTCGTTCTCGATTCCATTCGAGCTACTTGCTTGGTCAGGGTTTTCGGTCCCGAGAACAAACCGCATTACGGTTAGAGTGTTCCCGGGATAGCCAGACATATGCCATGCAAACGCTAAAGCTTCCCGGTCATCTGGTCCACCAATGAACACCACAGCAATGTGGTGTGCTATTTGGTTTCCAGCTATCCTGGTTGCCGCGCTGAGACCACGGTCAACCAGGATACCGACCGAGCAAGGAGCGTTTGTTAAAACATTTTGGTTAATAACCCGAAAAGCAGGGTTAGTGGCTTCCATTCCCCCGTCCACGGTTTGCTGTTTGTGAAACGGGAGGATAATAAATGCTACGCGTTTGTACTCTGCAACGCTACAAATATCCTCGTGCATGGTCGAGTATGGGGATATGGCGGTGAGTGGTTGAACCGATACATTTCCCGCGTTTTGCTCGAAGGTTTCAAATGCATTCATGATGTGGTCCGATTGGGCTTGTGTTCGGTTGGCTGCTGGGCGTCCAGTCCTCCGGCTGTTGTGGACAATTAGCATCGCGGAGGCTCGCCCCGTTAGCTCGACTAAATGAAGTACATAGATCGAAAGTGGAGACTTCTTTGTTGGATTTGAGGCTTCAAGAAGGTTGATGATTGTGGGCACGTTTCGTGGCTTGTGGATACAAACTAGGGTTCTTAAAGCGCCATCCGGATTGGATTTTAGGATTGTTCTACCTTTATAAGGTGCAAATCTTCTTGCGGGTTTATAGAGCACGGTCACCGCGGGAGTAATTATCGCGGTCATCACCAATGCGACCACCACCATGATTGCAAAAGATTTGTCATCCAATACCTACACATCCAAGGTTACAGAATGTAGATGAGATATATTATACTATATTTCATATATATTCTTTTGCATTGAAATAGAACGCAAACAAATAACAAGCTATGCTAGAACAAAATTTCACCATGCTAGTCTTAATTGAGTGATAAAAATTAGGTATATTAGTTTTTATTAATCCTAACTATCGTCTTTTGGTCACTACCGGTCCCAACTAACGAATTGGCTGCTAACGGTCCCAACTTTTAACGCATTTGTTCCTAACTGTCTGCGACTAACAGAATCCTAACGTCGTTAGTTTCATGTTGCCAGAAAAACGTCTTTGGCCGGAAACCTTAATTTTTTTTCTCGAAAACTCAACATTTTCGTCCAAAACATCTTGGTAACTTTGTACCAGACCTTTAGGAACATTTTTATAGTAAAAGCCCCAACTATTAAGGTCGCCGAAAACCCTAGAACCATCGTCGGAATCGGTTGATGGTGCTCAAGTGGTGGTAGTTGGTTGGCAGTGAGTCCATTGGTGGTAGTTGCGATGTTTAGGTGGTGTTTTCTGGCAACAAATCTGACTTTTCAGGCCAAAAACGTTTTTCTGACGACCTGAAACTAACGATGTTAGAATTCTGTTAGTCACGGACCATTAGAAACAAATACGTTAAAAGTTATGACCGTTAGTAGCCAATTCATTAGTTAGGACCGGTAGTGACCAAAAGGCAATAGTTGGGATTAATAAAAACCAATATACCTAAAAAAAATTATGCCATGTAAGATGAACTTACCTTTTGATCCTTACCAACATTGAGAACAATCATCTCAACAAGGCCTTTGGTGTTCATGAGGAAACCAAGCGTAATCCCATCGTAGAACGGAATCTGGTAGAGCAGAGCAACGAGTAAAGTCCCGGCCACTTTCCCGGCACACGCTAGTATTATCACAAGAGCTAATATGCCCCACGTGTCCACACCATCAATAGCGCCTATTTCGGTTTTAAGACCACTAATCGCGAAAAAAGTGGTAACAAAAGACCCGAAACAAAATCCTCCAATCTTTCAATAAGTGTAACCCCTAAAGGTCCATTAGGGATCACCAACCCAAATATAAATGCACCAAACACCGAGTGTGTACCGATAGCATCGGTTATGAACCCGGAGATCATAACTCCGGTTAAGATCACACCAATATAGAAATCACTAACAGGTTCACCCTCTGGGGTCTTTTGAATAATCCAAGAAACCATTGGACGAACAACATAAATGCAAAACATAATAAACCCCGCACTAGATAAAACCACCCATAGAGTAGCTAAATTAATATTTTCATTTTCGGCTAATGCGATGGCTAAGGCTAGTAGAATCCATGCACACATATCGTTAACGAGGGCTGATGACATCGCGATCCGGCCAATATCCGTGTTAAGTAATTTGAGCTCGGCTAGGACTCGTGCAAGCACTGGGAATGCGGTCACGGAAAGAGCTACTCCAAGGAATAATATAAAGGTCCCTTGTTTGACTCCTTGTGTTCTTTCATGTAGTAGGTAGGAGAAAGAGATATCAATGAGGAAAGGCAGAATCATGCCCGCGAAGGCGATGAATATTGCTTTTCTTCCTGTGTGGCGGATCACCGCAATGTCCATTTCTACTCCGACTAAGAACAGGAAGTAGAGAAGGCCGATGTTCGCCATTGTTTCAAGAACCGTAACTCTATTTAATGGGAATACTGCATTCGTAAAGAGATCGCTTCGTCCCAACACCGACGGACCCAATATTACTCCACCCTGCGTGTAATTTATATATATAATTGCACTAAGTTAGCAAGAAATCATGAAATAAGTGTAACATACATTGTTTTAAGACATTTATTTACTATTATAAAAGTTAATTATGTAAAGTTATTTGGATCTTTTGGCAAAATCAATTAATTTCATGTTGTTCTGTTAATTATATTTGTAAAAGTAGGTAACTCACGTAGAGTCAGTTTGAACCATAAATGACAAGCTTTCATGATAGTCATGAGGGTGTTGTTTGTCGTAACAACATGCACGATTGTAGAGATTCATCAAAGTCGCTACCCCTGCGACTTTCATAAAAGCATGTCATGTCTGGTCCAAAGTCCTTCCCTCTGCTATGCAAGTAGGTAATTATGCAAGTAATCAACATAACAATGAATTGAATGGGGTTTGGGCAACCACATGATCATCAAATGGACGCATACAAACCATATAACGCATGATATATCATATATGTGTAATTAATTACTAGCCAAAATTTGTTTACATACCTTTTTCTTTCAAAGAATATAACTTGTACCATAATTTAGAAACAATTTTCATTAATGAAGATTATTAATAAGCTTTGCCTAAAAATTCACACTTTCTCTATTGTCTTGATGAAATCTCATGATTACTAGAAACAAAATGAGACAACACAAATACAACAAGACTTACAAGGATCTCAGAAATAACACGAGGCTGGCGAAAGGGTTTCAAGAGGAAAACGAGCACACGAGTGGTAACAATGACGAGAATTAGTTGCAAAAGGAAAAGAGGGAACGAGTACTTCAGCGGATTATCTCCTTGCCATATTCCTTGGGTCGTAATCATCAACGGAGCATAGCAAATAATCGTATCCTGCGAGGCATTTTGTGGCGGCATATTTTATCGTCAATCGTCAATCGCTCCGGAAATTAAAGACAGACAAGGTCGAGAATATGCATGCGTGTACGGATTCAATGTGAGCCCTTATTTTTACGTATACACTTCATGCAAGAACACTCAAACATGAACAAAAATTAATTACGAAATTACGGTGGACAGATGAGTTCCAAGCTATGCGGAACCTAGTCACTTAGAGCCATCGATAAATTTGGAACCTTTCCCTTAGAAAGTTGGTGTTGCAAGAGCTTTTGTCTAATTTTAGTAATTTGTTCACATTTGCAAAAACATTCATTTAAATCAAAATTTTATCCACCGGTCAATTGTCAAATTATTAAGCTAATGTATAATTAAAATTAACAATTCTTTTGAAGGTAAACTAATTCTATTAAATATAAAATTTAGTAAGTAAATACTAGGAAAGGCAAATTCCCACAAGACATCAGAATAAAGTGCTAACAAGTTTATTAAACTGAATCACAGTTAAAACAGTTTTTTTTTTTCAATAAGACAAACAAGAAGTAAGATTTAATAGGAACGGATATAGAGAACAATCTTAAATACGAGTTTTATTAGAAGTGGTGTTACTTTTTGGTTTTTAATCACTTGAGAGGGGTTACCTCCATGGAGATTATTGGATTACAAATCTAACAAGCGGCCGGGTTTGACATGGGAAAGATGGAGTGCGTTTAATTTAATATAAAATGAAAGGGCGTATCTGATGGGTAAAGGTATTAGGTGATGTGGTTATGTTGTCTTAATGTATTATTGGACCTGGCGTTTCTAGCATCTTGCTAGTTTATGTTGTTTGTGTTTAATTATATACTTTTGTTTGTCGTTCCAAAAAAAAAAGATTATTGGATTGTAGATTTGTAGGTGTGTCTGATTTCGCACAACATTTAAGACTTTTGTGTCGGACTAAGTAGTGTCCTGTCCTCTCTTACAAACGGCGAGGAGATGTGCCACCACGCTATGGCACGTGGACTCCTCCTCTCCATAACTAACGGCGACTACCACCTTGCCAAGAGAGCTAAGTTTGAGTCCCAAAGCAAAACAACCCCCATACTCTTTTGCTGTAGTCACACGCGATCCCGGTGAATCCAACTTGTCTTTTTAAAGGCATCGTTTTCTCTCCTCAAAAACTTTCTTCTCCTTCAAAGGTTGTACAATCTTTACCGGGGCTTGCTAGCCTTTCTGGTTGAATGTATGAGTTTATTACAATTAAAAGATTTATTTTACTTGCAATATTGAAAGATGATAATATTTAATGTTTTTTATTTAACATATATATACAATTTACATGATATTAAAGTATTAAAAAGATAAATACACAACTTTTTAAGAAAGTTCATATAATCTGATTCTTGTATGTAGAGCTGTCGAAAAGCTCTGGGCTTGAGATCGCTCGAAGCTTGCTCGAAAGTAGTTCATTCGATGTGGCTCGATTTTAAATTAAGCCGAGCCTAGCCAACATGGTTTGTTAACGAGTCGAACCCAAGCCAAGGGGGGCTTACTTATTAGCTCAACTGGGTTTGGCTCAAATTATTTCATCGCACACTCGTCTCCTCGCATCTACCTACACCACCCACTTCAAACCAAACCGTCACAGCTCTCTCTCGAGTAATCACTACGAAACTCCTCGATAAAGGTACAAAATTGTTTATTTTAGATCTCAGTTATGTTTTTTCGTTGTTTGGCTATTTATTTATTTTAACTATACTTTTAGAAAGCGACTCGTTATTCGTCACTGGAAAAATCCATGATAAAGCTACAACATTGTTTTGTTTGTGTCGCGTTTATAATTTCGTATGGACGATGGATGTTTGGTTGTTAGGCTAATGTTCATGTAATGTAGATTGTACTATTTTGTTATGTTGTTAGGCTAATGTTAGCACATCGTTTAAAGAATTTATTAAGCTGTTAGGAAGATTTTGTTAGGCTGTTAGCAAATGGGGTTAAACAATTTATATGCTATTAGCAATTGGGTTTACAAGTTGCATTACACAGAGAGTACGTAGTTAATGAAAGAAAAACCTTACCAATTGATTAAAAGACACGCCTTTGCAAGAACCAAAACATCTTGTGGTGTTTTATGCTATATTGGTAGGATGTTAGGTTGTTAGGATATGAAGTTTTGTGGCGTTAGGACTTAGATGTATAGTTTTATGAAGTTAGGATGAATGGTTTTGCGAAGTTAGTACTCAGTGTCAAATTGGTGATACATGGACAAATGTACATGCATAGAAGGTTAAAAGGTACGAAAATGGGTCTAATTTTGACATCATGTTTAGTTAACATGCCATATATTAGATTAGCGCAATAGAATACTATAATATAAACTTTTAGTTTGTTGGCTTAATAAGAACATAGATTTTTGGTTTAATAAGAGCAAAGAATGAGATTCTTAAAGAATTTTGGTAATTTTGTATTTAGATGCATCACATGAGAGCAATCAGCAATAGAATACTATTTACCTACCTCTTTACTTTCTCCTATAAATTAATACTCCTCAAATCTCCTATATTAAACCACTACAACTTTGTGATAAACTCCCACATCACGAAGAGATGGCTTCAAAGACCAATACCCCACTAGCTCTCTTTCTTGCACTCAACCTATTGCTTTTTGCACTAGCCAGTGGTACCCGTCCACGCCCTACCCCCGATACCAATTCCACCATCCACTGGAACCTGTCCTAGGGACGCCCTTAAACTAGGTGTATGCGCCAATGTGCTTGGAAACTTACTTAATCTAGTCGTTGGAGACCCACCAGTTAAGCCATGTTGTAGCCTTCTCGAAGGCCTTGTTGACCTCGATGCAGCTGTATGCCTTTGTACGGCAGTTAAGGCTAACATTCTTGGAATTGATCTGAATGTTCCATTGTCTCTCAGTTTGCTTCTAAATGTTTGTAGCAAGCAAGTTCCAAAGGACTTCGTATGTGGTTAAAGTTAAACAAACAATTATGTATCATGTCATGTCGTGCCGTTTCGTGTGTGTTTGTTTGCTTTGGACTACTGTTTGAACTCTCTGAATGGGAGAAAGCATTTTAATTTCTTTGTAACGATTGTTTGAAGAATTATTTTGTGGGAATAAAATTGTATATTTGATGTTTTTGTTTATTTTGTATGTTGTGTACGTCTTTTTAGGATAAAAGGATGGAAAACAATTGATATTGGAAGCTTTGGAATTTTATACATTTTATAGCATTCATTTAATAGTCATGTTCACGTCGGAATAGAAGGCAAGCACGCAACAAACTACACTACTAGCTGTTTTTGAATACCAAAGCTAAGTCGTTTAAAAATTATATTCATAGATGCATGCAGGAGTTGTAACATTATTATTCATGACCAGTTGAACACAAATAAATAGCTTCACGGCTTTGGGCGTAAGGAAACCAAGAATATCAATCACAATAGTTATACACACGTTTTGGTTGTTAACATGAGTGATCAATCACAGACGAAAAGAAGGGGCAGCAAAAGTCTTGTTAATTTGCAAAGGAATAAATGGGCATAGTGTTACTTCACGGATACATGATGCATTTGATTTAAAAAACAGAGAGAGAGATATACTATTCGGGCACCAAGTGTGTTTTACACTCCCATAGTTGAATAGATATACATTTGAAGTTCTAAACTTCTAATAATTAAGTTGAGTTGATCTTACAAGCATATGTTGTTAAAATAGGAAATACATGCCCTAGTTCTTTAATTTTTGAACAAACACACAGTCAAACCCAAGAAAATGTTAAAAACCAGGATGACAAAAAGAAATTAAAAGATTGGGTTTTACAATTCAAAAAGAGGTAGCGGCACAGCTTGTTGCCCGCTTGCCTTCGTTTTCAATGTAGTCACTACCTTGCTTATTACAAAATTAAAGAGATTATACCATCAAAGGAAAAGTCTTATGATGATTACAAAACAGTTTATCTAAATAATTACTTTCGAAGGTTTGGGTACACAACAAGTTGATACAAGGAATGGAGAGGGAGTTGGTTCGAGTAGAATTGAGAATCTCGTGACAAAAGGAAACACACGTAGATCAATATTTTCATACTTTAATGCTTGAAAACCGGGAGTTTGATTGCAATGAAGCCATAGTTCATGTAGTTGAATTCAAATCATTTAAAGATTGCATTACCCTATTAAATCTACCATATGATCTGAATACATGCATAAATATTGAGTCATTGCATTCTCTAGTCAACTGACGCACACTGCCACAGTTGAAACATGATACGATCCAAATATCACAAAGGGCCCGATCTAAAAGAGGGACCCGTAAGCTGCATGAAGATTAAAAAGACTTAGATGGATCTTCTTCAAATATTTCAAGAATCTTATTTCTTGATATGCAAGTTATTTTATTTTAATTATGAATTTGTTTCCTAGTTTGATTATGTTTCCTATTTTTCTTGTTTTCTTTAAATACTGTTGAACTTTTTAATAATAATCAGAGAATAATTATTTGGTTTTCTTTCTTCTTTACCTTGTATTCTTGGGAGATTTGCAGTTGTCTCGAGTAAACCGTATCAATTGGTGCTTTGATCCTTAGCCTGCATGGCTATGGAAGAACTCTTGTGGGAACATCCACTATTACCTAGTTTTATTGGATCTAATTCTGCTCTATGGATCTCTCAAGCTGAACGATATTCTCTTTTACGCGATCTATGGCGACGAGCATTTTGCGTATGTCATTGGATCCTTTGATGATGAACTATTCTGGTGGTTCAATGGTTGGCATCGGAGTTCCGACTTCCTCACCTAGGATGATTTCACTACAGCAATGCTTACTCAATTCCTTGCTAGTTCTATCAATGTAATTGCCAAGTCAGATCATGAAACCATTGTTGATGAGGTATTCAATATCTCCCCTTCTGATTCGGATTTGCAATTGGTTCCATATTATGTTCAGGATACCACATTGATTCGTGGTGGGACATCGTCTTCACTTAATGCTATGGATATGCAACAGAAAGTTACTCAAGGATTGAGGGATGCTACCTTAAGTGGGCATGCAACTGGTAAATATAAGCAACAAAATAGTAAATAGTAATGTGATGGTTAATAAAGATGTCAATCAAATTGACAACAATAGAATTAGCTGGTTGCCACCGACACCGTTTAAAGGTGCAACAAGGCGACCCGTGTTGCGCCCCTTGTGGCAGTTAGTTGATATTGGCCCGAATAACACCGAAAGACTCGAATGGTGGCCACTACGGTGCAATGTTGAGTCCACCCCGAATGCCGGAGTAAGACTCGAGTGGCGACCGCCATGGCGACATTCCGTCCTTGAGAACAAGAACGTTTTCCGGGGCCGGGAGTTGATACGATCCAAATATCACAAAGGGCCCGATCTAAAAGAAAGACCCGTGAGCCGACCCGTCATGAAGATTACAAAGATTTGGATGAATCTTCTTCAAATATAATCAAGAATCTTATTTCTTGATATGCAAGTTATTTTAATTATGAATTTGTTTCCTAGTTTGATTATGTTTCCTACTTTTCTTGTTTTCTTTAAATATCGTTGAATTTTTTAATAATAACCAGAGAATAATTATTTGGTTTTCTTTCTTCTTTACATTGTGTTTTTGTGAGATTTGCGGTTGTCTCGAATAAACTGTATCAAAACACTTACATGCGCTTTAACATTCACAAGAGTAATGTCCAGTCATCCTACATTTAAAGCAAGGGTTCAATCCTACCCCGATACTCACTATCATACCTCTATCCACACAACTTACAATGAGGACGCTGAACAAACTAATGAGTAAAATCTTGGTCTGATACCATATAATTAGAGAGAAAATTGGGATAGTTTATGTTATATTAATTCGTAACTTGAAATAGATTACAATGTTGTTCATATACAAATCAAAACAAACGAAACTAGCTACAAAAATAACTCTCGTAAGATATGATTATTTGGGCTAGAAGTCCATTAAATATTTGACAATTTTGTAGACAGTACTCAGTTATATAACTAAATTAAAAATTTAGAATTAGTCTAAACTTTTATATTTCAACCATTAAATAATAATTTATTTATATCACCACAAATTCAACTTTTGACCAACAAAACCACGGGCATGATCAAAAGATAAGACACGAAACTTAACGTGATTTAGTGGGAAAACAAAAGTTATTCAATATATAATTAGTTGGAAACAAGTATTTATTAGTTGGAAACAAGTATTTTTTATTGTTGCATTTGTCTTAATACATATTTCAAAAGGCTATTGATATACAACTTGGAAACAGATAGATCCTTTATAATGCGAGATTGCGAGGTATGTCCCCACGTACATTATTTTAAGAGATGAATTTGTCTTGCCGTGCCTTGAAAGTATTTTCTCCTAAGACTAACGTGAACTGCATGGAACTAGTAGGAAACCCAATGATGTTAAGATGACGATAATTTACAACACGGCACTTGTAATTTGCGACACGGGACTCGTTTTCTGTAGTTTATCAAACTCTTGCGATATAGTGTAACTAGCAGTTACCCGTCCGGTGGACGGGAATATAAACGCAGTAATGTGATACTAACATTAAGTCAATAACATATGCAACGGTTTGATTATGGTACAATACATTTTGAGAGATACGGAAACACAGGAATTGCAAATAGAAGGGTATTACTTCATGCCTATTTATATATTTATTATTGTTGGAACAAAAGAGCGTCCACATTTTTTGACACACCGATTTTAGACATTTGTCAACCTATATTTCTGATTAAGAGATTCATGTAAATACGCATAAATATATTTTACATTAGTATATGACACAAAATTAACACACTCGTTTAACTACTCGTAACATGTTTAAACCTTGATATATATATAGGGGTGGGATCTAGTGAATACCCTTCTTAAAGAGAAAACTTAAAAACTCCTAAAAACTAATAAAAAACTATTTTTAACTTTTTTTTAAAATTTTTTTTGAAGTTTTTTTTTTCCATTATTCTTATATGTGGTTATTGGTTCAAAAAAAAAACTCTCGTCGGTAACCTCGTCGTTGTAGTGCACATGTGCAATAGTGTGCATAGTGTGCATTGCATTAGAGATGTTCAAAACGGTTTGGGACTAGGAACCGGAACCGGTTCCTAACCGGTTCCTATATTCAAAACCCCATTATAAACCGGTTCCAGGCTCGAACCGGTTAGGGAACCGAACCGGTTCTCCCACCCTCGGACCCCTAACCTATCTAACCGGTTCCTAAACCGGTTCCTGTACTGTAACCGGTTACAATGTAAAAAATTTTTATTTTTTTTCGTTTTTCGTTTGCGATTTGGATTCTAAACTACGATTCGTATTTATATAAAATGAAAAATAAAAAAAACAATTAACATAAAATTCATTTTATTTACTTTAAGAAGTTCAAAAAAAAAAGGTTACATGTTTTAAAATCTTCAAAAACAAACTAACAAAACATTAAACTTATAAATATAAAGTTGTGACATATTATTTCTAGAAAAGCCTTCTTGTTCGTCGTAATTATTGAGCGGCGACTTCTTCCTCGGAATTACTTGTAGAAATGCCTTCTTGTTCGTCGTGCACTCGAACATCAAGTGGTGTTTCATCTTCGAGAGTGGTTACGTGTTGAATACGATCGATTGAGTCCAAGTGATCCTTTAAGCAAATGCACATCTCCACCGACTCCGAATTTAGTCTTGTTCTTCTCACCGATATTACCCTGCTACTAAGAGAAAAGGCGGATTCCGAAGCTACCGTATAAGCTTTGACGGTTAGTAAATCACGGGCCATGGTGGCAAGAATCGGAAACTCGGTTTCCTTTACCTTCCACCAAGCCAAAACATCAAAAGTGCCATATTCCTCTTCGGATAAACCGGTAGAGTAATCATTTGCACTATACCTTCCTAGTTCGCTTGAAGGGGTGTTACCCCTTTGTTTTTTAGCCGTTACGTTGTGAACGGTGTTCATAAGGCTAATCATGGGATCTCGTACTCTAGTAGCACTTGAACTTGATGAAGACCCCCCGGCATAGGCATGTGTATGTTTGACCCATATTTATTTAAATAAAAGTCATACATAAATTTAAAATTCAAGTTAAAATAATTTTTTGCCTCTGTTGAAAAGTTTAGGTCAACTTCATGCATATCTAAGGCTGAAAAAATTTCGTCTATCACACATTCAACCCCCGTAACATTTAACATTGGGTTTAAAGCGGCGGCGCAAGTAAAAACCGGTGACAATTCAAGAAAGTATTTTTTTAATTTAAACTTCATTGGTAATATGATGTTTGAAAACATTGGACTTTTATATTCAAATTCTTTAAGATTGTTAACCATTAAAAATAACTCCGAAAGAACCAAGGGACTTGTCGGATAATACGTTCCCGATAGTTTCGTAGTTGATGTTTTAAAAACTTCAAGAAAAGTCGATAAGTCATTGATAATTTCCCATTTCTCATTTGAAAAGGGGATTGCCAAATCATTCTCGGCAAGACTAGAATGAAACATTTGTAAAGTTTCTCTTTGTTCCAAAGCACTTTGAAGCATTATGCAAGTGGAATTCCATCGATGAGGTACATCCCAATTAGCTCCCAAAGCTTTTCTTCCCGTATCTTTACAAAATTTTCTATAATCCATTTATCTTTTTTTACTTTTCTTAAAAACTTCATATATCATTAGTCTAAAATCGTTTATAACCGATGTAACCTCATCCGAAGCAAGTCCGTCTTGCACGATTAAATTAATGATATGTGCAACACACCTTGAGTGAAAAAATACAGCATTGCAAATCAGCGTATATTTTAATTTTAATTTATCAACCGCCGATGTATTATTCGACGCGTTATCAAATGCCATTGAAAATATATTATTTTATAATTTATAAATTTTTATAACATAATCTAAAATTTCAAACAAATTATCTCCCGTATGTGGATACTCAAAGAGTTCGAAAGCAATGGTGCGTTTCATCATTTCCCACGATGACGGGTCTACCCAATGAGCGGTGACACAAAGATAAGATTCGGGTAGACCATGTGGAGCCGACCAAACATCACTAGTTAAGTTTATTCCCGTATTTATATTTTCAAAATATGCAATTAGTACCTCTTTGGCCTTCTTCCACAATTTTAAACAATAACGTTTAAGAGTATGACGACTTACGTGAGTGTATTGTGGTTGAAGTGTATCTCGAATCATGGCGGTTAAGCGAGGGTTGTCGAAGTGGCTAAACGGCAAAGCTTCTTGAATCACAAACTTCGCCATACGATCTTGAACTCGATCAATTTGGTATGTAAATATTCCGCCTTCACTATCCATTTGCGTTTGTTGCGAATCGACGTTCTTTTTCAACGCCTTGCAATACGGTTTTTCGATGTGTTTCTTCAAATTTGAATTCGAAAGTGGGTTTAAATAATGTAACATCCCGAAATTTCCAAAATGATATTAATTATATTACTTAATAATAGAGGGAAAGTTTACTCAGGTTATCGGGAAATAAATAAATAGAGTAGGAGTTGGTATGGGTCGGGCTAGTGTTGGGTAATGGATATGGGTTATGGACCTGGGTTATGAAAGAAGGAAGGAGAGTCCATGGGCTTAAGCCCATGATCTCTAAATATAAATACCATTAATCACCATTTAATCCTCATTCTCACATATTCCTTACACCACCAAAACACACACAACCCGAACCAAGATCCGAAGGCGAAAACCCGAGCTTGTTGGTGCTGGAACGTTGTGACGGACCAAAACAACATCAAGGCTTCCGTGTTCGTAGTTCGACTCGTTCAAGGTACGTTTATAGTTAGAAATCGTTCGTATAGGTTCGGTTTGATTTGAGAAATGATAGATCTGAGTTTGTATGGTAAAAACGAATCCAACAAAGCTAATCTTACTGAAAATGGTTATGATTTGATGGGTTAATCGATTGATAAAAAGAACCCGTAACCTATATGCCTAAATCGCACCCTTTAAACATCGATGTTAGGTCAATTTGATGGTTGGGGTTTGTAGGCGCTGGTCAGACGATCCCGTGGGTACCTAAATCGAGTTATTTGGTTAAGAAACGAAGGTGATTAAGGGATTTAAGAACAAACAGTAGCTGCAGACGACAACTTCGCCTGCAAGCTAAGTTCGCTTGATGAACTTCGCCTGCAAGCTAAGTTCGCCTGATGACAACTTCGCCTAAAGCCAAGTTCGCCTGATGACAACTTCGCCTAAAGCCAAGTTCGCCTGATGACAACTTCGCCTAAAGCCAAGTTCGCCTGATGACAACTTCGCCTAAAGCCAAGTTCGCCTGATGACAACTTCGCCTAAAGCCAAGTTCGCCTGATGACAACTTCGCCTAAAGCTAAGTTCGCCTAAGGTTTAACTTCGCCTAAAGCTAAGTTCGCCTAAGGTTTAACTTCGCCTAAAGTCAAGTTCGAATAGAAAATAGATTAAAAACGATAAGTAAAAGTAAGCTAATACTAGGCCACCAGATTAGATCAGACGAGTATTGATACGTGTAACTTATACAGTCAGCCGAGCACAGTTAAAGAAGGGATTTACAACTATCAGAGGAAGAAGCAGAGTTCAGGTGAGTTTCTAGCCCCATTCCTTGTTATGTTTTCGGGGCTGTGTGCATACTCGATGTGTTTGTTAATACATTTATCCTAAGTGATAAGTGTATGCCATATGTGATATATGTGATGGATATGAATGATTGCTTGTCGGTACGCGAATGATCTTCGGATATTGCGCGTACTGTCAGGTTAAAAATAAAGGTACGAATATTATATATCAAAGATGTATGAATATTACAAATGAATACTTGTCGGGGCGTGAACGATCTTCGGATATTGCACGTAACGACAAGGGGTATGGTTGTTAAATGAAGGATGTAAAGAACGCCTAGAATGTTTTTATGCTATAATGTAATTATTGTATATGTGAAGTATGTGTATACAGGTACACGAATGGTATGTGAGTTCTACGTTCGACATAGTAAGTTAGGATGGCAAATCCCTCTAGCTTCTGTCGGACATAGACTCGGCTGGTGATGGCGTAGTTAAGGACTGCGAGCCTTATACGTGATGTAGATGATAGATATAAATGTAGATAGAGACGGTAGGCCTTATACGTGTTATAGGAGATAGACGCCAACGTAGATAAGGACGGCGGACCTTATACGTAACGTAGATAAGGACTGCGGACCTTATACGTAATGTAGATAGGCGTCAGCACAGGAAAGGACTGTGGACCTTATACGTGCTTTAGCATGGGGGAGGACTGCGGACCTCGTACGTGCTATGAATTAGGTTGCAACATAGGGAAGGATCGTGGACCTTGTACGTGTTGTGGATGTATGATGGTATAGGGAAGGATCGCGGACCTTGTACGTACCATGAATGGTGAACATAGGTAAGGACTGCGGACCTTTTACGTGTTCACGATCGTGAGTACAGGTATAGACGGCGGACTATGAACGTACTCTCGGTAGACTGAGGTTAGTGATTGTAGATATGTATGTATGTATGGTAGCAAGTATGTATGTAGAACAGAAGGGTAACTAGTTAAGTATGGATATGTATCTTCGGATATGTATGTATGTGTATGTATTGTGTGGCGTCCGATTAACTAGAACTCACTCAGCGTAGCTGACTTTTAGTATGCACGCAGGTGAGTAGGATGAGGCAGCTCGCTTGAGGAGACACGTGGCACTGAATAAGAGGCTGGCATCGGAAGACTCAAAACGTTTAAGTTAAATGTTTCGATTATTTTGAAAGACAAAATGATGTTTTAAGACAAGACGTGTTTTGTTATGAAATGTTTTATGAAAGTTTTTATATTCCGCGAAAGTTTTAATGAACTCTGATTTGTACGAACTGTGTTTATGAGTAAATCCGACGCTAAAGTAGGGCTACCGGGTTCGGGGCCTACAAGTTGGTATCAGAGCAAAGTTCGAGAGATTTAAGCATCCTACATGCTTAGACTCGAACAGAGAATGGGATTTAAGTAAGAAAGGAAAGAAGATGCCAGTCCAAGAATGCCATGTGTCGCTCAAGCAAGATCAGTAAAGATAAAGTGTATGGTAAATGGTGTATGTTAATGTTGGCTTATTTGCTAAATGAAGAATGAGTGCAGGTTAGGGATAGGAATAATTGATTGTTTGATTTGACTAACTGCTTAAGTAGAACCAGCACAAAGAGACTCATAAAGGGAAGTGTATAGGACACGGAAAGCAACGTGATCAGCTAGTCACAGCTGGCCACTGTTATTACCTGTTAGCCTTGCTATCCTTGTACTAAATAGTTCCTTGAGTGATGATGTTTGTGTTTTCCCTTTTAGAATACTAATGGCTGGAGCTGGAGAATTTGTTGGAACTGGGGGTCGCACTGGACGTCGTGGCAGGCCTCGTCTGGTCCGGCAACCCTCGGTAGAAGTAGCTTCCCACACCGAAGATGAAGGAAGCGCTGCTGGAGGAGACCAGAACAACAATGAAGAGGTTCAACTTAGCCCTGCAGTTCAAGCAGCCATTGTTCAAGATGTAGTTGCTGCTGTGAAGAACCTGAATCCCGAAATATCTGCTGGAAGCCGTGAACGAACTGCTGAAGGGGCAGGTGGTGATGGTAGGAAGGATGGGGAAGGAGAAAGAGAGGCCTCGAGTGAGGATAAATCTGTGAAGGTCGATGACAGGAAAAGAGGCCAAGATGGGTGCAACTATAAGTCCTTCAAAGGATGCGACCCGCCAAAGCTGACTGGGTTGGGAGACGCAATCGCTACTCTCCAATGGATAACCACTATGGACAAGATTATCCGCATTAGCGAATGCCGTCCCGACTAAGCTGTGGGGTATGCTACTCAGTCATTTGAGGAAGAAGCTATGTATTGGTGGGAAAGTGTGAAGCAGAGAAAGACTAGGGATGAGATCAAGGCGTTGAGATGGGACGATCTGAAAGAGTTGGTGATGAATAAGTTTTGTGCAGATGCCGAGGTTGAAAGGACGGAGATGAAGTTCCTGAATTTAAAGGCCGGTACGATGACGCATCGTGAGTATACTACTGAATTCAACCGACTATCTAGGTTGGTGCCTGATATGGTTGACACTGAGGTCCAGAGAATCAAATGTTATGTGAGGGGATTGCCACAAAAAGTCCGCATGTTAGTCAGAGCAAATAAACCTGCTACTTTTGACTCTGCTGTTGAACTTGCAGAAGTGGTTTACGCTGACCTGGCTGAGGACGATGTGGTGGTGGAGGAAAAGAAGGAGAAGAAATGGGCTACCTCTGCTAAACGGTCTGGCGAGATGGTGACAACAACTGATGAGAGGAAGGCCAAGGTTGGGAACAAGGATGCATGTAAGACGTGTGGGCGAGTGCACCGGGGAGAATGCAAGACTGGGACAGACAGGTGCTATCGGTGTGGAAAGAGTGGGCATTATTCTCGAGAATGCCCTGATCGTCCAAAGTGCTTCAAATGCGGAAAAGCTGACCACATGGCTAGGGATTGCAAGGAATCAGGGGCGGGAGGTGTGAAAGGGTAAAGACTTGGGGAAACAGCAGAGAGGAACACTTGATGAAGGAATAATTGCTCATGCAATGGTTTTATTAAGTTACTTTTGCTTAAGGACTTGTTTTGTATTAAGGTTTAAAACTTATGTTTATCAGTGACGTGTAATATGTTGAGGTTGGTTATGAATGATTATTATGCTATGATGAAAGGTTGTTTTAAACAATAGTGTTAAAAGTACTAATCGAAGCCTTGGAAGGATGAGATGAGTCTTGGTACATCGAGGGTCTCATGGACGAGCTACCTTAAATAGCTAAAACACATGACCACCATTCGATGACTACAAGTCAGGAGTAAGAAGGATAACTCAGAAAGCAAAGACGATTCAATAAAGTGTGTAAATATAAGAATTTTTCCTTTTATAGGCAATAAGTTATCTTTAAGGAGGGAAGACTTGTAACATCCCGAAATTTCCAAAATGATATTAATTATATTACTTAATAATAGAGGGAAAGTTTACTCGGGTTATCGGGAAATAAATAAATAGAGTAGGAGTTGGTATGGGTCAGGCTAGTGTTGGGTAATGGATATGGGTTATGGACTTGGGTTATGAAAGAAGGAAGGAGAGTCCATGGGCTTAAGCCCATGATCCCTAAATATAAATACCATTAATCACCATTTAATCCTCATTCTCACATATTCCTTACACCACCAAAACACACACAACCCGAACTAAGATCCGAATGCGAAAACCCGAGCTTGTTGGTGCTGGAACGTTGTGACGGACCAAAACAACATCAAGGCTTCCGTGTTCGTAGTTCGACTCGTTCAAGGTACGTTTATAGTTAGAAATCGTTCGTATAGGTTCGGTTTGATTTGAGAAATGATAGATCTGAGTTTGTATGGTAAAAACGAATCCAACAAAGCTAATCTTACTGAAAATGGTTATGATTTGATGGGTTAATCGATTGATAAAAAGAACCCGTAACCTATATGCCTAAATCGCACCCTTTAAACATCGATATTAGGTCAATTTGATGGTTGGGGTTTGTAGGCGCTGGTCAGACGATCCCGTGGGTACCTAAATCGAGTTATTTGGTTAAGAAACGAAGGTGATTAAGGGATTTAAGAACGAACAGTAGCTGCAGACGACAACTTCGCCTGCAAGCTAAGTTCGCCTGATGAACTTCGCCTGCAAGCTAAGTTCGCCTGATGACAACTTCGCCTAAAGCCAAGTTCGCCTGATGACAACTTCGCCTAAAGCCAAGTTCGCCTGATGACAACTTCGCCTAAAGCCAAGTTCGCCTGATGACAACTTCGCCTAAAGCTAAGTTCTCCTAAGGTTTAACTTCGCCTAAAGCTAAGTTCGCCTAAGGTTTAACTTCGCCTAAAGTCAAGTTCGAATAGAAAATAGATTAAAAACGATAAGTAAAAGTAAGCTAATACTAGGCCACCAGATTAGATCAGACGAGTATTGATACGTGTAACTTATACAGTCAGCCAAGCACAGTTAAAGAAGGGATTTACAACTATCAGAGGAAGAAGCAGAGTTCAGATGAGTTTCTAGCCCCATTCCTTGTTATGTTTTCGGGGCTGTGTGCATACTCGATGTGTTTGTTAATACATTTATCCTAAGTGATAAGTGTATGCCATATGTGATATATGTGATGGATATGAATGATTGCTTGTCGGTACGCGAATGATCTTCGGATATTGCGCGTACTGTCAGGTTAAAAATAAAGGTACGAATATTATATATCGAAGATGTATGAATATTACAAATGAATACTTGTCGGGGCGTGAACGATCTTCGGATATTGCACGTAACGACAAGGGGTATGGTTGTTAAATGAAGGATGTAAAGAACGCCTAGAATGTTTTTATGCTATAATGTAATTATTGTATATGTGAAGTATGTGTATACAGGTACACGAATGGTATGTGAGTTCTACGTTCGACATAGTAAGTTAGGATGGCAAATCCCTCTAGCTTCTGTCGGACATAGACTCGGCTGGTGATGGCGTAGTTAAGGACTGCGAGCCTTATACGTGATGTAGATGATAGATATAAACGTAGATAGAGACGGTAGGCCTTATACGTGTTATAGGAGATAGACGCCAACGTAGATAAGGACGGCGGACCTTATACGTAACGTAGATAAGGACTGCGGACCTTATACGTAATGTAGATAGGCGTCAGCACAGGAAAGGACTGTGGACCTTATACGTGCTTTAGCATGGGGGAGGACTGCGGACCTCGTACGTGCTATGAATTAGGTTGCAACATAGGGAAGGATCGTGGACCTTGTACGTGTTGTGGATGTATGATGGTATAGGGAAGGATCGCGGACCTTGTACGTACCATGAATGGTGAACATAGGTAAGGACTGCGGACCTTTTACGTGTTCACGATCGTGAGTACAGGTATAGACGGCGGACTATGAACGTACTCTCGGTAGACTGAGGTTAGTGATTGTAGATATGTATGTATGTATGGTAGCAAGTATGTATGTAGAACAGAAGGGTAACTAGTTAAGTATGGATATGTATCTTCGGATATGTATGTATGTGTATGTATTGTGTGGCGTCCGATTAACTAGAACTCACTCAGCGTAGCTGACTTTTAGTATGCACGCAGGTGAGTAGGATGAGGCAGCTCGCTTGAGGAGACACGTGGCACTGAATAAGAGGCTGGCATCGGAAGACTCAAAACGTTTAAGTTAAATGTTTCGATTATTTTAAAAGACAAAATGATGTTTTAAGACAAGACGTGTTTTGTTATGAAATGTTTTATGAAAGTTTTTATATTCCGCGAAAGTTTTAATGAACTCTGATTTGTGCGAACTGCGTTTATGAGTAAATCCGACGCTAAAGTAGGGCTACCGGGTTCGGGGCCTTACAAATAAACCCCACAAAACTTGCACTGAGCCTTCAATGAATGGTCACTCAATTCAACCAAATCCCAATTGCACCAAATCTCTTGATTACGATTATGAGGTACAATACGAACGAAACTTGGTTCGGCGTTGGAACCTTGACCAACCGATGATTGTGAGGCAGCCATAACAACAAATATGAATATAGAAGAAGAGAAAACAAGAGATTAGAGAACTCAAAACGTTGTAATAGCGTTTTTTTGTATTTTTTTGCGTTCGGGTTTGCGTTTTGAGTGTTGTGATGAACCCATGACACCAAATACCTATTTATACTAGTAGTGGGGTGCTTGGGGGAGCCAAAAAACGGCTATTTTTGACCCCAACGGTCAAAAAACGGCCAAAAAACGATTTCCAACGACTATACTCGATCCAACGGCTAGAACCGGTTAGGAACCGGTTCCGGATGGAACCGGTTAGGAACCGGTTCCGGTTCGGTTCCGGTTCCTACCCGCCCCCACTCAGAAACGCAAGAACCGGTCACGGATCATCGGGTTGAATCAGATAGGGTCCGGTTCCTACAAAAAACGGGTAGGAACCGGTTCGGTTCCGGTTCGGGTCTACCGGTTCGGTTCCAGGAACCGGTTTGAATGATCATCTCTACATTGCATATATGCAAAAGTGTTTGTATTGCATAGAATACAAAACTATTGCACATATTTGATACACACAATTGTATATATGCAATATAAGACTAATACGCACATCGAATACACATTAGTATGTATGTGTAGTACAACATTAACGCACATGTGCACTATATCGACTTTTACTTTATTATTAAT
This sequence comes from Bidens hawaiensis, assembly GCF_021521415.1. Classification (NCBI taxonomy): domain Eukaryota; kingdom Viridiplantae; phylum Streptophyta; class Magnoliopsida; order Asterales; family Asteraceae; genus Bidens; species Bidens hawaiensis. Next base: position 421,209 of record NW_027492444.1, read on the forward strand.
TTTTTTCATATAATAAAACACTACTACACATATACAACACACAAATATTGAATATATATACAATTAAACACTATTAAACATAAAAATACATAGTAATACACATGTGTAATACAACGGGATTGCACAGTAATACGTATGTGCATTACAACGGATTTTTTTTTATTTTTTTATTTTTTTCGAGCAAAGGGTAAGAAAATATAAGAATAATAGCAAAAACAGAAATTTGAAAATATTTTTTTATTTTTAATTAAAAATAATTCTTTATGAGTTTTTAAGTTTTCTCTCTAAAGATGAGTTTACTCTTGATCCTCTCCCTATATATATCAAAACAATTGTGATTATAGGCTAATATAAAGTATAGCTGATTGTAAGTCATGGGCTAAACATCTTTTGAGTACTAATCATGTTATAGAATGGATCGATAAAGTAAAACTTATAACTTAACACATAGCACAAGGTAAGAAGCCAACAAACAAACACAAAACATCAAATAGTTTATGAAAACTGATAAGACACCAACAAAAATGGTCCTTGGCGGTTACAACTGATAAAACAAACACACAAAGAAAAACATAAAAAGAAAAGAAGAGAAAATCACGATGCAAGCAACATGAAGATCCAACATACATGAAAGATAAATAAAGCATTGATAAAAAAACGTCGCTTTTCTACACATTCAAACGTTGTGGCATTCGACGTGTTCTCTTGGGCCTTGGTTGATGAGGAGACTCAACTGTAGGACTTTCATCAGTCGTTGTAGTGCTACCAGGGGCATCAACATTGACGTCATGATGTGAGAATCTTGATCTTGTTTAGTGTTGTCGTCTGACTGTTTATTATGAAAAAAAAAACATTTGACTTAGACAACCATAAATATAACGCAGCAAACAAATGAATATGGCAAAAAAATATATATAAATTATACCAAAGTAGTCATAATCGCGTCTGTTGTGCGGTCGGCAACATCATCCTTCAAAGGCTCGTTTATACACATGTCACGTTGATTCTCTGACTGTTTATTATGAAAAAAAAAGCATTTGACTTAGACAGCCATAAATATAACGCAGCAAACAAATGAATATGGCAAAAAAATAAAAACTATACCAAAGTAGTAATAATCACGTCTGTTGTGCGGTCAGTGACATCATCCTTCAAAGGCTCGTTTATACACACATCACGTTGATTCGCTGACTATTTATTATGAAAAACAAAAAAAGCATTTGACTTAGACAACCATAAATATAACGCAGCAAACAAACGAATATGGCAAAAAAATAAAAACTATACCAAAGTAGTCATAATCGCGTATGTTGTGCGGTCGGTGACATTATCCTTCAAAGGCTCATTTATACACACGTCACGTTGATTCATTGACTTTTTATTATGAAAAAAAAGCATTTGACTTAGACAGCCATAAATATAACGCAGCAAACAAACGAATATGGCAAAAAATTAAAAACTATACCAAAGTAGTCATAATTGCGTCTGTTGTACGGTCGTTGACATCATCCTTAAATAGTTTTCCCATAATTATGAGTTTCCTTCTTGATGGTGTTCCTAAGTGACGATTAATATCCCGTCTCAAGAAGGCTTACTCACGTATTGGAGTAGTTCCAAATACTGTAAAAAAAAATTCAGTCGTTACTGAAGTACAAGAAAGCATTCTTCTGAGTTTATTGAGGAAATAGTATCATTAGTTGCAGACTCAGGATTTTTCGCCGTGAGGGGGGCATATAATGAGAATGTCAAAACAAATCAAAGATGACAAAAATGAATTGGTTAAAATAGGTCAAATGATACCAATGCATTTGACTAATTAGGCTAAAATTAACCATACTATAAAACAATTAATCAATTAACGCATCCAAAAAATGTATATTGAGTAAGCAACCCTCCAAACCAATGAACAATAAAGAGTTCGATTAGCTAACATTTTAGGGCAATAAGCTTCAAATTGCGGACTGAAAAACAAAATAAGCGTTTCTCAAGCCATCACTCATCCGCAATTCCACGAAATAATACTCGATTTTAGGAGTTGACTAATTGGCTACCATAATCGATTGAACTTCCGAGCATATTTTTATTTTTATTTGAAAGGACATGTAACGATTTATGGGGCAACAATTTTGGTAACTACTTACAAGGAAAAAGAAAGTTTTTGTAGAGTTCTACTTGAAACTCAAAGTGGCCTGGTATCATGACTCATCATCATCGTACTCAGTAAATCCCACCGATAACAAAGCTATGGTAGGGTCTAAGACTCTAAGGAGGGTAAGATGTATCATGACTCATATATGACTTAATTTAATGTATCCAATACTTTTATTAAGAAGAGGTATGATGTTTGTTTGAAGTTACTAAGAGTGGAGGGACGGGTCACTCCATCTTGAGCGGACCGGTGTGTTGCGTAACTTAAGAGAGTACTACAAACGGGTTGATTGGCAAGTTGTAAAACCCAAAGATGAACACGGAGAAGATAGCAAAATATGACAATAGGCAACAAGGAGTGGGTTCAAGTATGAGTGTCGCTACTCTTATTGAAGATTATAAGGTAGTTACCATTTGGATATAGAATTGAACGAAGACGTAAAAGCGTTAACTTACAAGTGGTCTCCACATGTAACAGTATATTAAACACATTGAAGTCTAAAGCATAATCTTACAATTAAAACATAGGAATACTTATTAACTTACTAAAACTAACACGAGCTCATCTTAACTATTAAGCTATGCCAAATCACTCTCTTCTTCAATCACGATTTTCTTCATTGTTTAAAGAGTAAAAAGTTAACTGAAACTTTAAAAATAATACAAGTATTTACACTGACCCATCAATTTACAGGAAATACTGCAGTCTGCAAGAGTAAAAGTTAACCGAAACTTAAACCAATCATCTAAACATATATAAACCGAACACTTTAGGCAACGCTTTTAACACCTATCGCAAAACATACAAATAAACACGAAACCAGTCAAAAAACGAACATCAAGATTAGGGTTGAGGCATATTTTACTTCAATATCAGTTGAACGCAAACGCTTGCTTGGGTAAGTTTCAGTTGAACCAATTATCGCCTGCAAGAAAACAACTTATATTAATCACAATCCACCATTTATGCAAGTTACTGCACTGGCTCCAATAACTCGTGTTTCTTTGTAGGATATAAAAGTAAAAGCAGCATTAACAATCTAACATACTACTGCTAAGGAATAAAATATCAGCCTGAGTTGGTTAAGTCCTATTAAGACTTGAATTCTAATTTTCTAAGTATTCATATATTTAAATTGTAATCAAATCTGCAATGATTTAATATTAGACCTACAATTGTCATTGTTGCAAAAATCGGGAGTACTCGACGAGTAATACTGAGTACTACCCACCTATAATGATCACTCAGCTAGTAATTCCAGAGTACTCCCCGACTATGCCGAGTACTCGCAACTCCCCGGTCGAACCGACTGACTTCTGCAACCATGCCAATTGTTCAACCTCGGATATTGAACAATCTCTGAATCAACCCAAAACAGAAACTTACATTGAACTTTATAAAATATCATACGCAACAAGCACTGCTTTTACCATGCTTACAATTTACCATCTGCAAGTAATCTAATTCCTGTGACGAGTATTGAACTCTGTTTAAGAACTAAGATGCATTGTAAAATCACATTAACATTATCACATACCAATAAAAGTAATTACAAGGCAACCTCGAACGCAAGATGTCTCGCTTTTGACCACCTATGACGCAAGTTGTCAAAAAGGAGCACTGAAAAACAGCCTGAGCCGCGCTGTGCGCACCTTTCGTACACCGTACGTTTTTATGCATCAGAATGTTGTGAAGCTGGCGTTTGAGGTAGTTAATTTATATATACTAAATCATATATAAAGCTTATTTATAACTACTATTTGAGTCGGGGATGCTAAAAACCTATATATAAAAAAAACTTATATAAGCACCTTGCAACATGTGTACGAAATCGGTGCGCTTTTACGCTTTGAGTGCCTCAGTTTTAGGCCCTGTCACTTTTCTGTGCTTCACGCTTTTTAAAAAAAATACCCCACTCATAGAAAAAGCTACTTGTAGGGTCTGGGGAGGACAAGACGAGGAAAAGTCTTTACCCTATCCCCTGCTCTAAGACCTAATCTCTAACAAAAGCCCGTGTTTTTCACAAGCAAATTATGGTAAACCAGTAATGAGTAAATAATTTTAGTGAGACGAAATTTCATAACATTTTTGTTTCCAATCTATACTACTCTATGGCCAAATTTTGCAGATTGATCAGTAGTCAAATTACAATGTTTGTGAGTCGATTCATGTATAAGCACGTATGTAATCACTAACTCTTTATTATCAATGCATATCTGTTTCAAGCAAGTAAAACAAGCATCAAAACAATATTTATCATACATGACACTAATCGATGTTTTTCATAAACGTCATGTACTTCTGTCTCTTAATGATGATCATAGTTATTAAATGCGCTAGGCGCACTCAAGGCACATAGGCCTCGCCTAGGGCCTAAATGCAAGGCGCAAAAAAGCGAGGGTCTGAGGGGAAAAAAACACACTTGAATAAAAAATTAAAAATATATTATGTATATGAAAAATAATACTATTCTTCAAATAAAATAAACAAAAGCTATTATATAACATATAATATCATCTAATTAGTACCAAAAGTTTTTGAATAGTCAAGATTCAAATGTAATTCCAAAACTTTATTAACAAAATGTAAATATAATGCCTTTGACCTCTCCTAGATCTAAGTTTCAATGGCACTGCTTGTGTTTCTTTTGCATAGCTTTTATCTTCTCATGTTCTTGGTATAGACAATGCCGAAACGCTCGCCTAGAAACTAGAAACACATTTATTGAGCCTTGCCTGAAAAACGGGCCTAGGCGCAAGAAGCGAGGGCTTTTAATAACTATGATGACGATAACGAGTACACATCTATGCAGTCAATCTCGGTGGTATCTCAATGGTATATCGGTGGTATCTCGGTTATCGGTCCTCATGTGAAATATCGGTACGGTCAGACTATCGGTACGGTCAGAATATCGGTACCGATAATATCGGCGATATTGACCGATATTTCACCGATATTCCCGATATCAGTGTTTTAATTCTTAATTTTCAAGTTTTAGTGTTTAATGTTGGTGTTTCGAGTCTTAAATCAATTCTTACTTGCTACAATTGTTAGTGCTGCAAAAGGTTAATTTGTTAAGAGTAGCAGAATATACTGAATTTGTTAGTGTTAAAGTGCAATATATATAAATTCCACATCATATTAAAATTACCAATATCCCACCGATATCTCACTGCGATAACTGATATCTCAAATATTAGTCCTCGACCGATATCCGATATTTTTCTGCATTAACTGCTTAGGTTATAAGACAAAGTCAAGCCATATATAAACCTTCCTTACAATCCAATGGCCTAAAATCACTTCAAAAGCTTAACTCTAAGTCTCTAACACTAGCAGTTTTCAAGAAGTAATAAAACTTAACTCAATCCAAATTTATCAATCCTTGTTAACAACATCAAAGTATTATGTATTTTAGTATTTAGTATTTACCTTCTCGAATATCCTCCATTCCGAGCCACCGCCCCGTGGCGCCCCTTCTCTCGCACCAACGCCCGTTCCCGTTCCTTCTCCCTTCCCTCTCTCTTCAACCTCTCTTCCCTCAACTCCTCCACACTTTTCTTCCTACCACTCTTCGTTACCGTCCCCGAATCACCGCCATCGCCATTATCGCCATCACCGACTCCTCCATCACCGTTTACTCGTTTCTCCATGTACCACGGAGCCTTTACGCCTTTCCCCGCCACTCCGTACCCTAACCGATACTTCTCGTCCTCCGGTAACACCGCCTTCACCGCCTCCGCCTCCTTCTTCATCCTCTTCAATCGTCTCTCATCTCCCGATTCCGCCTTACGCTTATTATTATTATTATTATTATTATTATTATTTACTACAATTGGATCCAGAAACCTAATTCCTTCAAACAAATTGATATGTCTGGACTTCGGCTCGGGCTCAGATGAAGCCGAAGCCAAGCCGCGGGCTTGACGGAGCTGTTGGATGCGGAGGTCGGTGTCGCGTTTGCGAGATTGTTCGCGGCGGAGTTGGTCTTGTTTGGCGGCTTCTTCTTCGTCTTTACGGACTTTTTCGCGGTTGTCGAAATTGTAGACGTTCCAACGCTTCTGAGGAAGGATGTTGAGACCTCCGTGGCCTCCCATGGCGGAATGGATCTGGAAATTGGAATATTATTATTGTGATGGGTTGGTTAGGGTTTCGTTATAGATAGGACTCGTGTACTGTTTATTACTAGCCCGACTCATTACTTAGTATGTTAGTTTTAAAATTAATAAACTATAAGAATATTATACTCAAATTAAAAAGTATAAAATGTTTGTATTTATAGTGTAATTATTTTTAAAAAAATATTAATATGTGAAAAAGTTATAATCGTTTAAAAGTTGTGGGGTAGTTTGTTTATATTAAGGGGTAAATATGTAACTATTATTAAAATTAACAAAAAGTAATCAATGTTAAAAGATAAAAATTGTAACTATTTTAAATGAAACTAAAATAGCTGTGAGATTTAGAGTTGCAAAGACTTTTGACCTTCTTTAAGATTGTACCATATACTTGATAAGTTGTAAAACTCTTAAAATTTGCTCTTAATGTTGCCTATAGGATTCTCTTTATATATAGTGTAGATTAAAATATTAGTACCAGTCGTTAAAAAGTGAAATAAAAAAATCCCAAAAACAACATGTTTTTCATTTAATCCTTTATAAAAGAAAATTTGTAAAAATGGAAACTTGTACATTTAGAGCCTATGTGGAGGGTCTAATGGAATGACAAGTGAAAAAATTGTGTTTCTTTAATTTATAGGTAGATTTTTTTAGAACAGTTAACGAATTCTTTAAACAGACTATTGGATAAATTAACCATACGAGTTGTATTGACACAATTCTTTTTTTTTTTAATTAAAATCAGAGTAAGAAATAAAATCTCACGTTGTTATAAAATAAACACACATAATTTAAAAATTAAAACATGTTAATCTAAAATAGAATTGTTTACCTTGAAACGCTCCTAACTATATGAGATGTTATTTTCTAATTTTTTTTGTTCACGCATGAGCACTCGTTCGAATGCATGACAGTGCGGTGAGATAAAACACGTTTATTTCAAATATCTAACTAATGAAAGTCACCTGCACGCTGTAACAGCTCAGCTACCGTCGCACTATAATATTGTCCGCTCTGGCCGGGACGTACCACCATCGCCTCACGGATTTGTTTTTGGTTGCCTAGGTGGAAACTTCCCAGGAGGTCACCCTTCCTGATACTACCCCCACCTAAGCACGCTTAATTGTGGAATTCTCCTCTCATCCACTACCATTAAGCGCCCAAAACGCGTTATGATGGGGAATGTATTGTGACCTCTGACCCGATCCGACCCGACCCAGGTACCCGTTTCTCCGATCCGATCTCTTTCTTTTATGATTTAATATTTATTTATACTTATACTTTATTTTTTAATAATAATAATATATTTTCCTTCCCTCCTCTTCCTCTCTTTTCCTTCCCGCCGTCCCGTCCCTCTTCTTCTCTCCGCCTTCTTTTCCCTCTTGTTGCCGTCCCGCCTCTTTCTCTCTCTTGTCGTCGTTCCGCCCTTACGCCTTGAACCTCCTTTTTCTCTTAACTCTTTGCTTGTCCTTTGTTCCTTCCCGCCTAAGGTTGTCTGCGCAGTTCCACGCGCCAGACTCCTTACAAGGAAGCCTGCGTGAAGACCAGTTGTTCCTGCGATACCCGAGGCGAACTGTTCTCGCAGCGCGCTAAGAATTGTAGTTCTTCTCGCAGCGCGCTAAGAACGGTAGTTCTTCCCGCGACGCGCTAAGAATTGTGGTTCTTCTCGCAGCGCGCTAAGAACGGAAGTTCTTCCCGCGACGCGCTAAGAATTGTAGTTCTTCTCGCAGCGCGCTAAGAATGGTAGTTCTTCCCGCGACGCGCTAAGGATTTTAGTTCTTCCCGCGGCGCGCTGTGGACTGTTTTCTGTCTGCCTTCGCGCTCGCGCACTCTTGACCTTCTGTTTCTGCCTTCGCCCTCGCGCGTGCGCTCGATGCTTTCTCGCGCTATGTCTTGAGTCTTTTCTTCTGTTTAATCCAGCCGTTTACTTTTGCGATGTCTTATCTTCTGTGCTGTTGACCTGACCTATCTTATGTCTGAAAAGCCACTTTTGGCGCAGCATGCGCACCAACCCCATTGGTTGGTAGAAAAAGTGACTGACATTATCTTTTGAGATCTGCTTTTCCATGCTTGACCAGTACCTTTATCTGACCCGCCCATGCCTGTTTACTGTTACCTGTCAGCTTTTCCTTATCCCCTGCAGCTGCCATATCTTTTGATATCTTTTGCTTTTGGAATCTTTTACTTTTTGGAGATCTTTTCCCCTTTTCCAGGGATTGTGTTCCCTAGGGTTTCCCTATAAATAATAATGTTAATTTCCTAACACTACACACACAAAGCACTTAAACTCTCCTGTTCTCTTTTACTCCTTGCCGTTGTTCTTCCTCTGCCGTCCCCTCTCTCTCTGCCTTCGTCCTCTCTCCTGTTCTGCCCTGTTTTCCGGTAATATATAATATATATAATAATTTGTTTAAGTTACTTATTAATTATGCTAGCTTATAATCAAGACTTAAAATCAAATCATTAAAACAATAATCTTATTTATAGGTTAACTTGTGCTTGTTTAAAGTTGGTTCTTGCTTTATCTTACACCGAACCGTTTATCAAGTGAGTAATCTCGTACCTAATCCCTTTTTATTTTAATGTTTTGGGATGTTCATGTGTTCGTACAAACTTAGAGTCTTAAACTTGTTTATGAACTTTAGTCGCGCAGTATCCCATGTGTTGAGGACGTTTACTTGGCTGTTTATTTGTATGTGTGTATCATTAACCGCTTTGTTCGGCCTATTCCGAAGTTTTCATGGATCCATTGGATGAACACGGGAGACCTATCGTTTACGGTTTTCTTTGTTTTACACTTGCACAGATGTTTTCTCGTTTTTGTGCTCATTTGGGAGCACGGATTGAACTATGAACTATGATCTATTTAGGCTTGATCACAATCTGATTACACCCTTGTTAAACACCAGACATACACGTGTTGCGCGCAGATTTATTGTTATCTATGTATTGTATTAAACTTGATTTCTCACCAACACGCAAGTGTTTGACGTTTTATTTTAACACATGTTCAGGTTTGCTGTAGCTACATTTGGAGCTTGTGGACACGTAGGACGTTTTTACTTTTGGACCTAGATTAAAATGTATCAAGACAAGTTATTATTGTTCGAATATTTTGTCTTATAATATATTGATTTATGTTGAATTATGTTATCTTGTGTTTACGCTGCGCGTGCGCGAATGAATATATTTATTAAATATTGACACCCAATAGTGTCACGAGTAATGAAACAATATGTGGCGCCCCGATGTATAATCCGCCTTTGGTCGGGGTGTTACAGATTGGTATCAGAGCTCGTTGACTTTAGGATAGGTGGTTAGACGTAACGGCCTAGAATACCTAAGAGTCCCTTCTCGCGCATGAGAGAAATCTCATGTTTGCGCGCTTATTGTTAATTACTCGTTATTTATGAATATGCCCGCGCCTACGCAGTATATGATTTTATGATTTATTTCGCGATATTTCGATTTTTGCTGAATTTCGATTTTTATTGATTTTTCTTGCATATTCGTTTGTTGGGATTGAAAATCCGAAAAGTCATGGTGATACATGAATAGTTGATTTTCAATTTCCATTTACGATTATGTTCTGAGGTTGGAGACTTGAAAAGTCATGGTGATACATGAATTGTCAACCTCCAATACTCATTTTCTTGTATATTTTATATTGAGGATTGAAAAGTCATGGTGATACATGAATCGTCAATCTCCAATACTCGTTTACTAGTCATTTTAAATTGAGAATTCGGAAAGTCATGGTGATACATGAATTGTTGATTCTTGATTCGAATTTGTTACCTTTATTAAGTCTGCATTTAGGGTCATTTATTTTACTTTTAACTTTTGACAGTAACTGACTCCGCGAAACCAAGCTTTTCGAGGTTATACTTTGCGCTAAAACCAAGATATTAACTAAAAATTAAAACTTTTATAGAATGCCTCCGCTATCTCGCCGTCATCAGAGGAGAGAAGCCTCGCGCAGGCGTAGACAGCAACGTTCCCAGGAAATGGCCGCCGCAATAGCCCAAGCTTTGAGCCAAAACAATACCTCCGGTTATAACATTAAGTCCTTTAACGCGGGTAACCCTCCAAAGTTCACAGGTCTTGAAGGAGCCACCGTGATGCTCCAGTGGCTCGAGAAGATAGAAAACACTTTCCTCCATACCCAATGCCCTCCTGACAGACGAACCCTATATGCTTCCAGTGTCCTGGAATCTAGAGCGCTTACATGGTGGAATGGAGCAGCTCATGCGCGTGGCGCAGAAGCTGCTTCTAGCATGACATGGGAGGAATTCAAGGAAATTCTGACGCGAGAATTCTGCCCTCCCAACGAAGTTAAGCGCCTGGAGGAAGAATTTTGGAATCTTAAGCAATACAGCGGTGAAGCGCGCGAGTACGCGACGCGCTTCCATGAACTAAGCCTGCTTGTCCCTCACCTTGTCACCCCTTCCCGCCTAGCCATCGAGAAATTTCTTGGGGGTCTCCCCATGGAAATTCAAGATTCTGTATGGGCCAGAAACCCAGCAACCCTATCTGACGCCATCGAGTTGGCCGCTGTGCTCAGCGACAACCATGTCAGAGCAGGAACCCTGTTCATGCGAGGAGCTGAGAAGACCAAACCCACCAAGACTGCCCCTGAACCAACAGAAACCAAACCAGAACCCTCAAACCGTAACAACCTCAAGCGCAGGCGCAAAGCCTATGCGCTTACCAGCCCGCCCATTGTCCAGCAACCCACCTACCAACCTCCAGTACACGCTCCTAACCCACTGTCAACCTACCCAACACCTCCTACAGTCCATAACTATGCCTTAACCAATCCCGCACTCCCTGCCCCGCCAACTAAGAAACCTTACACAGGAACTCAACCCTTTTGCCCAACCTGTAGACTTCACCACCCAACCCAAACCCCGTGTCGACAATGTAACCGATGTGGCCGCGTTGGTCACTCTGCCGAGTTCTGTAGAGTCCCTTCCGCCAATCCAATTGCGCCAACACCACCAGTCTACCCGCAGAACCCACAACCAACCTACCAAAACCCACGACCCAGATCGTGCTTTAACTGCGGTGATCCCAGTCATTTCTGGAACGCGTGCCCGAGACTACAAGTTCAGATTACGCAAGCGAATCCAGTGAACCAGATTTCGAATCAAGTGACGCGCGGACGAGCTTTTAACATAACCGCGCACCAAGCGCAAGCGAATAATGACGTAGTTAATGGTACATTTTTGCTTAACGGATTTTATGCTTCTGTACTTTTTGATACTGGCGCCGATCGAAGTTTTATCTCTCGCGCGTTTGAGCAGAAGCTTGCGCGACCGCGCAGCGATTTAAAAGAAAATTTTTCAGTTGAATTGGCTAATGGTGAAACTGTTTTAATTAACTCCGTGATTAAAAATTGCACGCTTAACCTTAACGAAAACGATTTTCTGATCGACCTCATCCCCATGCCTCTTGGAAGCTTTGATATTATTATTGGCATGGACTGGCTCTCGAATAATCGCGCCGAAGTTATTTGCGCCAAGAAGTTGATTCGCATTCCTCGAGAAAATGGTGATCTTCATATCTACGGCGAGAAACCCTCCGGTGGTCTTAAGCTTATGTCTTGCGCCGAAGCCCAAAGACTCATGCGGAAGAAGTGTATTGCATTTTTAGCCTATGTGGTTTAACCTGCTGAAGAAAAGAAGAAGCTTCGCGATATCCCTGTTGTGCGTGATTTCCCTGAAGTTTTTCCTGATGATCTTCCTGGTATCCCTCCCGCTCGTGAAGTCGAGTTTCGTATTGATCTTGTCCCTGGTGCTTCCCCCGTAGCTAAATCTCCTTATCGTCTTGCACCCGCTGAGATGCAAGAATTGGCAAGTCAACTTCAAGAGTTGACCGCTAAAGGATTCATTCGCCCTAGCTCTTCGCCCTGGGGTGCTCCGGTGTTGTTCGTTAAAAAGAAAGATGGTTCGTTTCGCATGTGTATTGATTACCGCGAGTTGAACAAACTCACCATTAAGAACCGGTATCCCTTACCGCGTATTGACGACCTCTTTGATCAACTCCAAGGTGCCTCTTGTTTCTCCAAGATCGATCTCCGCTCTGGCTATCACCAGTTGCGCATCCGCGATGAAGATATTCCCAAGACTGCTTTTCGAACTCGTTATGGCCATTTTGAATTCTTGGTCATGTCCTTCGGTTTAACCAACGCACCCGCCGTTTTCATGGATCTAATGAACCGGGTGTGTAGGCCTTTCTTGGATAAATTCGTGATTGTGTTTATCGATGACGTTCTGATTTATTCTAAGACCAAGGCCGAGCATGAGCAACATCTTCGATTGGTATTGCAAAAGCTTAGAGCCGAGCAGCTCTTTGCCAAGCTCTCCAAGTGTGAATTTTGGTCGGATGAAGTACAGTTTCTTGGTCATGTTGTAAACAAGATGGGTATTCATGTCGACCCATCCAAAATTGAAGCAATCAAGAACTGGATTACGCCATCCACTCCTACCGAGATCCGTTCCTTTCTGGGCTTAGCTGGTTATTACCGGCGCTTCATTTCAAACTTCTCAAAGATCGCATTGCCTTTAACAGCTCTAACGCACAAAGGTAAACCGTATATTTGGGGCTCGAAGCAAGAAGAAGCCTTTCTGACGCTCAAGCGTTTGTTGTGTGAAGCTCCTGTTCTTGCGCTACCTGAGGGTAATGATGATTTTGTCGTGTATTGCGATGCATCCAACCAAGGTCTCGGTTGTGTTCTTATGCAACGAGGCAAGGTTATCGCTTACGCATCCAGGCAACTCAAGGTTCACGAGAAGAATTATACAACTCACGACCTCGAACTAGGCGCAGTGGTATTTGCCTTGAAGATCTGGAGACACTACCTTTATGGTACCAAGTGTATCCTCTACACTGACCATAAAAGCCTTCAGCATATCTTTAATCAAAAGGAACTCAACATGAGGCAACGCCGATGGAACGAACTCATCAGCGATTACGATTGTGAGATCCGGTATCATCCTGGTAAGGCTAATGTGGTAGCTGATGCGCTCAGCCGTAAACTCTGCCAGCTTAACTGTATCTTGCCGCGCACGCAGCTTCACTTTGCGCCGATCCAAAGCAACCTTGAATCGCGCATTCGTGACGTGCAGCGCGCATCCATCAGTAATGGTAACCTTCGCGCCGAGTTAGCGTGTGGCGCGGAAGCGCATTTTGTGCCCAATCTGAGTGGAATTCTCTGCTATCTTAATCGCATCTGGATTCCCTTTGATGAGAATCTTCGCGTCGATATCCTGAGTGAAGCGCATAAATCTCGGTATTCTATTCATCCCGGCGCTGATAAGATGTACAAAGATTTGCGCATTACTTATTGGTGGCCCGGTATGAAAAAGGATATTGTTGTGTTCGTAGCTAGATGCCTGACTTGTTCTAAGGTAAAAGCTGAACACCAGCGCCCATCTGGTTTGCTCGAACAACCAGAAATTCCTACGTGGAAATGGGAAGGTTTAGCGATGGACTTTATTACCAAGTTACCTTTGACAGCAAGCAAACATGATAGCATTTGGGTAATAGTGGATCGTTTGACTAAGTCTGCTCACTTTCTGCCCATTCGTGAAAACTACCGTGTTGAGCAACTCGCGCAGCTTTATGTCAAGGAAATTGTCTGCCGCCATGGTACTCCTTTGAGCATCATATCCGATCGCGATGGCCGTTTTATATCCCGCTTTTGGAAATCTCTCCAATCTGCGCTAGGAACTCGCTTGGACATGAGTACGGCATATCATCCTCAGACTGACGGTCAGTCTGAGCGAACTATTCAAACTCTTGAGGATATGCTCCGATCTTGTGTTCTTGATTTTGGAGGTAATTGGGATTCGCACCTGCCTTTGATCGAGTTCTCTTATAATAACAGCTATCATTCCAGTATTGGTATGGCCCCATTTGAAGCACTTTACGGTCGTAAATGCCGCTCCCCGATTTGTTGGAGCGAAGTGGGTGAAGCTCAAATCACAGGACCCGAACTTGTTTAAGAGACAACCCATAAAATCGCCAAGATCCGTGATCATCTGCTGACTGCCAGAAGCCGACAGAAGAGTTACGCAGATCGCAGGCGAAAGCCTCTCGAATTTCAAGTTGGTGATCTTGTTCTCCTCAAAGTGTCGCCCTGGAAAGGTGTTGTCCGCTTTGGGAAGAAAGGTAAGCTTGCTCCTCGATATGTTGGACCATTCAAGATTCTCGCGCGTGTAGGAAAAGTTGCCTACAGACTTGACCTGCCGCCCGCGCTCAGCAATGTGCATCCAACGTTCCATGTTTCCAATCTCAAGAAGTGTTTAGCTGACGAGAACCTTCACATTCCACTTGATGAAGTTCAAGTTGATGAATCCATGCATTTCGTTGAGAAGCCTGTTGAGATTATGGATCGCGAGGTAAAGCAAACCAAGCGCAGTCGTATCCCTATCGTGAAAGTTCGCTGGGAGTCCAAGCGCGGAGCCGAGTTTACATGGGAAAGGGAAGATCAAATGAAGATCAAGTACCCGCACCTGTTCTCTGCGCAACCTACTTCGAGATAAATTTCGGGACGAAATTTCTTAAAGTAGGGGAGACTGTGACCTCTGACCCGATCCGACCCGACCCAGGTACCCGTTTCTCCGATCCGATCTCTTTCTTTTATGATTTAATATTTATTTATACTTATACTTTATTTTTTAATAATAATAATATATTTTCCTTCCCTCCTCTTCCTCTCTTTTCCTTCCCGCCGTCCCGTCCCTCTTCTTCTCTCCGCCTTCTTTTCCCTCTTGTTGCCGTCCCGCCTCTTTCTCTCTCTTGTCGTCGTTCCGCCCTTACGCCTTGAACCTCCTTTTTCTCTTAACTCTTTGCTTGTCCTTTGTTCCTTCCCGCCTAAGGTTGTCTGCGCAGTTCCACGCGCCAGACTCCTTACAAGGAAGCCTGCGTGAAGACCAGTTGTTCCTGCGATACCCGAGGCGAACTGTTCTCGCAGCGCGCTAAGAATTGTAGTTCTTCTCGCAGCGCGCTAAGAACGGTAGTTCTTCCCGCGACGCGCTAAGAATTGTGGTTCTTCTCGCAGCGCGCTAAGAACGGAAGTTCTTCCCGCAACGCGCTAAGAATTGTAGTTCTTCTCGCAGCGCGCTAAGAATGGTAGTTCTTCCCGCGACGCGCTAAGGATTTTAGTTCTTCCCGCGGCGCGCTGTGGACTGTTTTCTGTCTGCCTTCGCGCTCGCGCACTCTTGACCTTCTGTGTCTGCCTTCGCCCTCGCGCGTGCGCTCGATGCTTTCTCGCGCTATGTCTTGAGTCTTTTCTTCTGTTTAATCCAGCCGTTTACTTTTGCGATGTCTTATCTTCTGTGCTGTTGACCTGACCTATCTTATGTCTGAAAAGCCACTTTTGGCGCAGCATGCGCACCAACCCCATTGGTTGGTAGAAAAAGTGACTGACATTATCTTTTGAGATCTGCTTTTCCATGCTTGACCAGTACCTTTATCTGACCCGCCCATGCCTGTTTACTGTTACCTGTCAGCTTTTCCTTATCCCCTGCAGCTGCCATATCTTTTGATATCTTTTGCTTTTGGAATCTTTTACTTTTTGGAGATCTTTTCCCCTTTTCCAGGGATTGTGTTCCCTAGGGTTTCCCTATAAATAATAATGTTAATTTCCTAACACTACACACACAAAGCACTTAAACTCTCCTGTTCTCTTTTACTCCTTGCCGTTGTTCTTCCTCTGCCGTCCCCTCTCTCTCTGCCTTCGTCCTCTCTCCTGTTCTGCCCTGTTTTCCGGTAATATATAATATATATAATAATTTGTTTAAGTTACTTATTAATTATGCTAGCTTATAATCAAGACTTAAAATCAAATCATTAAAACAATAATCTTATTTATAGGTTAACTTGTGCTTGTTTAAAGTTGGTTCTTGCTTTATCTTACACCGCACCGTTTATCAAGTGAGTAATCTCGTACCTAATCCCTTTTTATTTTAATGTTTTGGGATGTTCATGTGTTCGTACAAACTTAGAGTCTTAAACTTGTTTATGAACTTTAGTCGCGCAGTATCCCATGTGTTGAGGACGTTTACTTGGCTGTTTATTTGTATGTGTGTATCATTAACCGCTTTGTTCGGCCTATTCCGAAGTTTTCATGGATCCATTGGATGAACACGGGAGACCTATCGTTTACGGTTTTCTTTGTTTTACACTTGCACAGATGTTTTCTCGTTTTTGTGCTCATTTGGGAGCACGGATTGAACTATGAACTATGATCTATTTAGGCTTGATCACAATCTGATTACACCCTTGTTAAACACCAGACATACACGTGTTGCGCGCAGATTTATTGTTATCTATGTATTGTATTAAACTTGATTTCTCACCAACACGCAAGTGTTTGACGTTTTATTTTAACACATGTTCAGGTTTGCTGTAGCTACATTTGGAGCTTGTGGACACGTGGGACGTTTTTACTTTTGGACCTAGATTAAAATGTATCAAGACAAGTTATTATTGTTCGAATATTTTGTCTTATAATATATTGATTTATGTTGAATTATGTTATCTTGTGTTTACGTTGCGCGTGCGCGAATGAATATATTTATTAAATATTGACACCCAATAGTGTCACGAGTAATGAAACAATATGTGGCGCCCCGATGTATAATCCGCCTTTGGTCGGGGTGTTACATGTATCCACCTCCTCATAAAGAAGACTTTGTTCTCCTCCCCAACCGATGTGGGATGTCACAATCCACCCCCCCCCCTTAGGGTCCAGCGTCCTTGCAGGACCTGGCACCACCGGTCCGACCCTGACTCTGATACCATCTGTAATAACCCAGCTACCGCCGCAACATAATATTGTCTGCTTTGGCCGGGATGTACCACCATCGCCTCACAGATTTGCTTTTGGTTGCCCAGGTGGAGACTTCCCAGGAGGTCACCCTTTCTGATACTACCCCCACCTGAGCACGCTTAACTGTGGAATTCTTCTCTCATCCACTACCATTAAGCAACAACCCAGCTACCGTCGCACCATAATATTGTTCGCTTTGGCCGGGACGTACCACCATCGTCTCACGGATTTGCTTTTGGTTGCCCAGGTGGAGACTTCCCATGAGGTCACCCTTCCTGATACTACCCCCACCTGAGCACGCTTAACTATGGAATTCTCCTCTCATCCACTACCATTAAGCGTCCAAAACGCGTTATGATGGGGATATACTATCATCGCCTCACGGATTTGCTTTTGGTTGCCCAGGTGGAGATTTCCCAGGAGGTCACCCTTCCTGATCCCCACCTAAGCACGCTTAACAGTGGAATTCTTCTCTCATCCACTACCATTAAGCTCCCAAAATGCGTTATGATGGGGAAGGTATCCACCTCCTTATAAAGAAGGCTTTGTTCTTCTTCCCAACCGATATGGGATGTCACACTCGCCTAGTGACTTATCATCACCCTAGTGCCTCCAAAGCTGGGGGCGGTAATCAAAATTTATTTTTCAACAATAATCATTAATAATAAAACATATATTTTCAAGAAAAAACGAAAATCTATTGAAGTTCTGCTTTTTTCTTGTTTCTTTTTTAATAATTGTTAACAAGAAAACGTTAGTTTAAATCATCATGTATGTTTTAATAAGCATATATGTTTTTCAATAACCAAGCATGACAAATATAACTTAAAAAACAAAACCACATATAAGAAAACCAAGCATGACAAATATATGTTTAATAAAACATATATGCTTAGCAAGACCAAAGATAAGAAAAACATACATGATGATTTGAAATAACGTTTTCTTGTAAACAATTATTAAAAAAAAAAAGAAAAAAGCAAAACTTTAATAGATTTTCGTTTTTTCTTGAAAATATATGTTTTATTATTAATGATTATTGTTGAAAAATAAATTTTGAAAAGTGAAACTATGTTTTGTACCCCTTTGCTTTATGGGCGGGGTTACTGACACGAGGTCGAAGACTTGCGCAAAAATAAACCAAATACAACTAATTAGATAGTGGTAAATGGGTGTCGAACACAAAGAGTTTGTGGAATATGTGTTACTGAGTAGCTTACAATTACACTAATATAAATGTAAATGACATGAAGTAATTTTCAAGTTGGTTTTTTGATTAGATTTTAAGAACTAAATTAGCTAATACGAAAGTTGTAAACAATTGATTAAATGAGCATTCCTCTTGGACTTCGGTTATTACGCAACTCTTTTGTTTAAGTTCAATGGATAAATCATAATATCTTGATTTCGTGTAAGTGTAATTGTTTGTGATTAATCAAGAACTAAGTACTCGGATTCCTAGAACGCGAGGTCGTTACTTGGTAATCAATCAATATAATCTTAATTCTAATTTCTTCTACTAAATCTCGATTGTAAACAACACCAAGAACGTATAGAGCGAAACTAGGTTAAACGATATGACAAATTACAAACAATCAAACAAACAACGTGATTATATTAATCTAAACGATTCGATAATCAATCCAAGTGCAAGAACAATAAACAAAAAGAGTATTGCAATAACCTTACAACCAAGAGAAATACTAGAAGTTTTAGTCACACATAATTGAAATCATCATACCAAGTTTAATCCGAAGTAATCCAAGATTATGATGTTAATCTTCAACTAGAAACACCCAAAATATTGTTCCAAGGCACCAAAATCACCCACACCAATTGTCTAGTTCGGAATATCATGAAAAGGATCTCAAAAGCCCATTATAACATCAAATTTGGAGTTGTAACCGTCACTAGCGTGCAGGCCTCACCGTAAGCTACGGTGGCCACCGTAGCTTACGGTGGCTTTGAAAACCACTACGGTAGGTTCTAACTGTTTACAGTTGGGAGCTACGGTGGAACCCTACCGTAGCACCGTAAGCTACGGTAGCCTCAGCTCCAACACACTTGATCTTCTTTGACTTGTTGACTTCCATCGCCAACTCTCGAGTCCTTTGCTCCTCTCCATCATAGTTCCCTTGAATCGCCATTTTTTGCACTTGTACCTACAAACGCACGACATAGTGTAGTAATCCAAATTCGTGAAATTAAACATAAACGCATACGTTTTAACGAGAAATACTACACTTAAGGGTGGTTCTACAATTCACCTGTCACATTCCCACGCTTCAATTTTGCTTGCCCTCAAGCAACTCATCAAACCAATTGTTTTTAGGACACCACCTCCACACAAACCACAAGCCCAACTCGATCAAGGTCCCGAGTCATACCCTATTCCCAAATAATCAGAGGTTTGCACTAGCGTACTTGATATTTTATTTTAAAACATAGAATTCTAGTCAACCTTAACATGCTTTCGGTCTTTACTCGCACATAACACACCGTCACTCATTAACTCACTTATCAGTGACCGTTCCAAATATCACAATCATACTCGATTCTCCTCGCATACGCTTGTACCACCGTCAAATCTCTACCTAATCGTGCTTTAACATAAAAGCAAATCAAGAGGTCTTAAACGGGTTGTAATGAAGCTAAGGGTAAAGGTGTGGAATGAGGATATTGGAAGTGGCTCAAATGATCCGACCCGGCTTGTTACATCAAAACTAAATTAAACAATAAAACACACTACTATATACATAACAGTTTTCATCACGAACTCGAACCACAAGGCTTTGAACAATGCCTCGACTTTTCCTTGTCTTTTTTTTTTCATCAATTTTTTTTTCATCAAACTTGCATAAACAATTAACTACTACTCTCTATTGATTACTGACAAAACAATTACAATTACAAAGAACAACCTACTAAGCCGGATCGTCTCACTAATACATCGGGGTTATATCAAATAAAAGAATAGGTCCAATAAAGTTTTCTAAAGGAACCAACCCCCCTCCCCTCTCATTATCCATGCTCATATATGTAATTTATGAGGCCCAACCCCCAAAACCCACACTCACACTCATCTGAGACGAGGTTTTAACCTAAGTGCCTCAATCACTTTTGCATTTATGCCAAGCTAAGGTCTTGAAGTGCATTGATGGCACAAGTTCTAACGGAGAATAACCATTTCGTCACCACTCTTCGTTTTCCCAATACCCTAGTGATTGTGGGCATGTTATGTGATTAGATAAACCGAAAGCATGCTAACCTTGCCTAGATTACTACTCGAACACACTTTTAACATAGCTAAGCAAACTTGTTTTTTAGGGGAATTATGACCATGACAGGGAACCAAACTTTGCCCCAACAATCTTACCACTTTTTCGGTGTTTTTCTTTCAATTTTTTTTATTTTATATATATATATATATATATATATATATATATTCATCCCTCCTTCCCACACTTGAGATACATTGTCCTCAATGTAGGGTATTTAGGGTAACAAAAACACCACCACAAGCACGACCCTTAAATTCCAACTTGTCATTACTCCACCCAACCTCCCAAGACCCAAACATAAACAGAAAAATATGATACAAAAATGTACAAGAGGACACTTGATTTGCTGCTGATGCAGCTCAATAATAACGTGGTTGTGGTGGTCCAAAGATGGACGTCATCACGTCCGTGAATTCACCGAAACCAAACGCCCCCTGATCCTCTCCACTAGCTTGACCTTTTCCTTGAGTTTGATGCGGGTTCACCCATTCGGAATGATGCAATGGCGGCATGGGATAATTCACCGTACCGTCGTATGGTGGCAATGTGGTGTAGTCGACGATCGGTGGGTCAGCCACCACAGGTTGACCAGAATGCCACGCTTCATGCATTCTCCTTTGACGGTCATCCTCATACCGATGATTAATTTCTCTTTGCCCAGCATAAGCGTGGGTCCGGTTCCACACTTCTTGGCGATCATACATTTGCTTTTGGGTCGTTCCATGCTCGCGCCCATGAAAGTTTGGTGATCAAATAATGTCTGAGTTGTCTCGGCCCAATTATAGTAGTGTGCTGGCCTGGTGTTGAATATTACATCCTGCATGCTGCCATGGTGTGCCCAATTTGGGTCAAATGTTTGCCTCGAATAATCAAATGGTAAGGCACTTCCCCGTCCCCGTCCTTGCGCACTTGAACTACCACCTACTCCTTCACTTTCCATCACGACCCGCTCACTTGGTTCATCATCATAATCATCCTCTCCACTCTCTCCCTCTTCATCATCACTCTCACTTTCAGCTTCTTCTCTCGGTTGCAAAGGTCGCGCATCAACCTTCAATGCTCTCCATCTCTGTCCCTCACTTTTCAACATATGGTACCTGTCACTTGCTCGGTATTCCCAACCAACCCCCAACTTCGTCACATCGAACGGCTTGTGTTTCTTCCCAACTCCAATATCATTATCTCCAATAACACCAAACCGCATCAACAATGCGGTAATCAACCGACAATGTGGAATAATCTTCCTACTCAATTATTCCGGCTTATCCAAATATTGTTAAGTACTAGATACCGGAATGAAACAAGTGGTCCTCCATGCATCAAAGAATATAGAATCGGGACATCGGGATACCGAACTTCTTGCATATCCCTCTTCTTGGCATGACATTGTGTAAACAAATGATGAGCAACATCTTTGGCTCAATCTTCAAATTCTTCCTCAATAACTTCCCATCATAAGTTTCGGGTAAAAACAATGCTTCCAACATCATTCTCCACGTTGGATGCCTGTCGGGTTGATAATACAAGTAATTCAAATCTGGATATACGTAGTTGCTTTGAGGCTTACTGTCAAATCATGCAATTTTCCTCAATGTTTCAAATGACATAGTGACCTCAATGTTGTTAAAGTTCCAACAAGCTTCATCCCCGAGGGTTTATTAAACGAAGGACATCTCAACGTTGCCATCCATTCTTCAATTTCATCGATGAAAACATACTTCTCGTTTCGATCATAACACCTGAGGGCTGCTTCCCAACCCAATGCCTTGGATCGATCAAAAACATCAAACGGGCCAAACTAACGTTCCGGGACCATTTTCTCAAAATAAATGCGTCGTACTTCTTTGTCAATATATTCATTTTCTCGTGAAACAACTCTGGTTGCCATCTCAAATCATGATCTGTTAGTGGTCCATGAGTCCAATCTGGTTTAACATACTCCACCTCTTCTTCCCATTCTTGTTGTTGTTCTAACCTCCACTTTTTTGCTTGTTTGGTAGCAGAGTTGCTAGAGGAACCCGCAATCCCTTTTCCTTTATCCTTAGCAGAACGTCCCATCTAAATAATGACACACATTAACCAAATCAGTATTCATCTCTATACACATTCCCACACTTGCTTGTTTCTAAGGTTGTGAATATATGAAAGTCATAAATCATTTTTCACAAAATTTTGACAACATTTCGTTTAAATATAGAATATATCCCATTTTCAACTTTTGTCAAACTATCATTTTCCATACCATATTCACAACCATAGCACAATTTCAAACTAACATCAAACTTTCTCACATTTAACAAGCAAGTGTAAGCAATGTACAACATATAATCTTAACTAATGAGTTTTGTAGCAAACGAGTGAAGAGAAACATACCTTTAAGCCGAATTAAACCCTCTAATCACTAGTCACTTGCAAAACCCACTTGTTGTTCGAAATTTTCGGACCAAAAACGTCCAAAATCGAACCCCAAAAAGTTAGGATTGATGAAAACCAAGCAAAGAATGTGATTCCTTGCGAAAATCTAGTCAATCTAGACCCGAAAATAGTTGATTTTGGTTAAGATTTGAAGAAGTTATGAATTGGGGATTAGGGTTTAGTAGAGAAGATATTAGGATGAAGATGATGAATGAATGAGGAGAAGAAGAAGGTAAATAAAAGATGTGGGTGGAGATTTTTCGGATTTATTAAAATATTTTTTTTTAAAAAAACTGCGGGAGCCCGTCGCTCTTTCACAACCACCGTAAGCTACGGTGGCTACCGTAGCTTATGGTAGGTCCTAGCGTGAGAAACTCAGCGTAAACAGAAGCTAGCCGGCGTAGGGATTATCAAGTCCACCGTAGCCTACGGTGGACACCGTACGCTACAGTGGCACCTGATGGAAAACTCTTTTTTTTTATCAAACAAAATCATGAAAAAGTAAATAAATAAAAAAAAACTAGAAATTACCCTATCCCTCATGAAAAACCCGAGTTGTCCTCAACACGGAGAAGAGATTCCTGAGAATTCCCCACACTTGATTTGGACCAAATTTGAACAAAAACTAAACTAAATTATATAACAAACCTGGACCGTTTAATTGGTTATTTCCTCAGGTGACCACAATAGGTAGCCCGCCTTGTCCACTTCACACATGTTAATATCCTTACCCTCCAAGTATGGTTTAAGTCGGTGTCCGTTCACAGTTTGTCTTACTTGATTTTGCAAATCTTCAATTTCCACATCACCAAACTTACCCACTCTTGTTATCACGTACGGGCCCATCCATTTGCTTTTCAATTTTCCGGGAAAAAGCTTAAGCCATGAATTATATAACCAAACCTTTTGCCCTTCTTTAAAAACCTGCTTCCTCAACTTGGCATCATGAACCCTTTTCAACTTATCTTTGTATGCCGATGCACATTCATATGCTTCATCCCTTATCTATTCCAAATCGGTGCTCGCACGAATTTTTCCTTCAAAACATCAAATGCTTGCAAACAATCATTAGTAAAATCAAATGCAACATCTTTTAGCAACAAATTGCATAAAGGTTTAGTAATCACACTAAAACCTTTAATAAACCGCCGGTAAAACCCGGCATGCCCCAAAAACGACCTTACCCCTTATACATTTTTCGGCGGTGGTAATGAAGAAATAACCTTAATTTTTTCTTTATCCACCTCCATTCCCCGACTTGAAACTACATGCCCCAACACAATACCCTCTTGTACCATGAAATGACTTTTCTCCCAACTTAAAACCAAATTAGTCTCGACGCAACGTTTTAAAACTTTTTCCAATTCATCAAGACATCTTTCAAAAGTTGACCCAAAAATAGAAAAGTCATCCATAAATACCTCAAGTGAATCCCCAACCATGTCAGAAAAAATACTCATCATACATCGTTGGAACGTGGCTGGGGCATTACACAATCCAAATGGCATTCGCCTAAAGGCAAAAGTGCCACATGTGAATGTGGTTTTGTGTTGGTCGTCGGGATGGATTGCAATTTGATTATATCCCGAGTACCCATCCAAAAAACAATAGAATTTTTTACCCGACAATTTTTCAATAATTTGGTCAATAAAAGGTAATGGAAAATGGTCTTTTAAAGTAGCCGCATTTAACTTCATATAATCAATGCACACTCGCTACCCGGTTACCGGTCGGGTGGCGATTTGTTTACAACTTTCATCTTTAATTACCCGAATGCCGGCTTTTGTTAGTCCCGGTGCTGATCGATACGAGATCCGCACGAGGTCTAGGAGTGCGGAATCCTCCTAGACTCGTTTATGGTGTATAGACGAAGAACACAAACACGTACACGATCAAATACACAAACAAATACAAGAATGGATAATCAAATCTGCAGATTCATATAATAATAAAACACGTTACATACCGTAACATAAACAGAAACACGACTGACCCGAGGTGAGCTCTACCTCGGGTCGTCTCACACGACTCTCACTCTCTTGCTCTCTCTTGACACTCAAACTGTAACACACACTCTCTGAATTACTGGATTTTTTCTACATAACCTAACACGACACATGTATATATAGACAATCTTCACGGGCTTGGGCTTCAGTAGGCGAAGTTGTTCATAACTTCGCCTAGGGCGAAGTTGTGATAACTTCGCCTAAGGCAGAAGTTGTTACAACTTCGCCGTTGGCGAAGTTGTTATAACTTCGCCTAGGCGAAGTTGTGCTAACTTCGCCTGTGACGATCCGCTGGTCAGAATTGCATAGCGACGGTCACAGAATGCACCAACAGTCTCCCCTTTGACCGTTGCTCTCAATTCTAACAAACACGAAAGATCATCTGTTACAAAACATGCACTAACAGACTCCCTCTTAACTGATGATCTTCTGTTTTGTTCATCAACCAGCCGTGTCTGAATCTGTCCTGTAGCTTCACAAATCTACCAATCACCCAGCGTCTTCCATATCAGATCTCCCCTTCAGTGTAAGCTTCTCCGACTATAACGATTGAGGTCTTTGAAATGCATGCATCCTCGTGCCAATAGATCATCTCAACCAATCACGTGAGTCCATCTGACTTCACCAACACATGAAGTTGGGCTTCCTCCACAACTTCACCAACTCGTCGGCATACGATAAGGTTTAATCTTCAACTACTCAACATCAGGTGATCAATTTCATCACAAAACCACCTTGACAGAATCTAACACATGACCATTAATTAATCCGAAGCATCTTCAATCACCAGGGATAACAATCAAGAACATAGACACTTTAATTCCCGGTTAAATCCAACTTGTTCCAGAATCTTCACTCGTATAAATAAGCATCACGTTTCAGGATCCAATTCTCGAACGCCTTGAAAATAACATAAATAATATGCTCTGACCGCAATCCAGTAATGACGAAAACCTTCAGTTCAATTTGACTTTCTTCGGTTGGTCAACCACGAACAACAACAATTTCATTGCCCACAAACACCCGAATATGTGTCAATATCCAGTTTCAAACAATATCCCATTCACAACCTCAACTCCAAATCCAGAGTTGACACGTATTTGTTCACACGTAAGACCAAGAGATAACAAGATCACTCGTTGACGGAACAACATCTTTGGTCTCACAATAATCGTGTACACCCGGCCATACAGACGAAAACTCCAAACAATAATTTTTTTTTTTTTTTTTTTTTTTTTTTTTTTTTTTTTTTTTTTTTTTTTAACTTCACCTGGCCATAACTTCGCCTGGCCATAACTTCGCCTGTTCATAACTTCGCCTGTTCATAACTTCGCCTGGCCATAACTTCGCCTGTTCATAACTTCGCCTGTTCATAACTTCGCCTGGCCATAACTTCGCCTGGCCATAACTTCGCCTAAACCCTAAAATTTAAGCGACAACTTCGCCTGAACCCAATAACTTCGCCTGCGGCGGCTGTTCGGCCGAAAACGCACAGAAACGTGCCAGAAACACCAAAAACGCAGATCTCGAACCATAGCGTAAGAGCCTAAGGCTCTGATACCACTTGTTAGTCCCGGTGCTGATCGATACGAGATCCGCACGAGGTCTAGGAGTGCGGAATCCTCCTAGACTCGTTTATGGTGTATAGACGAAGAACACAAACACGTACACGATCAAATACACAAACAAATACAAGAATGGATAATCAAATCTGCAGATTCATATAATAATAAAACACGTTACATACCGTAACATAAACAGAAACACGACTGACCCGAGGTGAGCTCTACCTCGGGTCGTCTCACACGACTCTCACTCTCTTGCTCTCTCTTGACACTCAAACTGTAACACACACTCTCTGAATTACTGGATTTTTTCTACATAACCTAACACGACACATGTATATATAGACAATCTTCACGGGCTTGGGCTTCAGTAGGCGAAGTTGTTCATAACTTCGCCTAGGGCGAAGTTGTGATAACTTCGCCTAAGGCAGAAGTTGTTACAACTTCGCCGTTGGCGAAGTTGTTATAACTTCGCCTAGGCGAAGTTGTGCTAACTTCGCCTGTGACGATCCGCTGGTCAGAATTGCATAGCGACGGTCACAGAATGCACCAACAGCTTTCTTTGGGACTACCTGTGTTAGACTTACCCATGCACTGTCTGAAATGAGATAGATGATTCCCGCATCCAACCATTTGATAACTTCCTTTTTCACCACCTCTCGCAAATTAGGAGTCAACCTTCTTTGAGTTTCCCAAGTAGGCTTTGCATCATCCGTGGTGATGATTTTGTGCATGACTATAGATGGAATAATACCCTTCAAATCGGCTATAATCCACCCAATCGCCGATTTGTGAGCCTTCAAAACGTCCAACAATCCCTCTTCTTGAGCCTCATTCAAGTTAGAGGCAATGATAACCGATAACGTCTCACCTTCTCCCAAAAATGCATACATGAGATGACTTGGCAATTCTTTCAATTCTACCTTGGGAGGACAAATC
This sequence comes from Bidens hawaiensis, assembly GCF_021521415.1. Lineage (NCBI taxonomy): Eukaryota > Viridiplantae > Streptophyta > Magnoliopsida > Asterales > Asteraceae > Bidens > Bidens hawaiensis. The sequence goes on from NW_027492444.1 coordinate 448,522, forward strand.
AATGAAGGTTTGGTATCAGAATTGATCTCTGTTGGTAGACTCTCAACCTGATGAGTCTATGGTGGTCTTCCGTTTTGCAATGCCAATATCTCTTGTTTCTTTTCCTCTAACTCCAATGCACAAATGTGAACCTGTTCAGAATCATCACAAACACAAACATCCAACATACCTTCCTCATACTCGTGTGGTACACACCCATTTATGATATCTGCCATAAAACATTCTTCACTAGCCAATGAATTAGCAACATTAGTAAACACATTTAAACGCATTTTTCTATTTCCAAAGGCCATGTCAACTGTACCAAACAGACAGTCAATAATAGCATGAGCAGTATTTAAAAATGGTCGACCCAAAATAACGTTTTGTTGTTGTGTTAGGTCAATTGACGAGTAATCCAGAACCAAAAAGTCAACAGGATAATAAAATTCCTCTACTTTAACAATAACATCCCGCACAATCCCGCGAGGAAGTTTGTGAGACAAATCAGCTAATACAAATGTGGTCTCAACTCGTTTAAGTGGACCAAAATCGTATTGGTCATACAAACCCCCCGGTAGGATACTCACACCCGCTCCAAGATCCAATAGTGCCCGTGACATTTGAAAGTCACCCACTTGAATGTTAATCAAGGGCGCTCCCGGGTCTTGAAGCTTAGGTGGAAGATTACCGTTTAGAATTGCACTCACTCGTTCAGTTAAATCAACCCGTTTAGGAACCTTTTGTTGTCTTTTCCGAGTACACAATTGTTTTAAAATTTTTCATATGCGGGTAATTGTTTTATTGCCTCAAGTAAAGGAAGATTAACTTTAACCTGTTTTAAATACCTCCCACATCTCCTCCTTTTGAGGACCTCGTTTTAAAATCACGTTTTTCTTACCCGGATCGATCAAAGCCTAAAGAAATGGAATTGGAACCTCTTCCACTTCCTTACTTTTATCATTTAAAATTTCATTTTGATCTGACTCTTTGCTTGAAAACGTGGATGGCTTAAGGGGTTGAATGGGTGAAGATTCTTCATCTTCACTTTCTACTTCCGTCACATCCTCTACCACACCTTCAACTAATTCCGGTGTAGTATTGATTTTAAACTCCTTACCACTTCTTAAAACGCTTACCTGTTTAATCGGCACATTGAGAGAAGTAGTGTGAGTAGGGTTCACCTTGGCGTCACTTGGGAGTTGACCTTTGTTCTTCTTCAAATTGGATACCTCAGTTGCAAGTTGGCCCATTTGAGTTTTTAATTATTGAATGGCCTTGTCACGAATTTCATCCTTTTATACACGAGCTTCATCCAACTGATTCCTCTTTTGCATCTCTTGTTGCATCATCTTTAGCATGTCCATCACTTCATTCCCACTTCATGAACTTTGGCCCGAAGATCCACCTTGATTACCACCCGTTACTTAAAATTGACCTTGATTTCCTTGGTTAAAGTATTGTTGACGGGGAATAAAGGTGGTTTGAGAAGTCCCTTGGAAATTCGGATTGAGTTGAGTTGCTTGATTTCCATAACGGAAATTTGGATGATTTCTCAACCCGGGATGGTAAGTGTTTGAGTTCATGTTGAAATTCCGATTACCACCCCCTTAACCTTGAAGTGCATTTACCTCTTCAACTTGTGCTTGACCTATCGTACACACATCAGCCCCATGACCCAACTCATTACAATTGGTACAAACATCAATTCTTTGATTAGTAGTTTGTACCCCCACATCTTCCACGGCATGAACTTGCGGTCTTCCAATTGCCGGTCTCGCTCTTCTTGTAGTTTGAGATTTTCTCTTTGAAGTGACCGACATTTGCTCCAAAAATGCCCAATCATCTTGTTCATAATTGGTACTGAATGTACCATTTGTGATTGACATTAAATCCCTCTCATCTTCCGCATTCAACCCTTCATGAAAAGCATTTAACAACTCCCAAAGAGCTATACCATGGTGTGGACAATTCTTAATCATCATGTTGAACCTCTCGAATGCTTCATGAAATATTTCACCTAATTGTTGTTGGAAAGACCTCAAACTTCATCTCGCATCATTAGTCTTTTGGGCCGTGTAAAACTCTTCTAAGAACCTTTGTTGCATTTCGGCCCAAGTGTAAATTGATGCGGATGGCAATGTGTAGAACCATCTTTTCGCCTTATCCTCCAACGAAAATTGAAACAAAACCAATTTCACCTCATCTGGTGAGAAACCTTGACCCCCAATCGTGGTTCAAATAGAGTCATATGCCTCCAAATGAAAATAGGGTTCTTCCATTGCAAGACCCTTGTACTTTGGTAAACTTTGAAGTGCATTAGTTTTCACCTCAAATGTTCTTCCATTTTGGTTTTGAGGGATAACCACCGGAGATGGGTTATTGGTGAAAATTGGTCGAAAATGAGCCTCTATTCCCCTAACCATTTCCCTTGCATGTCTTCTTGGTACCCCCAATGGTACTCTTGGTTGACCCATTTGTCGGTAAACGGGCCTTTGTTGCATATTCTGTTGAACTTCTGGTTAAGGATTTGGTTGTTGGAATTGAGGTTTTTGATAATGCGGTTGTTGTGGAACTTGTTGCAATGGTTGTGGTTGTTGTATTTGATTGACATGTGGTCCACCCCATTGCTGCACTTGTTGTTACGGTTGAAAGTCGGATCCATACCCAAACTGCCCTTGAATCCTCAACTGACTCCCATCAACCCCACTTGAATAACCTTCTTCAAATTCTTCATACCGTTCATTGCCATCACCATACCGTGGCCCACCAAACAAATGCGGGCCCGATCTTTGACCCGGTGAAGTATGGATTATGGGTGGGTCTTGGGTAAACGTGTATGGTTGTTGATAAGGTGGATTTCGTTGAGATTGGAAGGATGATTGTTGTGGTGAGTTTGATGATTGTCCTTGAATAGCCATGAAATTTGTCAAGGGTGGGAGGTTAGCTGGTGGCTGAAAGCTAAACGCAGCTGAAGTAGGTTCACTTGTGGAATTGGTGGTGGTAATGGGTACAGTAGATGGTGGGTTTGGTGAATTAATGGGTGGTGGTATCGACGGTACGGTTTGTTCTGAAGCCATGATTGTGGTGTCAGTTGCTCGACTTTTTGTGCTTGGAGACCCAATAACCTTGTTTTCCCTCTGTAGAATCCGGTTCTGACAAAAGGTTCTCTCGATTTCAGGATCAAACGCTAACGGCGATGAAGACCGAGAGCGTCTTGTATGCATGTACCTGTAAGTACCTGCACACTAGCACAACCCGCGTAAAACTGACAATAACAATTTAAACAAAAACTACAAAAATAACACACGTTGCACACTACTCCTTGGCAACGGCGCCAAAATTTGACACGATGTCGAAGACTCGTGCAAAAATAAACCAAATACAACTAATTAGATAGTGGTAAATGGGTGTCGAACACGAAGAGTTTGTGGAATATGCGTTACTGAGTAGCTTATAATTAAACTAATATAAATGTAAATGACATGAAGTAATTTTCAAGTTGGTTTTTTGATTAGATTTTAAGAACTAAATTAGCTAATACGAAAGTTGTAAACAATTGATTAAATGAGCATTCCTCTTGGAGTTCAGTTATTACGCAACTCTTTTGTTTAAGTTCAATGGATAAATCATAATATCTTGATTTCGTGTAAGTGTAATTGTTTGTGATTAATCAAGAACTAAGTACTCGGATTCCTAGAACGCGAGGTCGTTACTTGGTAATCAATCAATATAATCTTAACTCTAATTTCTTCTACTAAATCTCTATTGTCAACAACACCAAGAACGTATAGAACGAAACTAGGTTAAACGATAAGACAAATTACAAACAATCAAACAAACAACGTGATTATATTAATCTAAACGATTCGATAATCAATCCAAGTGCAAGAACAATAAACAAAAAGAGTATTGCAATAACCTTACAACCAAGAGAAATACTAGAAGTTTTAGCCACACACAATTGAAATCATCATACCAAGTTTAATCCGAAGTAATCCAAGATTATGATGTTAATCTTCAATTAGAAACACCCAAAATATTGTTCCAAGGCATCAAAATCACCCACACCAATTGTCTAGTTCGGAATATCATGAAAATGATCTCAAAAGCCCATTATAACATCAAATTTGGAGTTGTAACCATCACGAGCGTGCAGGCCCTACCGTAAGCTACGGTGGCCACCGTAGCTTACGGTGGCTTTGAAAACCACTACGGTAGGTTCTAACTGTTTACGGTAGGGAGCTACGGTGGAACCCTACCGTAGCTTACGGTGGCTACCGTAAGCTACAGTAGCCGCAGCTCCAACACACTTAATCTTCTTTGACTTGCTGACTGCCATCGCCAACTCTCGAGTCCTTTGCTCCTTTCCATCATAGTTCACTTGAATCGCCATTTTTAGCACTTGTACCTACAAACGCACGACATAGTGTAGTAATCCAAATTCGTGAAATTAAACATAAACGCATACGTTTTAACGAGAAATACTACAGTTAAGGGTGGTTCTACAATCCACCCATCAGTTACTATGCAGATCCAATTCTTAAATTGATTGATATCTATCTTCATCATTCTCCGGCGGGCAAAATTTTACCCTTCTGTCAGTTGACCACGCGTTGACCCGTCAAAAAAGTATTGTAATGACAATTTTACCCTAAGCTTTCTGTTGACTAGTTGACCTTCAATAATACGGGGACCCAAATCATTATTTTCACTAAAATAATGTGCCAAAATAATGTAAAGGTTTGGGTTGAACCTATGGGTGTCCAAAATACCCGAACCTAATTAACACGACTCGAACCCGAATAAGCTAATTAGGGCCAAGTTAAATAGGTCAAAAAGTCTTAATCGGGTTATTCGGGTCAACCCGACAAACCCGCATTACAGTTAGTGTCGGGTTTCGGGTTAACCAGAATAACCCGAAATCATTTAACTTAACCTAGAAACTTGCTTATTAAACTTTCATATATAATGCTTAAATAGTTTAACTTAACCTACAAAAGCCTCGAAATAGTTTAACTGAAGCTAGCAACTTGCCGAAATTGTTGAACTTAACCTACAAATGAACCTACTGATTAAACTTTCGTTTATAATGCTTAGATGATCTTCATAGTTGAAGAGGTAGGTCCCAGCAGAGCCCAGTTGGTCCCGCAAGACTCACCTTGAACAGGGACGTCTGCGCAAAGGCCATCTGCTCCCGCAGGACCCACCATGCTCAGAGAACCTTACGCGCAGTACGCAAGCTGTACACGCAGGGAAAGCCTCCCAATGGTGAAGTACCCCGCCTGTTCCCGCAGTTGCGGATACAAGCCATCAGGGAAGGCTACCCGCAGACAGCAGGGCTACACGCACAAGACAATAGCTACTTCAGTAGTCACATGAAGGAATGAGCAAGGCGGGAACAATCCCGCCAAAATGAGCCAGTCCGTATGATTCTGAAAGATCTTTTGTACTATACCTACCAAGGTATGGATAGGACAGACAATCTGACCAGAACAGCCCATGAGCCAATCACAGGGTGACAGCTCACCGACAACAGTACGAGGAGGAGCACCCTCTAGTACTGTTTGTCACTATTAGCCGCTGCCTACTCACCAACTCTTACTGAGGGGCATGCGCAGCCTACAGTTGGTAGAATAGTGTTACTGTTGGCCGTAACCTATTCACCAACCAGCATGGCCTGCGTATAATCCACAGTAGGTGGGACGTGCATAATCTACAGTTGGTGGAATAGTGCAGCCGACTTTGTTACTGTTGGCCGTAATCTATCCACCAACCAGTATGGCCTGTGCATAGTCCACTGTTGGTAGAACAGGAATACTATTCAGCCGGCTGTACCTTCAAGGAAACCTACATTCGGCTATAAATACTCCAACATCTTGGAATGGTAAGGGCATCTGATATCTCAATCTTATCTAGCAATCTCTTAATATACTCTTATATTCAGAGCAACCTAGTCTGATTCTCACGCCGGAGGGTGGTCACAAGGAGGAACCCCCCCCCCCTTCTCAGTGACGAGCTTACGGTGTCTGTTTTGCAGGTCTCCTGAAGAACAATCTTCTCAGCTAGATCTCATCCGTGGGAAACATTACTTAACCCCCAGATTATCTATAATCTGTCCAGGGTTCACCTAGTGTTTCTTCATTGGCGCCATCCGTGCATAAAAGCTAGAACTATTTTAGTTTTTTCAAAATTTCTGAAGAAATGGTTAACGTTACTTCGGTCCAAAGGCCAGTAACCGACCATGAAACCCCGGTAACCACAACCCCAGCAACTGGGAGGAACACCGGCGGTTACACAAATCTTACGAACACTACCCCGACTACCCAAGCCGGGGCAAGTGCAGTAAATATTCCACTGGGGTTCACTGACACCCAGTTGGAAAAACGAACAAGGGCCCCTCGCCAAACACTAGATCAAGTGAAGGCGTGGGCCGAGGCACGTCAAAGAGAATTCCAAGCCGAATTGGATGAACGCTTGCGTTCAGCCCAACAGGCTGACGAATTCGGCAGTACTCGCCAACACCTCAATATGAGCAGTGAGTGCGATTACTCAGACGACGAGAGGGAGTCCGATACCGACGCAAACCCTCGCCATAAGGCGAGAGGGAAGCGTAAGGAGACGGACGTCCAACCAAAAAGGAATTTTGGGGAAGCTTTTAAACCAACTGCGGAGAGAAACCCGCGTGACTTCTCCAAAACCTTTAGACCAACTGCTACAAATGCAGGAAAGTCAAAATTCGCAAGGGACATTGCGGAAGCAATCGCCCCGAGAAGTGCCAAACAGATGTCCAACATTGGCACTTATGATGGTCTATCCGACCCAGACGACCATTTGAACAGGTTCATTGCGGGGGCTACCGTCAGCAACTGGACGGAACCCACGTGGTGCTACATGTTCCAGATGACTCTGGTCGGAGCGGCCAGGGCATGGTTCGATCGTTTACCGATCCACCACATATATGACTGGGCGGACTTTCAGAACAAGTTCAGTCAGCACTTCAGCCAACAGAGGAAGTACACTGAAGAGCAGTGGACGATCCTCAACTGCGTGAGAGAGGAGGATGAATCTTTACTAGACTTCATCACCCGCTTCAACTCCAAAAAGCTAAGTCTCGGCAACATAAGTGAGGATCTGGTTCGCGCCGCTTTCATCCAAGGCGCCGAATACCCAGAACTTATCCGCACATTGACGGGTAAGGATGGCATGCCATCAACATGGGATGCCATCATGACGGCGGCAAAGCGCTTTGCCGAGACAGAAAAGCAACTGGGAAGGGATCTTCCCCAGAGTACATACCTCTACACGCAGAGGACAAGAGAGAACAACGTTAGGACCGCCCGGCAGAACAAAAAGAGGCGGCTAGGTATTTGGCAGTCAAGGGTAAACTTTGACACCTCATCCAGCTCTCGCCCTCTTGTTGGCGAAAGGGACAACACACACCCTTCAAACCGAAAACACCGGTGGACGCCACTCACCAAGAGCGTCACGGAGATATTTGCCACGGAAAAATTGCCATGGCCAAAAGCCCCATTGATCCGGCAGAAACCTAATGCGGATCAAAGCAGATCCTGTGATTTCCACGGGACAAAGGGTCATGGTACTGAAGAGGGCACATCCTTGAAGGATATTGTTGAGACATTTGTCAAGGATGGAAGACTTGCACATCTCGTGGCATCAATCAAGAAGGGAGGAAGGAATGACAACCGGTACAGAGGTAACGGACGAAAGCCCGTTGACATCAGCATCAACATGGTTCATGGCAAGGTCAGAGGAAGAAAAAGACGAGTGACAGAACCATGCGCGTGGAAGGAAGCTGAGGTGCGCTTCCCGCGAGTGCCAGGAGGCCCCAGCAAAGAAGGCCCCATCGTCATCAGAAGCCAGCTGGGGCAATACATCACTTCCCGCACTCTTGCTGACAACGGCGCTTCGTCGACAGTGATGTACAGGCAGTTCTTTGATAAGCTGGATGATGAAGACAAAGAACGCTTGGAAACGGTCTACGCTTCAATGGAAGGGTTTGACGGCAGTACAGAAACCCCCCTGGGTATCCTATCTTTCCCCGTTACTCTTACCGATGGGAATCATTCACGCACAGAAGACGTGGATTTTGTCGTGATGAAAAAGCCACACCACACGTACGACATCCTATTCGGAAGAGACGGGATGGCAAGATTCAACGCCGTGGTATCTTCAGTCCACGGCATGATGGGATGGCCAACAGCTGAGGGTGTAGCGATGATCACTGGCATTCCCCAGGTATGCATCGCATCTGTCTCATCTAAACCCAAACCGAAAATGGCTAAACCAACCATCACCGAACCGGAAAAATGGGCCTTCAATGGCAAATACCCCGACCAAGCCGTTACCATTGGACCAACAATCGTTGATCCCACCCGCACCCTACTCAAACGCTTACTGCAGAAAAACGCTGACATCTTTGCGTGGGCACCAGCTGACATGACTGGTGTACCCCGAAGTACGGCGGAGCATAAGCTCAAGTGCGATCCGGCTGTTACGCCAGTCGTACAAAAGCGCAGAGTAATGGGGCCTGAACAAACTAACGCGTGTAGAACCCAAGTCAAGGAACTCCTTGACGCAGGCATCGTACGCGTTAGTAGATATCAAACATGGGTTGCAAATCCCGTAATGGTACCGAAGAATGACAAACAATGGCGCATGTGCATAGATTTCAAAGATTTGAACAAAGCATGCCCCAAAGATTGTTATCCGTTACCAGAAATTGATCTTAAGGTGGATTCGTTGGCACCATTTCGCCTTAAATGCTTCTTGGATGCGTATAAGGGGTACCATCAAATCCACATGGCCGTAGATGACCAGGACAAAACCGCATTTCGGACGCCCGATGGTACATTTTGTTATAAAATGATGCCATTCGGACTTAAGAATGCAGGGTCCACGTACCAACGACTAATGGACAAAGAGTTTCATGCCCAAATCGGGAGAAACTTGGAAGTCTATATGGATGATTTGGTCATCAAAAGCCCCGAGCCAGAAGCGATGTTGAAAGACATTGAAGAAACTTTCAACACGCTCAGAAAGATAAACATGAAGCTCAACCCGAGCAAGTGTTCATTTGGGATGGAAGAAGGGAAGTTCTTGGGAGTCATTGTTACTAAAGATGGCTTCAGAGAGAACCCTGAAAAGGTCGAAGCCATTGTTAAAATGGAATCACCTACCACCATCAAACAGGCTCAGACACTGAATGGACGACTAGTCGCACTTAATCGCTTTTTGGCAAACCATGCGGATAAGTCATTTCCTTTCGTGTCAACATTGAGAAACTGCTTAAAGAAAACGCACTTCCGCTGGACACCAGAAGCGGAAGCAGCTTTTCAGGAGATTCGGTCACGCCTGATCGAACTCCCAACACTTACAGCACCACAAGCGGGAGAGGAGTTAATCCTATACCTTTCCGCAACAGATAGAGCAACCGGGGCAGTCCTGCTAATAGAACGAAAAGGCATCCAGATGCCAATCTATTATGTTAGCCGTGTACTAACAGACGTAGAAACCCGGTACTCTACCCTCGAAAAATTGGTCTTAGCACTTATACACGCTTCACGCAGGTTAAGACGATATTTCCAGGGCCACCCAATCACCATTCTCACCAACTTCAAACTCTCAAACGTTCTAGGCAAACCCGAATTATCGGGACGTCTAGCCAAATGGGCAATTGAATTGGGAGAATATGCAATTAAGTACAAGCCAAGACCAGCCATAAAAGGCCAGGTCCTGGCCGATTTTATTGCAGAAGTCCCCGCTTCGCGGGAGAAAGAGTGCCAGGAGGAGGCTCAACCCTCCCCAGCACAGGACATCAATGATGTCTGGCGACTCTACACTGATGGAGCAGCCAGTAACGAGGGTTCAGGCGCAGGGTTAAAATTAACCAACCCAGCAGGCCAAGAATATACTTACGCTATTCGGTTGGATTTTCCAAGTACGAATAACGAAGCCGAATATGAAGCATTCTTGGCCGGATTGAGAATTGCGCGTAAGATGGGAGTGAAAAACTTGGAAGCCCACGTGGATTCCATGCTGGTGGCCAACCAAATAAATGGGACGTACACGGCTGTGAACGACACAATGGCCCTGTACCTCGCCCAGGCAAAAACCCTTATGCGTGATTTTAATGATTGTAAAGTCATACACGTCAAGCGCAGCGAAAACAAATCTGCGGATGCGTTAAGCAAGCTTGCATCACTAGCCTTCACCCACTTGGGAAAGGACATCCACATTGAACTCCTCGAAGCACCATCAGTCCCGCACAAGGAAATTTGCGTCATCCAAACCGGTACAGAAACGTGGATGACACCAATAATAAATTACCTTGCAGCAGGAACACTACCAGAGTCAAAAACATAGGCAAGAAAACTACGCTGTAAAGCACTGAATTATCAACTCGTCAATGACATCCTTTACAGACGTAACTTTCTTGGCCCACTCTTAAGATGCGTGGACAACCAAGATGCTGACTACCTCCTAAGGGAAGTACACGAAGGCATCTGTGGAGTACACGCAGGTCCCCGCGCTGTTGTAGCCAAGCTAAACAACGCGGGATACTTTTGGCCGGGGATGCATACGGATGCACTGGCATACATCAGAAAATGCAGGTCTTGCCAGCTTTACGCACCCAACACGCACCGCCCGAAGAATGAACTGGTTCCAGTCACTTCTTCATGGCCATTTCAGAAGTGGGCCATCGATGTGACAGGCCCATTTCCTACAGCAGCAGGAAATGTTCAGTTCCTAGTGGTAGCCATCGACTACTTCACCAAGTGGATAGAAGCAAAACCTTTAGCCCAAACAACCGCGAAACATATCAAAAAATTTATTTGGGACTTTATTATTTGTCGTTTTGGACTTCCACAGAATTTGGTGAGCGATAACGGCACCAACTTTGCTGACAAGAAGCTACAACAGTGGCTAAAAGAACTTCAAATCACCCACACCTTTACCTCAGTGGCACACCCGCAAGGTAATGGTGAGGTGGAAAGAGCAAATAAGAGCATTGTCGAAGGCATCAAGAAGAGACTATCAGAACACAGATCCGGCTGGGTGGACGAGCTTCCGCACGTCCTTTGGGCAAACAGAACGCTGAAGAAGGCCAGTACGGGAGAAACCCCGTTCAGCCTCACTTATGGCACTGAAGCCATGGTCCCGGTCGAAATTGGTCTACCCTCACCAAGGGTCTTGAGTCAGCCAGAAGACAATGATGCGGAAAGACGGTTGGATCTTATGCTAACCGAGGAACGTAGAGACTTAGCCGCAGTGCGTGAAGAGAACTACAAACGACAAATGCAAAAGTACTACAACACGCGGGTAAAACTCTGCAACTTCAATATAGGAGACTACATACTGCGTAACAACGAGGCTTCAAACCAAGAGCGCCCGGGAAAGCTGGCCCCGGTCTGGGAAGGGCCATACATTATCAAAGAAGTCCTGGGAAAGGGCGCATACCGGCTCGAAAGGCTCGATGGCACTCCCATCCCAAGAACATGGAATGGAGCTCAATTACGCAAATGTTATATGTAGATCAATTCCAAAACTTGTAAAGAAAAGGCCTAGAGCCACTTCTAATGGAAATGATTCTCCTTTCATAATGTGTTTACCTTTATACTTATGAACTTCCCACTGGTGCCGGTATTTACCGCATAAACGGGAAGAAGTAAGTCGTTACGTGTGGAAGGCGGCAAAACCCGCATAAACACAACGTTAAAAATAGGAGAAACCTACACGCAGGTCAGATGTAAGTAAAGTTTAGCCATCCTTGTAAGTGCAAGTGACGGTCTTACCCGCACAATCACGAACAAGGAAGCAAAACTTCAACCTATCATCTACCACGTTCAAAGGTTATCCTAAAAAAAAAAAAAAAAAAAAAAAAAAAAAAAAAAAAGATAAGGAAAACCTACACGCAGGTCAGATATGGGTAAAGTTTAGCCATCCTACTAAGTGCAAGTGACGGTCATACCCGCACAATCACGAAAGAGGAAGCAAAACTTCACACCTATTATTTACCACGTTCAAAGGTTAACTTATCCTCAAAGATAAGGTAAACCTACACGCAGGTCAGATGGTAAAGTTTAGCCATCCTACTACGTGCAAGTGACGGTCCTACCCGCACAATCACGGAAGAGGAAGCAAAACTTCACACCTATCTACCACGTTCAAAGGTTAACTTATTCTAAACACTTGGAAAATTGCTAATTTAAACTAAAGTATGTAAGTCATATAACGTTTATAAAGCAAGGAATCCAATGAATCAAGCGGTCTTAGCCGCACAAAGATTTACATTTCATAAATATTCGTTACAAGAATGGCCGGGTAACTACCCGCCTACAAGAAAGTAAATCTATACAAACTAAATCTATCCTAGCAGCGGGAAGGGATCTTCAGGATCAGGCTTCAGGGCCACTTCCACTTGGACCAGCGCCGTCAGTAGAGCGTGGCTGTTCAAGGAAAGCCTTAAGGATAGGCAGCCCATCATCAGCAGCAGCAATTTCATTCACCTTCTCCACCACCGGATGCGGGAAGGCGGCGTATTGATTTACTGCTTGGTCATATATGGCTTCAGTATCTACATTGTACAAAGGGAAGTTGGATGGCGGGACGCCTTTCTCAACAAACCCTAGACCAAGCAGGAAGCCGACCCGTTCCCCATCCTCGTGAGAAGCGTTGAGGGCTGCGCTCATTGCATCGTCGTAAGATGTCTCTGAGAAGACCCGATGCACAACCTACATAAGAAAATATACAAGTGTCAACACCCTATTTACAAAGAAAAGCGTGAAGACATGAAGATAGACTTACCTGAGACAACGCTTCTCGAAGAAGCCATTCCTTGGCAACCAGAGCTTCTTGAAGGGCGGCTTGAGCTTGGGTGCAGGCGCGTTCGGCTTCGCTTTTGTTAAGGTTGGCAAGTAGAACTTCCTTTGCGGCAGCCTCTTCGACGCCCTTAAGCTTCCGCTCGGTATGGTCAAGCACGCCCCTCTGGTCCAAGATCTCCTGGAGCTTCTTGGCATCTTCCATCGCCAAGGCATCATGAGCACGTTGGAGAGCCTCTAATTTGGCCTTGAGCTCCTCATTCTCCACGCGTAAAGGCTCAGCAACGGCTTCAGCCTTGGTGGCCCTCTCGGTTGCGTTCCTCGCAGTCTCCTTAGCCAGGCGAAGCTGTTCGTTAACAGCTTGGGCAGCCTTGGAGCGGGCCTCGAGTCGCGCTTGAACCTCAACCTCGAGGGCCTTGAAGGCCTTCTCCTTCTCCGCAGCAGCTGCGGACAGCTTTTGGTTCTCCTCCCGAAGAGCCCGCGCTTGAGATACTTCCTTGGCGCGAGCTGCTTTCAACTTGTCGTTTTCACGACAAAGCAGCTCGACGCGCGGCTGCATCCGGGCTTGGAGAACCCGAAGCTCGTTGGTTAGCCTACCCTCCTGGTAGCTAGCCATGGCTTCCCCCAACGCACCATGGGGAGCAGCGTGGCGAGCTTATTCCACGCACTCCACAGGGGTACGAAGGGTTGTTCCTCGGCGTATGTTCCATCGCGGAACATACACTTCATTGGAATCCGACACTGCAGAAAACAAAAAGCAGTTAGGAAAAGATGATAAAAAATATGTAGAAAAATGGGCCAAAAGAACCCTACGCACCTGTAGGGTCAATTACAGGCCGATAGCCGCCGAACCCATCACCTGAACCCAATGGAAATCCATCCAAGAGGTCAGGCAGATGGGAAGGTGGCGGAGAGATGCGAGAAGCCCCACGCGTACCTGATGGGCCGGCCGTCGTTGCCGGTGGCGGAGGCATAGTAGCGGCCGCCGTGGTCGCCGTCGCGGTCGCCGCCGCAGAATCTGCGGCAATCGTAACCGCCGGCTCGGTGAAAGATGCTGTAAAAATTGCACTTACCACCGGCGGCGACGTCATCTCGGCTGGAACAGTCGGCTCAAAGGAGTGAGCAACTGAACCAGCGGAAGCAGGCGCAGGCGCCTGGGTCGACGCCTCAGGTAGGCTGACCAAGCCTACCGTCATTGGCGGAGAGGTAATACTCGGCCCCTGACCCTGGAATGCGCCAACATCCACGCCTGCGTAAAGAAGAAAAGTGTTAAAAGACGGATTAAACTACGAAGATAAAAGCTAAGAGAGTTGTACTTACGGGTTTTCTTGAGCTTGAACGTACGGACGGGCGGGGACGAACCCGATGGAGCCGGTCTCTTGATGCCGGTCACCGTCGTCGTCATTGGTTCTCCGGAGGTAACAGTCGTAGCCTCCGGAACAGTGGTCTTCTCACCACCGGGGTTCCCCGCCACCTCTTCACTATCTGACTCAGTGTCAGATAGGAGCACTGGATCGGCTGTGGAGGCCGCCTTCTCCTTCCCTTTCCCGCCGGCAGCCCTCTTCTTCCGCACTAACGGAGGACCATCTGCGGATTCCTCAGAAGAAGACAGGATGTCAGGAATTCCAGCAGCGGGTACAGCACTGAGGGGTGGAGGAGAGAATAACGCCTTACCTGGCCGCCGGTGGCTCAGGATCTCGTGGCCCAGCGGATAGACCTCCACAAACCGATCCGCTGTTTGCTCCAGGATGGGCAACTCGTTCTCGTCAAGAGCACGAGTACCCACCCGCACTGAACCGTCAGCTTCCCGCGGGTACAGGAGCGACTCCAAATTGTTCCCCTCTGAAAGAAAAGAAACAGTTAGAAGATAAACTCATATCAGCAAGAAAGACAAGACATACCATAAGGAGTAGAGTTCAAACCGTATTCGAGAAGGATGGGAACCTGAGACGCCTCCTTCCATACCCGGCTCATCCCCAGCATCACCATCCCGGACTCCGCAAACCGGTAAACCGGAGATTGGACCCGGGATATCTTCGCAAACCATTCCGCCTCCTGGTAGTTGGTGGCGTGGTGGCTCAGAATTGCTTGGCCATTTTTAAACTTCATGGCAATGGGGATGGCGCGGGCAGAAATGTAGAAGAACTCCCGCTTCCACGATCGGAGACTGCGCTCGGTCGCGCAAATCTTCAAACCCTTGATCCGGGTTGTCAGGGTGTACCACCCCTGGATGCACCTCCAAGTATAGAAGGTCATCAGGCGGTCCACATAGGGCTCAATGCCCAAAATCCGGCACACCCACTCGAAATGGCGAATCTTGGCGATCGCCATGGGGTGCAACTCGGTCAGATGAACACCGTGTCTCTCAAGGACACGGTAAACAAACTTTGTCAATGGGAACCTAAGATTCCCATAGACAAAGAATGCTGCATAAACCCCGATCTTGCCTCTGGGGGCATCGTACACGGTCTGATGGGGTTCAGGAAACTCAGGCTCGAAAGGATCGAGCATGAACTTCCTAACAACATACCGGTACTGATCGCCGGGCAGAGCACACTGGCACTCACCAGCAGTACTCTTATCATCGGCCGAAGACTCAAGATCACGAGAAGACATTTTGCAGAAAGAAAGCGATTTCGGGAAAATGCTTGCCTGAAAAGGGGAGTATTTGCCGGAAATCGCTAAGAAGAAGAAGAGAAGGGTGAAGGTGTGGATTGCAAAGAGCCCTCTCCCCCTTTATATACTAATCGCAATTAATGCGATGAATTTAATGCGGAGGAGAGAGAAATCGAAGGTGCAATGAAACTATGACACGTGGCAAAAAGCAGGCTGGCAACAGCTGTTGACAGGACGCGTACCATTAATTTCGCGGCCACGCGCCCGAAAAATCGCGCCCACGCGCCTGAAAAAGCGTCTGGAATGACCATGTACTGTCACGTCACCATAACTTCCTGCACGTCCTGACACAGTCAGAAGAAACCGTCGCACGACGTTTCAGATGTTTGGACTGTTCCTATCTTTCCACCAACTCTTCGAATTTCGAATTTCAAAATTCAAAATTCAAAAAAAGATTCAAATGTAAGCGGGAAAATACCCCTTACCTTGGCAACCAAGTAACCGTAAGACGGATGCGGGTACAGTGTTAAGGCAAAACCCTTCACATACCTAGCACCCGCAGGGAATTGAACCCAAGAATAACTTGGCAACCAAGTAACCGTAAGACGGATGCGGGTACAGTGTTAAGGCAAAACCCTTCACATACCTAGCACCCGCAGGGAATTGAAGCCAAGAATAACTTGGCAACCAAGTAACCATAAGACGGATGCGGGTACAGTGTTAAGGCAAAACCCTTCACATACCTAGCAC
Organism: Bidens hawaiensis; assembly: GCF_021521415.1. Lineage (NCBI taxonomy): Eukaryota > Viridiplantae > Streptophyta > Magnoliopsida > Asterales > Asteraceae > Bidens > Bidens hawaiensis. The sequence goes on from NW_027492444.1 coordinate 464,709, forward strand.
CCGCAGGGAATTGAAGCCAAGAATAACTTGGCAACCAAGTAACCATAAGACGGATGCGGGTACAGTGTTAAGGCAAAACCCTTCACATACCTAGCACCCGCAGGGAATTGACGCCAGGGGTACCTTGAAAGTAAAGTAACTGTAAGACGAGCGCGGGTACAGTGTTAAGGCAAAACCCTTCACATACCTAGCGCTCCGCAGGGAATTGAAACCAAGAAGGATCTTCTGGGCAATGCTTGTGGAAACGGAAATAACATCCCCGCATAGCGGGAACGTCGAGAACTACATTGTTTGAGGCTCCAAGATGGAATTGGTGGTTTTAACATAATTGATCACTATGTTCAAAACTACCAAAACCTCAGGGAGAATCCACACAAGTAGTACTCAACGCTCCTGACTTGCGAGGAGGTTACATACTTACCCGCATCATACCCAAAGATCAAGCAAAAAAATCGGGAATTTTTGCAAGTGACATTAGGAAACCCGCGGGAAGAATCCCCACGGAGAACCTTAAAACTAAAAACCTTTTTCAAAACCCCTTGCTTAAAGTCCAAAAGTTCACCTCACTTTATTAAACATTCATGAGAAGAACATTGGACTGGGGGGACTTGAAGAGGTAGGTCCCAGCAGAGCCCAGTTGGTCCCGCAAGACTCACCTTGAACAGGGACGTCTGCGCAAAGGCCATCTGCTCCCGCAGGACCCACCATGCTCAGAGAACCTTACGCGCAGTACGCAAGCTGTACACGCAGGGAAAGCCTCCCAATGGTGAAGTACCCCGCCTGTTCCCTCAGTTGCGGATACAAGCCATCAGGGAAGGCTACCCGCAGACAGCAGGGCTACACGCACAAGACAATAGCTACTTCAGTAGTCACATGAAGGAATGAGCAAGGCGGGAACAATCCCGCCAAAATGAGCCAGTCCGTATGATTCTGAAAGATCTTTTGTACTATACCTACCAAGGTATGGATAGGACAGACAATCTGACCAGAACAGCCCATGAGCCAATCACAGGGTGACAGCTCACCGACAACAGTACGAGGAGGAGCACCCTCTAGTACTGTTTGTCACTATTAGCCGCTGCCTACTCACCAACTCTTACTGAGGGGCATGCGCAGCCTACAGTTGGTAGAATAGTGTTACTGTTGGCCGTAACCTATTCACCAACCAGCATGGCCTGCGTATAATCCACAGTAGGTGGGACGTGCATAATCTACAGTTGGTGGAATAGTGCAGCCGACTTTGTTACTGTTGGCCGTAATCTATCCACCAACCAGTATGGCCTGTGCATAGTCCACTGTTGGTAGAACAGGAATACTATTCAGCCGGCTGTACCTTCAAGGAAACCTACCTTCGGCTATAAATACTCCAACATCTTGGAATGGTAAGGGCATCTGATATCTCAATCTTATCTAGCAATCTCTTAATATACTCTTATATTCAGAGCAACCTAGTCTGATTCTCACGCCGGAGGGTGGTCACAAGGAGGAACCCCCCCCCTTCTCAGTGACGAGCTTACGGTGTCTGTTTTGCAGGTCTCCTGAAGAACAATCTTCTCAGCTAGATCTCATCCGTGGGAAACATTACTTAACCCCCAGATTATCTATAATCTGTCCAGGGTTCACCTAGTGTTTCTTCAATAGTTGATTTCCATTTGTATGACTTTTCTTCATAATCCTTTTTGTTTTATATTTGAGCTGACCATCTTTGTCCATCGATCTACTCCTACACAAAGTGTGTTTGTGTTTCTCGTGGTCAAAATCGTGTCTCACTTTTAATATTATGAAAACTTACGTTATAAAGTCTACTTTTATATATAACTTGATGTTAGCTAGATTTGATAATAATTATGATGTGTCGATCAGTTGTAACGATTCGACCATAATCTTGATATCATAAGGCAGTCGGTTGATATCGATTTATTTAAGATACTGTACTTATAATGACCCTCCCTATTAGACCGTCCGCTATGGGCGTGGTGGATGGGGCGCGGAGGGCGCGGAACACCGCAGAGGGGCGCTGTTGAAGCGGGCGCGGAGGGGGGGGGGGGCGCCGTTGTGACGACCGTTACGGTTGAAGCGCTCTCTCTCTCCATCTCTCACATACACACATACATATATATGCTTATATATATATTGGGGTGCCCAAGGGGCATTAAACCATAGCAGGGCGGGCTTCGAAGCCCTGTTTTCTACGAGATGATGACGTGACGTTGATGTGGCACTGTTGAGGGCTTCGAAGCCCCCCACCATAGCGGATAGCCTTATTGTAATTTGTAGTCCACTATTGTAGCCCAAATAACAGTCCACCAGTTACTATCTCAACACAAAAATAAATTTAAAAATGTGGAGTAACCCGACCCGACTAACCCAAAACCCGATTAACCTGAACCTTAATAAGGTCGGTTAATGGGTTAGTTTTTTTTTTAACCCGACAAACATCATTCTTGTTTCTCGTGGGCTTTTCTGATTCTTTTTAAGGTGCTTAATCTAACTTATGGCCCATTCTTATTAACCTCACGTGTTCTTTCATTCAAAAGAAACAAACTTTTGTTATCTACTATTATAATAAACAAAAATGTTGTTGTGTCAAGTGACACATATTTGGCCCATCTTTATGACACTTGACAAAACATTATTTAACCACCTTAATAATATCAACTAACGACCTTAAGTATTTTCCATTTTTTTAAATTTGTCTTCTTTTGTTTACAAGTTCTCAAATTGAAATTAAAAATTATTATTGTTTTATTAAACTATCTTTGTTAATAAGTATTATTAAATTAAAAATTAATATTATTTTAATGATTTTAACACCATTACTTATGAGTTTACTAACATGATTTTCTCCATAATATTTAATTTTAACTAAAAAAATTGTTTCTTAATGAGGTCCTTTTACAATATTTGTTTTAAAATTTTAATATAAAATTCCTTTGTTTTTTTCGATTTAATGACTTATAAAAGATAATGGTCTTTTTTTTTAATTGTAAACTCTATTGTATTCCATAAAAAAATTAATAATAACATGCTCAAAAGATTAGAAACTAATTTTTATGTAATCTACTATTATAAGGCTGGTGGGGGTCATTCGTTATAGTGTGGCCATCACGCGTGATGGTCACGGGAACACCGCCGCCGGTCCTCCCATCACGCGTGATGGGGAGCCGGCCGTGATGGCCATCACGCACTCAATTCCGACCGTTGGAGCATGTGACCGTTGAGAGGAGATAAAAAAAACTTAATTAACCTATATAAATATAATCAAATCCATCTTCAAATCCAACTCAAATCTAACTCAAATCCTCTACTACAAACAACATTCTAACATCAAATAAATTGAGGGTTCAAAGAAACGTGGCTCGGGTTCAAAGAAAACCCAATCCCGACCAAAGGTTTGACAAAATCTTGGCGAGCCGGCGAGATTCCGATTACAAGATGAACCCAACACAACCCAACCATTCCAACAACAACATTTTCAACCACAACCGTTCCAAAACCAACCATTTCAATCTCAAACATTTAATTCACCGTTTTCATCGACACCGTATCAAAACCAACCGTTTATTCCACCTTTTTCTAGCCAAATATTTCAAAATAATCCTTTTGAAACGTTTCAATCTCAACCGTCACAAACGTCCGTCGATCCTTTAGAGGATAACAATGTTATACATCAATTTGCACGTGCTTTTCGTGATGAAGATGGCGATGTGGATGAAGATGAACCCGCGGAGGAGGATGCCATCGTCCGTAGACCTTGGTCGACCGCGGAGGAGGTCGCCTTGACCAAGGCTTATTTACACGCCTCCGAAACAAAAAAACACGGAAATAAACAAAAACGAGAGTTGTTATGGAGACGTGTTATTGCACATTTCGAAAAACTTCCCGGTGCAACCGATCGAAACATGGATCAAATGACTTCCAAGTGGGGAGATTTGAATAGAAAAATGTCAAAATTTAATGTTTGCTACATCTAATTGGTAATTATTTTTTTAAATTTATTAGTTAATTCTTTTTTATAATTTATTACTCTATTTTTACAATTTTGATATATATATATATATATTTTTCGAAATGTTTTGTGGAGCCGAGCTCCACAAAGCGGAGCGAGCGAGGCGACTATCATAAAGAACGCCTTGAGCAATTTTATCAAGATTTTCCGACATAAATCTTTTCCCCACTTGGATGCGTGGGAGATTGCGAGACACCACCCGAAGTGGGAACCGGTTCCCGTGGTCGACATGGACGGACCGACGGCTCCAAGGAAAAAAGGATCTTCTTCAAAAAGATCAAAAACTTTCGATTCCGGGAACTACACAACGTCTACCGACGACTTGTCAAGCAACACCCGAACATGAACTTAAACGATCAACCCGGAGACGATCCCGACGAAGACACACCCACACCCACACGGCCACATCGCAAGAAAAGTGGGGAATCGTCAAGATTAGGAAAGGAAACGGTCGGCTAAGTTGGCGGAAATGGTCGAGACGAAGGAGCGAAAGCAACTAGCTCTTGCTTCAAAATTAAAACGTGACGAGGCGTATATCAACCATTTGAATGAAAACCAAAAAAAACGCCGATTTAACATTTATCGTACAACCACACGAACATCTTAACAAACTCTTTAGATCGATCCTACTTCAACGCAAACGCGAGCTATGCGAGAAGTGGGGTTGGGAAGCGCCGTAGGTTTTTTTTAATTTATTTATCTTTGTAATATTTATTTAATCTTATTTTATTTTTTATTTAATTTAACCTTGTTTTAGTATTTATTGTAAAAAAAATAAAAAAATAAAAAAAAATTCCATCACACCACCACCCCTACCAAAATTCCATCACTAGTGATGGAAAGTGGTGGGGTGATGTGGCACACCGTGATTGGTGGTTGCAAGTTATGGTTTTTAAACCACCCCCACCCCCCTAATAAACAAAAATGTTGTTGTGCCAAGTGGCACCTATTTGACCCATCTTTGTGACACTTGGCAAAACATTATTTAACCACCTTAATTAATATCATCTAACCACCTTAAGTATTTTCTATTTTTTTTAAATTTGTCTTCTTTTTGTTTACAAGTTCTCAAATTGAAATTAAAAATTATTATTGTTTTCTTAAACTATCTTTATTAATAAGTATTATTAAATTAAAAATTAATATTATTTTCATGATTTTAACACCTTTGCTTATGAGTTTAATAACATGATTTTCTCCATAATATTTAATTTTAACTAAAAAAATTATTTCTTAATGAGGTCCTTTTACAATATTTGTTTTAAAATTTTAATATAACATTTCCTTTGTTTTTTACGATTTAATGACTTATACAAAATAATAGTCTTTTTTTACTAGAATTATAACTTCTATTGTATTCCATAAAAAAAATTAATAATAACATGCTCAAAAGCTTAGAAACTAATTTTTATGCAATCTTACTATCTTATGTTTTTTTTTATTAAACTTGGTTTATTTCACATAAAAAAGAAATGTTTAAATGTTATAAATTTTGGACAACCATCCAACAACGGTAATTTTCATTATCGATCATGCGATGCTACATGCTCATGTGCATCAAATCTAGATAAATACCTTTCAGGAAAAATACACGTGAATGCGACCAAAAAATATCTGACTGTTGCTACTATCCAAAACCTATAATGGTTTAATGTTTGTTTGGGATGTTGTGTTGCTTTGAAAAAGTGAAGCCAAAATATATGACGGTCGCTACTATCCCCAACCTATAATGGTTTCATGTTGTTTGGGATGCTTTGTTGCTTTGAAAAAGTGAAGCAGTTATTTATATTTAAGATAATGTTTTTTATGTTTTAAAGTATCTTTTCAATTTTTGTGGATTAACATTGTTTTAAACTCTTAGAATCCGGTGTGTTGCTTATCTTTGTTTTAAACCTTTTCAATTTATATTGCTTTATAATATAAATTTATATTGCTTTATAATATAATGTTTTTATTTTAAATTTGTGTATTGTTTGGTTAAGTATTTATATGACTTGCATCACTTTTTTTTAAACACTATTCTTTTTAAAAAAATATAAATCCCTATATCAAATTAATATTAGTACTAAATAATTTAAGTTTTTAGTAATAATCGTGTGTTATTAGTAAGAAAAGTTTGATTAAATAAATTTTTGTAGTAGTGTATTTTAGAGATTTATGTCACATTTTATAGATTAAAATCGGAGATAGAGTCAATTTTCTAATATTCGATGAAGAGGATAACTAAAAATGTTGCATATAAAGAAATTTTTAGAGATTAATAAAAATTTACCATTTAATTTTCTTTTTCTTTTTTTTTATTTTATGAAAGTTTATTTTATTTTTATGATTTTTTTTATTTTATTCAACGTTGTAATACATTTTCATATTCATTCATCTAATACCAAATTAGTATAAGTATTTCATATTGTTTTGTTCTTTTGTTAATGTAGTTTGCTCAACCCGTGTATACACGGGTATTTAACCTAGTTATTACATAAATTAATATCTGAATCAAAAATTTTCATATTATCCATCATAAAACTTGATTAAACAATATTGTTAAACTATGCACTTTATAGTAAAAAGATGAAGAATAATAATATTAGTAATAATAATAGTAATATATATGAAATATTAGTCCATAAAAGCCGACTTAAAACAACTCAAAAGTATATGAAATACTTATATTATTTATATTGAATTTAGCTCATATCAATGCAGTATAAAACATCACATAAAAGAAACATTATCAAATATTTATATGATTGTATAACTAATATCTAACACAAATCTGACCAAACAAAAAGTCAAAAGACTTTTAAGACAATTATGAAGAACCACAAGGTTCTAACTATATCAAAATATCATAAACAAAATCTGATATAACGAACAACCACACGACTATTTAAACTTTAGAACCATATTTGAAAATAATTAGATTTATGACTACATTTGTAAAGAAATTAAAGACTAATTTGATTTAATCAAAAACTTTTACAACTTTACAAAATCACGAATATTGCTGAATCACATGATTTGGACAACAAAGAGTCACAAAACTCTATACAACTACAACAAAGTCTGAAAACAAGAGTTACAAATTCAAAACAAATCTAATAAATTACTATGATTTGCAAGTATATGTAATAAAGTTTTGAGAATATAAATATTGATTTGATAAGGCAATGTGTAAAGCTTTTTAAACTATATGTTGGGATAACAATGCTAAAACTTTAATTACTCCCTTGGTTTTGATAATGATCACGATTATGTGATGTCTTGTAATGTTACTTGTACATTAATGATGATTTCGTATCACATACATGTTACTTGTATACTTCTTAGGTTTTTGTAATCTTTCGATTATCAATGCAATCATTCGATTTTGTTTAAACATTATTTGTCATTTGTGTTTGTATTAATTCGCTCCATATATCCATTTCGGTGCAATTGATCAAGAACGATTTCAAAACATTATGATATCATTTATTCAATTATTTGACCGGTCACCATTTGTTTCAGTTTTTTTAGAATTAAAAGTTGGCCGGATGGTTTGATAAATGATATATTAGAAAAAAAAAGCAATCACAACTATAAAAACATATCAAATGTTAGGCGTGGATAATATTTTTCTTAAATTCAAAGCCTTACGAGTAATAGAAATAAATCAAATTCTTTTTTAGATTTATTTTACCCGGTTATTTTGCGTATTTATAGGTAACCGGTTGATCTAGAATTGGATCAACTATCACTCAGCATAAATGAAAACGACAATTACATTACCAAACAACTATATCATAAGACAAGCAGAATACAGATTCTATGTGCTTAGTACCTGGGAACAACATACTATCTATGGCCGGATTTATGCCCTATCACACATGCAGCAAACTAATGAAACATAAAGTATAGCAATGATATTTGTAAACACCAACAACCATCATGCATTTGATCTTGAATCTTCAATAGGTATAGGGTAGACCAAGATAGATTTGATGTGATTTATTATTTCTTTGCCGGCATGTGTGTAGCCGTCGTTGACTTTATAAAGGAGATCACATGCACGCGCATAGTTGATTATCGGTGTAAGTAGAGGGAATGGGATTTCAGTTGGCTTGAGCGAGTCTCTATTTATAACTTTCCATGCATCTTCAACTTTATTTGATATAAATTCACTTGCTTCTTTCTCGGACGCGCCAGTTTCCTTTTGATAGCATTCAATGCTTGAAGCAACATGACCTCTTTCTTGTTCCTCCTGCATAAATCATTTCACATTATTAGCACGTGTATCACCATCCTAATTGGAGATCATGAAGATGAGTAGAGATTGGCGGCCACCAGTCATCTAATCATTTGCAGATTAAGGTCACGATCAATTAAATTAGCAAGCGCACTAAATCAGTTGAACAACATGAGTCTTGTTAATCATGCGAAATCAATTGAACAATTTAAGAAACTAAGTACCATCAATGGTGCGACATCAATGGTTGTAAGAGACAAAGTTAATTACTGAGTAATTGAGTCGTATCATCATTTAGTATTGTTTCATTTGATTTTTGTTTTTTTTATCAAATAGAGAACATATATATACAGACAGAGTAATTATATAACTATTACTGAGTAATTAAATGGTATCATTGTTCAGTAATATTTCATTCAATTATATCAAATATAGTAATGCTATTGTTTTTAGTCAATATATAACCAGAGTAGTTGTATATCATTAGTAGAGTAATTGTGTGTTCTTTTGTAGCGTAAACATTTTGTAACTAGAATAGTTGTATGTCTATATATATGCGTTTAGTACCTCGTGTGTGGTAATGTCATCCATTAGTCTTAAAACCAAACAAGCGGCTTTAACAATAGGAGGATACGTGGCTACCCACTTAAAGGTATCCTCATTGACCAAATTATCGGACCTACCGACATAAGCTCTCGCTATCATCACGCCGTAGGTACAAGTCTTCATTGAAACAGACAAATACTCTTCCAGACTTGGCATATACCCCTCTTTTAACCATTTGGCTTCTAATAGGTTGTTTTGAATAATATCTTTTGCCTGTATTACCAAATGAGTGGTTGATACAACCATAAATTATTTGTCTAGTTAGACAAGACTAACATTTATAATATAATTAACATACCATCTCAATCACATAGGGAATCTGGTATGCTTTTCCTTCCTTTTCAAGTTCTTCCTCCATTTCTTGGTGATGGCTCAAAAGTTCTTGATATATTAGTTTCATATATTCTGGAAGTGTATCCATGTAGCCCATTGACCATCTGATAATATTCAATTAACAAGAAATGATTATAATTATCAATTAATATAGAGGGTATTCTTTAGTATATGAAAGAGTATTTGATGCATATTGTGCACCTTTCAACAGCATCGGTAAAGATCTTGAGTTCTTCATAAGTACCATAATTATCATACGTGTCATCCAAAACGATCAACCACATAGAAGTTTTCAATAGGAAAATTCGTGTACGAGAATGATGAGGCTCGTAATAGACTCCTAGTATCCAAAAATAGCCTTCTATCAACCTGTCTCGAACATATGGTAGTTTTTGTTGCATGCCCAAGTCCTTCCACCATCTAAACAAATTAATAAGAGTAATTAGCCATATTGAAACACACTATAACTGATTAGTATGTTTGCGTGGCTTGATTAAGTTAAAGATTATTTATTACTACTAAGGTAAAAATAATGTTCTTTGGTTGTATTACGTACTTGCAAAGTTGCCTAAGTTCCTCCTTGTGTATTGATTGAAGCAGATTAAAATCCAACTTTGCAAGCTTCAACAGGACCTCATTGTGAGAAGCTTCTTGTTGATAAATAGGCATGTAACGCACGGCCTCTACCCTTGGCAACCTTTTCCGGAGTGGTTGCTTTAGTGCTTGTTGTATTTGGGTTCTTAATAAAGAGTCACAAGAAGGATCCTTAGCTATGATAGCAAGGTGAGTTTTAGTGAACTCAAGGGCAGCATCTAGTACCTCTTCACCTTCCACCCTCATATATGATGCTTCGTACAAAGAAAGCATTCCTTGAGCATCTTCACGTAAAGATTCCTTAAACTTTCCCTTATCATTCATACGGTTCTTGAATATTCCTGTAACATGCAACCCTCATATTAGCGCTAGAGTCCTACATGAGAGAAACACCAGGAAACTAATGTAGCTCTTTGATGGAAATAGTGCCCTACATTTATGTGTTGTGGTTCAAAGACCCAGCTAGGACAAAACGAATTAATATGAGTTTTCAGCGGTGGATTTAGAAAAATTCTTTTACATGTCAGAAAAATTTTGGATGTCAGTTGTACACCACCAAATATTATAAAAAAAAAAATAGTTGGTTGCAGCCCAATCGGGTCGCGCCACATAAAAAGTAGGTAAACCAAAATAAATTTTCTGAAGTACGTACATGATGTTGGAAGTAATTTCCAACTTGATAGGCCCATCACGTGTAGGTGATCAGGTTGGACCTATTGGGCCCATGGAATTAAGTTTTATTATATCTGGTAATGTTTTAGCTAACAAGTTAGGTTAGTCTATATAAACAAAGATAGGTTAGACATTATAGAATGTGAGGTGTGAGATACAACCAAGTTAGGGTTTATCTAGAGACACACACGAGATGTAACCGAGTTAGGGTTCATCTAGATGTAACCAAGTTAGGGTTCATCAAGAGTCAAACCAAGTTAGGGTTTAAGATATTGTAATCAGTTTTTTGAGTTAGATTTTCTGATTAATATAAACAAGAGTTATTTGTTTATTCGTATTTGATTATCGATCTGGGACTTGAATTGGTATCAGATCCAAGTTCAAGAAATCGATAATTGGTTGGCGGCGAGCGGTGGTTTGAGGAGGAGCTATCAATCGGCGAATATCAGAACCAAGTTTGGTGCGTACTGATACGTCGGAGTAGCGGCGTGGGTACGGAGGTGCAACAAGGGTTGTTAGCATTCAGTTCTGGTTTTGCAACAGCTAAAGTGTCGACGCCATAGGATTTTGATCACCAAGTTGGGTTCTGTGTTGAAGTCACTTTTCACAAGCAGGTCAGTCATAGTCGAATCTGTAATGGCGATTTGTTGTTCGGCGGAAACAATAGGGAGAACCAATGGAAAGCTCAGTAACGTTGGTTGGGTTCTGATTGCATTCTTTTGTTGAAGTGGGGTTTCTTGTTTTGCCATTAATTAACCCAAGGAGGCTGCTAAAAAGTCACGGTGGTGTTACAAAAGCCAAAAGTTCAAAAAGGATTAAAAGCTTGGCTTAGTGGCTTACAAAGGAAGCTAGAAGGGTTACGAAGAAAAAACATAATATTTTAAGCAATTTATTTTGTTTGAAGTTCAAGTGGTTTACGAGCAAACGGATTCAGTTTTGAAAAGTTGTTCAGATTGAGTTGTTCATATTCTTTCAACGGGCTGAAGCAAGGGATTGGACAAACGGGTTTAATTTAGAGTTTGTTTTTATACGAGTTGAACGAGTTATGTTCTGACCAAGGGTTTGATATTTTGGACCGATTTGGAAACTTAAGAAGATCAAGAAGACTAATGTTCGTTCGATTAGGTGACAAGGAGCGCAACCAAAGGAGTGGTTATGCGAGTTCATACGACCGAGTGAATGGTCGGGGACGGGGTCACAAAAGATGTCGAGTTCGGGAAAGCCGAAAGAGCACAGTCATGAATCAAGAGAAGTTCTGGGAGATCAAGACCAAGATGGTTGTGAAAGCCAAGAAGGTCAACATCATGGTTCGAATCAAACATGTGAAGAAGACAAGTTTGGAGACAAAGATTCACCTATTTCGAGTCGGAAATCAGGGGGGTGATTGTTGGAAGTAATTTCCAACTTGATAGGCCTGTCACGTGTAGGTGATCAGGTTGGACCCATTGGGCCCATGGAATTATGTTTTATTATATCTGGTAATGTTTTAGCTAACAAGTTAGGTTAGTCTATATAAACAAAGATAGGTTAGACATTATAGAATGTGAGGTGTGAGATACAACCAAGTTAGGGTTTATCTAGAGACACACACGAGATGTAACCGAGTTAGGGTTCATCTAGATGCAACTAAGTTAGGGTTCATCAAGAGTCAAACCAAGTTAGGGTTTGAGATATTGTAATCAGTTTTTTGAGTTAGATTTTCTGATTAATATAAACAAGAGTTATTTGTTTATTCATATTTGATTATCAATCTGGGACTTGACATGATCTAGTAATTTATCTACTATTAACACCCAGTAAAATTTAAATAATTAAGCATTGACAAATTACCATCAAGTAATCAACAATAAAATCCACTAAACAACTGAACAATCTAGTGACAAAAGCCTAAAAATATATAAAAAAAACAATAAATATAAAGATAAAAATTTAACATAATTGAGAAGATATATATACAGTTAGCCATCGTATTTCACTTGATGTTCATCATCATATATGGCAAAAGCCTGACCCTATATTTCACTTGGAATCTAATTATTTAGGTTTAAACAATTCCAGGCTTAGCTTAGCTTAGCTTAGCTGGCTGTTAAAGGCTTTTACCTTTTGAGAAGAAGACGAAGGTTTTAATACTGGCATGGGGATAGACTATTCTTTTGGTGTACTTTAGAAGGAGGAAAAGTGTAGAAGTTGCTATTCAAAAAGGAAATATAGAAAAACAAATCACATGGGCTTTAAAAATTTAACTATTAAAATCGTAACATGGATTTAGTTTTTTTATTGGTATATTTGTGGGCTTAAATATTTATAAAATTATATCAGCATTTAATTGGGCTTCATTATTTATATTATAATTTTATTTATAAAATTATAAATTTCTAATTTGGTTTTTCCTTGGTCTTCAAGTTTCATTGGGGTAGGTGTTAAAATTTATTAGGAGTCAATCACGTTAAAATTTGTTTGGGGTCAATCAGAGTTTTAACGTATATATGGCACTATATATATATATTTTCCATCGAAGCGGTAGACCCCATGGTCGAAGAGTGCATTCATGGCTCGATGTTTAATAAAATATGTAAAGGAGAAAACGGATCCATACGTATATACATTAAGCTTCTTGCTTTTTATATATTGATATCATGTTCAAGTACGGTTGTGAGGAAGTTAAGAGACATTAATAAACTTGTAACTACATACCTGATGAAACGTTGAAGCCTTCTTGTCGAAGGAGTCGGAACCAAAGAGAGATACTTTGTAGGTTATTTTGATCGGTCCACTTTTCTCTATATGTAACATAGATGTGTTGCAAGGCTTCCTCGATCTCCTCTTCAAAATGATAGGCAACACCAAGGCGTTGGACTGCGTCAATAAGTTCCATCAACTTCTTATGTTGTGTTGATTCATTAGAGGAAGCTTTGATCATTAGCTCTTTTCTAACTTCTTCTTTGAGCTCTTCAATAACTTGTTTCTCCATCACTAAATCTTCTGGTTGCACCTAAAAAATAACTTAATTCAATGATGATTTTCTTATTATAAATGAACGATTAATTAAGCAATCAAGTAGTGACAGAAAAACCTTGTCAGGTGTAAGAAACTGACCCCCCCACATGCTAGCACTAAAATTCACAGTGTGGCGTATAACATCTTTCTTCTTGCTACTAACATCCACACCATTCGATGGTAAGAGTGAAGAAGAAATGGAAGTTGCCATATTAAAATATTCTTAAGAGTGAGGCTAAGAAAATTTTGAAATCAGGTTCACCAAATATATAGGCAATCCAAGCTATTCATTTGGGCTTCACAATTATGACATTAATTTTGTTCTATGAATAAATAGGAGGGAAAATGTGTAGAATTGGGTAGTAGTATTTTTTATTTATTAATTTTTTTTACAGTATGTCATGTTGCATTAAATTTAAAGTTGTTTCATTCAAAGTGATCAAACACATAAAGACGTGTCTTGACATCAACATTTGTTTATATCTTTCACATTTGATACTTTTGGTTTTCAAGCGTATGAGGCTATGAAGCTGCTGTCACGCTTAGTAATGTTATGACATCACGATCTATATATGAATATTAATTTTAAACGACTTTGTTTTTCTATTCAAAAAAGGCTAGCGGCACAGCTTGTTATTCGTTTACTTCTATATTTCGCTAAGAAAGAAAGAAGGAATTGAGTCTTTTCACGTTACGGAAAAAAAGATGACCTCTTAGTCAATTTTGACTGGATATCAATGTGAACGCTATTTTTAATGAATAAAAAAGAGAGAGAACCTAAAAAGGTTGTGACTAATGTGTTTGTTGTTACAAGAAACAAGTTCAAAGGTGATTGACCAAGTTCCCTGTATAAGTTACCTTTTTAATGCTGAAAGTAACTTTCGATTATAGTATTTGCTAGATCGTTGCTATGAATAAAACGCCACCATTCAAAGAAAATATAATATAAATAATATGTTATAAACACAAGAAAATACAAGGAATCAAGCTATGATTGACCCGTTTTCTCTCTATAAATTAGTTTTTTAATGCTAAAAGTAGCTAGCTCATTTTGAAAGTTAAAAAGAGCTTCTCGTAGTTCTGACAACTAAAGAAAAGCTATTTCGGCGTTTTTAGGCATTCATTTTCGCGTTCACATTAGATTCTGAAAGCACAATTTACTACTTGCAATTAATTTAACATCCGATTGTACTATACACACAAAAGGTTTAAGTTCAGAAGAGAAATAAGATTACTGCGAGAAATACGAGAAATGGATATAGGCCACTAGTTTTATTTTAGGTTTTAAATGTTTAAAAATAAATGAAAAAATATAAATGCAACAATAAATGTATTCTCTCTTCAATTAATATAACTAATATAACCATAATAAATCACTCTCTAATTAATATACCTAACTAATTTAACTATAATAATTAAAAAGATAAAAACACTAATTTAGTTTTATATATTATTTATTTACCCCCTCTTCATTTATCTAACAAAAATACAATTTATTCATATAATGCTATTTCTTTTTTTTTAAAAAAACAATTTATTTCCACTCAATTTATTAGCATATATCAACACGTAATTTTAACATTAAATATCAAAACATAATATATTTTTTTCAATTGATATACTTAAAAAAACTATTGTGATAAATAATAATAAAAAAAAATATCATACAAATGTGTCCATTAAATATAAACAATAAATATACAACCTACACAAAATTATATAACCTATACTTGTTAATGTATGAATAAATTGTATTTGTGTAGAATAAAATTTTCAAATGTAGGTTATATATTTTTCGTGTGTGGGTTATGCGTTGTCATGTGCGTGTGTAGTTTATTGAATTTTGTGTATCGGTTATATGTGCGTGTGTAGAATAAAATTTTCGAGTGTAGCTTATATGTTTTCTTATTCTTAGAACAAGTGTAGGTTATATGTTTTTGTGTAGGTTGTGTACTTTTTTGTTGATACTTAATACAAACACGTGTAAGATAGTTTTTTGTACTATTCATCATAATGTAACTACGTGTTGATGAATATTAATATATTGCGTTAGAAGAAATTGGTTTTGGATATAAAGAAATTTTAATGTATGAATAAATTGTACTTGTGTAGAATAAAAATTTAAGAGAGAAAAAATAAGTTAAAATAAATAAATTCTTAATATTTTCCAATTATAATAATTTGATTAGTTATATTAATTGAATAGGTTAACTATTATTAGTTATATTAATTAAAGAGATAGCATACATTAATACTTTCCTAATTTATCTTTAAGCATTTAAAACCTAAAATAAAATTTGTGGTCCATATTCATTTCTCGCAATAATCTCATTTATCTCATTAACCATCCCCTACACACACACACACATAGTTATTTTTTCGATACCGCCATCTAATCATCGTCGCCACCTCCGTCACACCACCTGATCATCGCTACTACTGCCACCACCACTATTGCTGCCGCCATTGCCATTTTTTCCTTGGTACTTTTTTTCTTTATTTTAATGTAGTGGTATTTTTGTCATTAGCATGTCATTCCTGCTTATTTTTATGTCTACAACACAACAAAAAGTAATGATTTATTCCATTTTAATAGTTAAACTAAACAAGACAAAGAAAGATAATAATTGAAGAGGTAGGTCCCAGCAGAGGTGGTTAGGACCCGCAAGACTCCCTTAAAAGAAGACGTCTGCGCAGTTGAACACGCAAGACTCCTTAAACGGACGTCTGCGCAGTTGAACCCGCAGACTTCACCATAGGGACGTCTGCGCCGCGACCTACCAAACCCGCAGGACCCACCACGCTCAGAGTTGTGACGACCTCACATGCGGTACGCAAGCTGGTCCCGCAGGAAATGCCTCCCTATGGTTTCCAAGTATCCGCCTGTTCCCGCAGGTGCGGATACCCGCCATTAGGGACTGGCCACCCGCGCAGCATGGCTACACGCATAAGGCTCAAACTCGTAATAATTCAGTAGTCACCTGAAGAAGGAATGAGCAAAGCCGGGAACATTCCCGCATAAAGGCGGGAGGGGGAAAGAAAGATAATAATCAATTTTATTCATTTGTCCATTTCATTCACTCTTCTTTTTTATTCTCTCCAATCTATTTCGTCATACTAAATAGATCTTTATAATAGTGTTAATGCAATCAATATGCCGCTTGGTAAAAGATTGAATAGTAGATTTATAAGATTATAGATGAGTTTTAATTAGTTATATAAAGGTCAAAATAGAAAAAAATGTTAAGTTAAGGTGATTTAAGTACACTTCCAGCTTGAATGCAATGAATTATATATATATATATAGAGAGAGAGAATAATAAAAAAAGATAGAGATTAAATAAAATAAAATTAAGAAATCTTTCAATTTATTCGAAATTAATAAACTGCATACGTATAGTTCGGAGAAAAAAAAAGAAAGACTGTTTACATACTCCAACCTGTTATGAATATCTATTTCGCAATCAAGATTTACCAATCTAGATCTTCCAAGCAAGTGGATGAGCACTTTGTCAAACTTATTGATAATGTGCCATACTACATGACCATCAAATAGTTAATCTTGTCTAGATAAAAATGCACCTCATTCATAGACATTGATAAGTGATACATTTCACTACTTTCTCTCTTTGCTAAATTTTCTAAAGTTCTCAAGTTTTAGCACTAATCTTGTGTTAATTCTTGTAAAATCATAACACGTTATTAGCACGAGCAGCTTATATCCTAATCAAGAAAGGTATTAGACACAAAGGTATCCACATAAACATCATAAACACTTCTTTAATTTTATATATTATACACACACACAGATACATATATAAAGTAATACCAATAATAAGTAAGAATAAAGAATGTTATTAAAATTTGACAACAATAAGACTACTAACAATCTAACTTTTATTTATGCATCTAACATTTAATTAAGCATAAAACTTTTACTAACTTTTATTTACGCATCTAACTTTTCATTATGCATCTAACTTTTACTTTCATCGCAACTAACTTTTATTTATATATACACGCTAATATTTCAGTTAAAGCTTACATTTATTTATGTTTACTAACATTTTTATTCTTATCATTGTGCGTACTAATTATATACTTTATAAAATAAACTTCATTTAATATTTTATTTATTATCTTACTTTAAAAAAATTAATATTATATATATATATATTGTGTGTGTGTGTGTGTATAACCGTTATGCAACGGTTATAACGGTAATATAACTGTTATCAAACGGGTATAAAATTACCCTATAAATTTTCAATTTTCAATCTCATTTCTTTCACCATAAACACTCAAGATAATTTTCAAGAAATGATCCATCCGGTTTTGGTGTTAGCCACCATAATGCTGATAATCCTATTGTTCTTAATTTGTAATCTTCCACCTAAGAAGTTTGATTTTTTCATTTTCCTTTATCTATTTCTAGCTCTACCTTTGTATTTTCTTTCAATTTTAAGAAGTATGTAATCCTAATGTTTATCTTATTTGTGTTTAGTAATAAAATGGCAAACATCACAAAACTTGAATTTCCGGCTCTTAACATCACCGGAGATAATATGCCGTGGACGGCACATGTTAAACGACATCTCAAATCAATGGGTGTTTTGAAAACGATAATGGAGGGAAATAATTGCGAAGAACAAGACAAGGCAAAAGCCGATGTCTTCCTCCACAAACACATTGACGAGATGTTACAATTTGAGTATTCAAATTGTGAGGATCCATACGTTTTGTGAAAAGATTTAAAAAGCAGATTTGACCATCAAAGGGAAGTTCTACTTCCCACTGCTAGAGATGAATGGAACAATCTCATGTTCCAAGATTTCAAAAAAGTAAATGAGTACACTTCTGCTTTGTTCATAATATACTCAACGCTCTGATTTTGTGGGCAAACTGTTACTGAGGAAGATATGTTGGAGAAAACTTTCTCCACATTTCATGCATCAAATATAAATTTGCAATAACAATATACGTTGCAAAATTTTAAAAGATATTCCGATCTAAATTCATTTATCCTCGTAGCAGAAAAGAATAACGAGTTTTTAATGAAAAATCATCAACCTCGTCCCACTGGATCACTAGCAATCCCATAAGCAAATGTTGCTACTAATAATGATACTAAAGGCTCTGGGAAAAAGTGGGTACGAGGCCGTGGTCGTGGCCATTTTGATAAAGGCCATTTTAATGGTCGAAACCGTCTTTTCAAAGGTAATAATAATTACCGAGGAAATTTTCATGGCCATGGACGTGGTCGTGGCCGAAATCAAAGAACTACCAATTATCACGCTCCACAAAATAACAATTCCAACCAACACAATAAATGGAATGAAGCTAGTAGGTCTGAAAACAATGGCACTTCCTGTTTTAGATGTGGTAGTACAAACCACTGGTCAAAGGCTTGTCGCACAGCTCCACATCTATGTGAACTTTACCAAGCCTCTCTCAAAAGAAAAGAAAAGGAAGTGAACCATGTGGATAACTTTGATGATCTCGGTGTTGAGCTGAACACTGCAGACTTTGATGTGGAACTCTGAAACAAATGTTGCTTGACCACATTAATTATATGCAACAACTGAGTGTATTTCCTACTATCTTTAATTGTGTGTTTTATCTTTAATTATGTATTTTTCCTTTATGTACCGTTTGTCTTTCGATGAAATAAAGTTCTAATTAAAATATCTTAATGTCTTCGTTATACACTTATTATTTTTCTTAATACTTTCAAGATTAAAATGAACATCAGTGGAGCACAAGGTCAAACAAATGAAGAAGATATATGTATAGTGGACAGTGGAGCCACGCATACTATACTTAGATCTAAAAAATATTTTTATGAAATGAAACCAACAAAAGGGATCGTGAATACAATATCAGGTCCTACAAACTTGATAGAAGGAGTGGGAAAAGCTAATTTAGCTTTACCAAATGGTACAAAGCTTATTATAGAAAATGCTTTGTTTTCCCCAAAATCAACAAGAAATTTGTTGAGTTTCAAAAACATATATCATAATGGATATGATATTCAGTCAAAGACTGTTGGTAATGAAAAATATTTGCATATCATAAGCAAAGATCAGATATTGGAAAAACTGCCAATGCTCCATTCTGGCTTACACTATACACATATTAATGTGCCGCAAGCATATATGGCAGTCAAAGAAAATTTTTGTGATCCTAAGACATTTAATTTATGGCATGATAGATTAGGCCATCCAGGATCTACAATGGTGAAAAGAATAATTGAGAATACTCATGGACATCCATTGAAATATCAAAAGATTTCACAATCGGATAAAATTCCTGTGTGTACATCTTGTTCTCTTGGAAAATTAATTACAAGGCCATCGCCTGTAAAAGTTGAAAAGGAATCACCTGTATTTCTTAAAAGAATTCAAGGAGATATATGTGGACCAATTCATCTAGCATGTGGACCATTTAGATACATCATGGTTTTAATAGACGCATCAAGTAGATGGTCTCATGTCTCTTTGTTATCAACTCGTAATATAGTTTTTGCTAAATTTCTTGTACAGATTATTTAATTATGAGCACATTTCCTTGATTACACTATTAAAAGGGTGAGACTTGATAATGCTGATGAATTTACATCACATGCTTTTAACGATTATTGCATGTCTGTGGAAATTATAGTCGAGCACCCCGTTGCTCATGTACACACACAAAATGGCTTAGCTGAATCGTTGATTAAACGTCTACAGTTAATAGCTAGATCATTAATAATGAGAACAAAACTTCCTGCGTCTGTTTGGGGTCATGCAATTTTACATGCTGGCTCATTAATTCGTGTGAGACCAAGTGCAAATCATAAATACTCTCCCCTACAACTTGCCTCTGGCCAACAACCTGATATATCCCATATTAGAATTTTTGGGTGTGCAGTGTATGTTCCTATTGCACCACCACAACGCACAAAAATGGGACCTCAAAGAAGGTTGGGAATATATGTTGGGTACAAATCGGCTTCCATTATAAGATATCTTGAACCTTTAACGGATGATGTATTTACAGCACGTTTTGCTGATTGCCGTTTTAATGAGGCATTTTTCCTTGCATTAGGGGGAGAAAAGAAAAAACAAGAAAATGATGTCTCATGGTATGTACCTACATTGTTACATCTTGATCCAAGGACTAAACAATGTGAGACAGAGGTTCAAAAAATAATGCACATACAAGAAATCGCAAATCAATTGCCTGATACATTTACTGATACAAACAGAGTTACTAAATCTCACATACCAGCTGCTAATGCCCCATCTCTAATTGAGATTCCAAATAATCAAGTAGATAACAAAATGGCTTATGAATC
Organism: Bidens hawaiensis; assembly: GCF_021521415.1. Lineage (NCBI taxonomy): Eukaryota > Viridiplantae > Streptophyta > Magnoliopsida > Asterales > Asteraceae > Bidens > Bidens hawaiensis. The sequence goes on from NW_027492444.1 coordinate 485,478, forward strand.
TCAGAAAGACCAATCGGTTCAAAGGATAAAAATCCTCGAAAAAGAAAAACTCTTGAAAAGGAAGTTAATCACAAAGTGAATGATCTTGATGAAACATTGAATACTAAAACCTCCCATGAGGAGGATGTTGATAATAATAAAGAAATGTCAATAAACTATGGTTAGACACATATCTTGTGGAATCAAGATGAAATGGAAAATATTGATGAAATATTTTCTTATTCTGTAGCAAGTGACATCATGAGTGGAGATGATGATCCTGAGCCAAAATCTGTTAATGATTGTTAAAATAGACATGACTAGGATGAATGGAAAGGCGCTATGCAAGCTGAATTAGATTTACTTAACAAACGAAAGGTTTTTGGACCTATTGTTATTACACCAAAGTTTGTAAGGCCAGTATGGTACAAATGGGTTTTTGTACGAAAACGAAATGAGAAAAATGAAGTTACAAGATAAAAAGCTAGACTTGTAGCTCAAGGTTTTTCTCAAAGGCTAGGGCTTGATTATGAGGAAACATATTCCCCTGTTATGGATGGAATAACCTTTAGATATTTAATCAGCTTAGCAGTCTCTAAAAATTTAGAGATACGCCTTATGGACGTTGTCACAGCTTACTTATATGGATCACTAGATAGATCTATATGAAAATTCCTGATGGATTTAAACTCCCAGAAGTATTAAGCTCAAAGCCTAAGGAAATGTATTCCATCAAGTTAAAAAGATCCTTGTATGGACTAAAACAATCTGGAAGGATGTGGTATAATCGTTTGAGTGATTATTTGATAAGTAAAGGATACACAAACAATCTTATTTGTCCATGCTTCTTCATTAAGAAGATTACGTCAGGATATGTGATCATAGCTGTGTATGTTGATGATCTAAATATAATTGGAACACAAAAAGAAATCAATGAAGCAATTGCTCTTTTAAAGAAAGAATTTGAAATGAAAGGCCTTGGAAAAACCAAATGTTGTCTTGGTTTACAGATTGAGCATATGCATAATGGCATACTTATGCATCAGTCAACTTATACTGAGAAACTCTTAAAGCCTTTCAATATGGACAAAGCAAATCCTTTAAGCACCCCGATGGTTGTTAGATCACTCAATGTTGACAATGATCCATTTTGTCCTCGTGAAGATAATGAAGAGATACCATATCTCAGTGCAATTGGAGCTCTTATGTATCTTACTAACTGTACAAGACCTGACATTTCTTTTGCAGTTAATTTGTTAGCAAGATTTAGTTCAGCCCCTACTAACAGGCACTGGAACGGGATTAAACACATTTTTCGATACCTTCGAGGTACTGTTGATTTAGACATGTTTTATCCTAACGATTCAAAAGAAGGGTTAGTTGGTTATGCAGATGCAGGTTATTTGTCTGATCCCCATAAAGCAAAATCTCAAACTGGATACGTATTTAAGAATGGAGGAACTGCGATTTCATGGCGTTCACAAAAGCAAACACTTATTGCAACATCTTCAAATCATGATGAAGTCATTGCACTGCATGAAGCTTCAAGAGAGTGCGTATGGTTAAGATCTATGTCACGACACATATTGACCTCTAGTGGACTAGAGAAAGATCAAAGTCCAACTCCTATCTATGAAGATAATGTAGCTTGTGTCTCGCAGATGAAGGAAGGGTATATCAAAAGTGACAGAACAAAGCATATATCACCAAGATACTTTGAGTATACTCGGGACCTTATTAAAGACAATCAGGTTGAGATGAGATATGTCCAATCAAGCAACAACTCGGCTGGTCTTTTCACAAAAGCACTTCCCACAGCAACATTCCGGAAACACGTTCATGACATTGGCATGCGTCATGTGCAGAGGATGTAACACATTATATACTGTAACTTGAGGGGGAGCTACAAACTACACTCTTTTTCCCTTAGCTAAATTTTTTATCCCATTGGGTTTTTCTTTAGCAAGGTTTTTAACGAGGCAGTACTTCAAGTCTCCAAAGTTTGCAAAGTGTCATCCAAGGGGGAGTGTTATGAATATCTATTTCACAATCAAGATTTACCCATCTAGATCTTCCAAGCAAGTGAATGAGCACTTTGTCAAACTTATTGATAATGTGCTATACTACATGACCATCAAATAGTTAATCTTGTCTAGAGAAAAAGTTAATCTTTTGTAATATAAATACTAGCTCAATGTAAAGGAGAAAATGCACCTCATACATACACATTCATAAGTGATACATTTTATTACTTTCTCTCTTTGCTAAATTTTCTAAAGTTCTCAAGTTTTAGCACTAATCTTGTGTTAATTCTTGTAAAATCATAACACAACCTCATTTATTGTTTGATTTTTTTTTAGCCATAGTTTTTGCTAAGTAGATCAACACCTTTACCACCACGTCACAAAGGGTGTGGCATTTTATCTAAATACAGACATGTGAATTAATATATTTTTAGCTATGTGAAGTCCAAATGAAAATCAAAATTAAAAAAATAAAAGCATAATTGGATTAAATTTATGAAAAACTACAATTATGTAATAAATAGCATTTTATAACTAAGGTAAGAGAGATTATGAAATGTTTTGACTAAACTTTTAAATACAAAAAATTGATTTTATAGGTTGAACATAAGAGCATTCTCATCCAACCCCTCATATTATGTGAGGGGTGTTTTTATAATTTAGAGAGTGATTCAAGGTGTTGTGAGTGAAGAGTTTTTATATTTTAAAAAAAGTAGTGATTTTTCTGTATATTTGAAAAGTTACTGTTCATCCCCTATAATTTTTTAATATATTTTGAAAGTGGTTGTGAGTGAAGGAAAGAGAAAAGGTAATGATAAAAGGTATAAAAAGTATTATTTAATTGAAATGGAGAGAGAAAATAAACTAAGCATTCTCATCCCACCCCCTATCTCCAAACCAAAAATTACACTAAAACTTACTTTATTTTCTCTCTCCATTTCAATTAAATAATACTTTTTATACCTTTTATCATTACCTTTTCTCTTTCCTTCACTCACAACCACTTTCAAAATATATTAAAAAATTATAGGGGATGAACAGTAACTTTTCAAATATACAGAAAAATCACTACTTTTTCTAAAATATAAAAACTCTTCACTCACAACACCTTGAATCACTCTCTAAATTATAAAAACACCCCTCACATAATATGAGGGGTTGGATGAGAATGCTCTAAGAGCTTTTTCAGTGGGTTCTCTAAATTATGTGAGTGAGTTCTCCATATTTTAGAGATGGTTAAAAATGGTTGTGAGAGGAGGATAGAGAAAATGTTGCCTTTCATGGTTAAATTTGGAGAAACACACTGTTCACCTCTATAATTTTATAATGTTTTTTAAAGTGGTTGTGAGTGAAGAAGAGAGAAAAGATAATGATAAAGGTATAAAAATATATTATTTAATTATAAATAAGCGAGAAAATATAATGTTTTTAGTGTAATTATAGAGATGGAGATGGAGAATGAACACTTTAGAGCATTCCCAGACCATTTTTTATCTCCATCTCTATAATTACACTAAAAACACTATATTTTATCTTTCATTTTCAATTAAATAATATATTTTTATACTTTTATCATTATCTTTTCTCTCTCCTTCACTCGTAGCCACTTTAAAAAACATTATAAAATTATAGAGGTGAACAGTGTGTTTCTCCAAATTTAAAGATGAACAGTAACATTTTCTCTCTCCTCTTTTCACAACCATTTTTAACCATCTCTAAAATATGAAGAACTCCCTCACATAATTTGAAGAACCCACTGAGAATGTTCTAAGTAATGCAAAGATGGTCCAAATAGATGTCAAGTGTCACAACCATATTTTTATTTTTTATATTAATGATATATGAAAGTCTTTTTCATGTCAATGTTAACTTATAAAATTGGTTGTGTTACATAATTATAGGATATAGTAAATCAATTCCTTTAACTTGGTTGTCGTTGTGGTGTGTGCTTTCAGAAGAATGATCATCTAACATTAACTAAAAACTAAAGACTTGAATTTCAACACCAAGGCTATGTGGTATGTCTGCACGCTCACCATCGTCGCCACTTCAACCTCACTGTTGTGTCTACATGGCCGTACCTCACTCTCTGCTCTCCGTTTACCGCTCACCACTTACCTCACGTCCTTCCTCTTTTTTCTCTCTCACATCTTCACTCAGCGTGGAGCCAGTGAAATTTTCCATGCATTCCTCCATGCTTTCTTCGCCCTTATGGCAGCGCTCGAGGTGCATTAGCTACTCTCACACCCTAAGTGGTAGGTAGCTTAACAATGCTTAGATTAGAGCATTCACGCTCTCCAATATTTTTTATGAGTGACGTTTTTATAATTTAAGGAGTGGTTTTAGTTGTTGTGAGTGTATGATAGATAAACTATAATGATATTTCTGTATATTAAACTATTACTGTTCTACTCTATAAACATTTTAATATTTTTGAAAGTGGTTGCGATAAAGGTATAAAGAATATTATTTAATTAAAAATAAAATAAAATACGGTAATTTTAAGTGTATTATAGATTTGTAGAAATGTGAATGCTCGCTGAGCTAGCTTGTCATTTAATTTATTATGGGTTAAAATGTCTATTTCTTAAACAAAATTTTGTAATTAATTAAAATTTGTACACTCTAGTGCATTTCTTAGAGCATTCTCATTCTTTCCCGTATCCCTGAATTTAAAATTACACTCACTGTATTTTCTCTTTTCATTTCAATTAAAGAATACTTTTATACACGTTTATCATTAACTTTTCTCCATCTCTCATTCACAACAACTTTCAAAATTTATTAAAAAATTTATAATGTGCTATCGAAACTTTTCAAATATAAAGAAAAATTATTGGATTTTCTCTCTCCTCCACTCAAAACACCTAAACAACTCCTTATTTTATAAAAATATCACTCACAAAATATAGTTGATTGATTGTGAATGCTCTTAGAGCATTCATGGCAGATCCCCTATATTCATCTCAATAATTATATTAAAAATAATTGTCATGTTTTTAATTAAATAACATTTTTCAAAAAAAAAAGTAACATTTTTATACCATTATCATTACATTTTCTCTCTCTCATATAAATACAATTATTTTCAACAAATATTAAAAAATTATATAGGATAAACAATGTTTCTTTAAATTTACTTATGAACGATTATAATTTCTCTCTCATTAACTTACAATCATTTACAATCACACTTTAAAAAATAAAGAACCCCTCATATAACTGAAAGAAGTTTTGTGAATGTTCTTGATTTCATGAGAATAACTATTTTTCAAAATGTTTTTCTTAAAATTCTGAACATTCTAAGTTTGTGATACTTTTATGCGTTACTAGGACTTACATTCTACATGGATGGAAAACCCAAGTCAAAATTGAAGAGTGTCCCATGTGAGATGCAAAACTAATATTTTATTTTATCTAACATTACAGAAAAGGATATTGTTATAAAACAATACTCGTGCATGTAACAAAATCTCATTTTTAAAATGAACAAATATATGAATCTAGAATATAATTTCAAAGTTAGCATATTTTTTTAGCCGCACATTAAGAAACTCTTTTTTACTCGTTCTATGAGTACGAGCGTCCAGTTTCACGCTTCGCGCATATCAATCCCCGATTAAGCACGAACTTGGGCTAGGTAACACATTTCGCACGCCCTAGGACCGGTGTTGTGTTACGCGTGTACCAGCGCTGGGCTATCCATTTTGCTTGTACAGGCTCCCGGTTGCCAGTCTCTCTCTCTCTCTCTCTCTCTCTCTCACACACACACACATATAGGGTCAGGATTATGTGAGACTTTTTGAGAATTGAGAACTATTTTTTACCAAAAAAACCCAAAAGTAAAAAAAAATCATAAAACAAAAAATCACAAAAATAAAAAAAGTAAAAAAACCGAAATTCTTGTTTATCATCCCGGTTTCATAAAAGAAAAAAAAATCTCGATCGGTTTAGCTAAATTATACATATATGTACTATATGTACATATATGTACACACATGTTTTTTTATACATATATGTATAATTTATGATAAATGATTATGTACATATGTGTATATTACGTTACTAGAGATTAAATGAAATTATACACATGCGTATAGGTATAATACGAATTATTTTTTATTTTTTTTATAAAACTGAAATGAAATATAAGAATTTTGGTTTTTTACGTTTTTAAAATTTTCATTTTTTTTATAGTTTTTTAAATATTTTTTTAGAGATTTTTTTAGTAGTCGTTCTCAAAATTCTCAATTTGCAAAGAGTTCTCTTAAGATCCTTACTATATATATATAAGCTTTATCCTAAAAACAAGTAGTTTCCTAGAAAAACTAGTTTCCTAAAATTACTTTTTATCATTATATATATACATATATATATATATATAGAGAGAGAGAGAGAGAGAGAAAGGATCATAAGAGAACACTTGGCAAATAAAGAACTTTGAGAATTACTTTGGACCATTAAAAAAACCTTTAAAAAAATATTTGAAAAATTATAAAACAAAAAAAAATGAAAATTTTAAAAAAGTAAAAAAAAAAACAATTCTTATATTTCATTCCGGTTTCATAAAAAAATCCCCAAAAAAAAAATTAATTCGTATCATACCTATACACATGCTTATTACTAACCTTAAGCCCACTGTCCCCTTTGCTTTCTTCATTGTTATTAGCTTTATTAACATGGGGTAATTCCCTAGAGAAGTCAATAGCATCAAACTAATCACCATAGTAATATCCATCTACAAATGAATCCCTAACATGCTCGTTGAGGTTCAACCTGTCTGCCTCTTATACATTGTCATCATTTATAACATAGAACTCTCACAATACTCAATCATCAATTCTTTTAGGGACTAACTTTTTCCGTGGTATTAACATTAACATTTTCATCTTCCAATTACTCTGATTCAGAAAAAGGTTAAAATATAAAGGGTTTTAAAAACCTCTAAAAAATTCAAAAAAAAGTAATAAAAAAATAGTAACTCAAAATATAAATAAAGAACGAAAAAAGTAACACAAATCAAATATTTACCCTATCACGTTCATTAAAAGAAAATCGATTTTATCTCGGTCCATGTTCGGTTTTTTTTCCGTTTTAGCTCGTTTTTGTTGTAACATCCTATTTTGTTATAATAATGAAGGAATGTTTTGATTAATTGTGTGCGTAAATGTTTGGATAATAATTGAATTTGGAATTGGGAGTGGGTTGTGGGGCTCTTAGCCCTCTATATAAACCCAACCCCTCCACCTTTTCACCATTTTCTTTCCCTCCACACACACGCTCTCTCAAGACCCCAATCCAAACTCGGGTTAAAATAAGGAGGATTTTGGTGTTCAAGTGTCTTCAAACAACCAAGAACACGTCTAGATCCTCGGGTTAGCCCAGATCCGAACCCGACCGAGACCAAAAAGGTGAGTTTCGGCAAGAAGGTTAAGTTTTATGGTTGGATTCGACATGCAATATGATATAATGATAGATCGGGCCGTTAGAAGTACGAAAAATATAAACTTGTTGGGTCGTAACCTAGCGGGTGCGATATAGGAAGAAAAGGTGACGTTTGGACTATGTAAAACACAGGTATACAATGTTGGTGTAACCCAAAACCCATAAAAAGGGTAGAATCGGGTCCTAAGGAAGAGTCACGGAGTAAAATGGCTTCAAAATGGTAAAAACGAAAAAAAGGCATTCTAATCGCATGAATCAGAATTCGCATCGCGCAGCCATGCGAAGCGAATGGTTTTGCATGCGAATTCTTCCCATGCGAGAAATTCGCATCGCATAGCTATGCGAAGCGAATGGTCCATGCGAATTCTTCCCATGCGATGCGAATTCCTCTCAAGCGACTTCTTCCCATGCGATGCGAATTCCTCCCATGCGAATTCTTCCCATGCGATGCGAATACCTCCCATGCGAATTCTTCCCATGCGATGCGAATTCCTCCCATGCGAATTCTTCCCATGCGATGCGAATTCCTCCCATGCGAATTCTTCCCATGCGATGCGAATTCCTAGCTCTCATGCAAATTCTTCCCACGCGATGCGAATTTCTCCCACGCGAATTCTTCCCATGCGAATTCTTTCCAAGCGAAGCGAATTCAAATTATTGTAAAGCGTGACCTGATTCATTTTCTGATGCACTATTGTAAAGCCAGGGGCTCTGCCCCTTGGACCCTGCTAGGGGCTGCTGTCCCTAGACCCCGCTACCAGGGGCGCTGCCCCCGGACCCCCGTTAGTTGAAGGGTTCTTTAACATAGTTGTATGAAGTAGTAATAATAGATGATTGATGCCCGTAACTTGTTACACAGTTAGCTATGTGTAGCTAAGGAAGGGTGTTACCATTAACTCCAAGAGAAACCGGTTTCAGGTGAGTTTTAGCCCCATTTCTCTTTGAAATGCTTTTGGGGCTGTGTGCATACTTGTAAGACTAGTAGAATATATATACGTGTATGATTAATGTGCATAACTGATGTCAGAATGAAAGAAAGTTGTAAGAACTTGTATGTGCCTAGTTTGTTAATTTATCATGATTGTAAGAGTATAGAAAGAATGTGATGTAAGAGTCAAGGTGGCAGACCCTTATAATACCTGGGCAAGAATAGAGTGGCCGACTCTACGATATCAGTGCAAGAGGTCGGGTGGCAGACCCTTATAATATCTGTGCAAGAATGTAAGAATAGTACAATTAATAATTGTTTGTACATAAAGGAACGTGTAGGAATAATTATTTGTAAATGAAAGAATAAACTAATGTGAATGTAAGACGAAAGGACATAAAACAGGACAAAGGTAAGAACGGTACCTACGGGTACAAATGAGTAACAATAATCCTGTATCTTGTTAAACTAGAACTCACTTAGCGTAGAATATGCACGCAGGTGAGTAGGATGAGGCAAGTTGCTTGAGGAGAGACACGTGGCAAATGAATGAAGACTAGCATCGAAGACGGAAGATCCACGTGTTGTTTATGTTATCGTGAAAGACTTAATGTATTTTGTTCAGAACAAGTACTTATGTTTTGTATGAATGTTTAATATTAAGTATTTCGTGAAAAGTTTTAATTAACTCTGATTTTAGAACTGTATTTATGAGTAAATCCAACACCAAAGTAGGGCTACCGGGGACGGGGCTCTACATTTGTTTCAATTTGGTCGGTTTCGGTTTTTGGTTTCTGTTCGATTTCGATTTTTTTGGTTTCTGTACGCTTAAGATAAATCATGATTGTGGGTTTGTTTTGAAATAAATAAAATAGGATAGACCTTGTTTTAGTCCATTCTAAACCATAAACAAACTCACTTTGATCCATAAACAAAAATCACTAACATTTTCTCAACTCATTTTGATCTTATTGAAAAATTCTTTTAATACATCCTGACCCAATTAAATTCCGAAAATTATCCATATTGACACAAAAATTCGTAAATCCATATGGATTTTTTTTGCTAGCCCTAATTGTATTGTATGGTGTCTCTCGTTTTACCAAATAATTTCTTCAATCCCTATCATCTCATTCCTTGTTCCCGATTCCCATCCAAAAGTTTCCATAACGCATATTTAAGCTCCGTGTTAACTCGTTCAAGCACTGAACACCTGCAATCATAAAAAACCTCAAAGTAATCATGTTCACTGTATATAAATAAATAAAACACACGATATTAAACATTAAATACGCATCTTTTTACCCACTCATCAGCTACCCCTCCTTAATAGCTCAACACTAAAAGCTTAGTCAAATTAAAAACCTAAACTAGTTAAAGCACATGCCTACAATAATTAAAAGCCTAAACTATTTAAAATCTAAAACCATTTGTTCTTTGTTGTTTAGGTCAGACAACAAAATGAAAACAACAAGCACTCGAGCAGCACTGCAACGAACTCCCGCACCCTCTGGCCTCTTCCGCCCTCCAACCGGTGACCTCCACTACTGTAGCCGACCAACCTTTTCTCTTTCTTTCGACCGAATGCTGCCCCCTCTTCCACTTTTACTTGTTACAATTTAGGTATTTTTCCACTTATATTCAAAATTGTAATTGTTTATTTGCTTATATAAATTGTTTGTTTATAGACAACTGAATGATTGATTATGGTTTAAGTTGGAAGTGTCTAAGTTGATAAACGGGAAAAACCAAACAATGAATAATCTAAGACCAAGCGGGTTTGACAAGAAGTTGGCAAGAGTGACATATTTTTGTGAAAAATGGCAAGATTAAGATGTTATATATGACGGAAAGTTATAGTGATCAAAGAAACTAAAAGAATGTGATTACTAATCAACATCATTTTGAGGCTGAAGTTTTTAATACGGATTTGAATATAAAAATTCAAGAACTTGAAAATAAATTCACTGAGGTCTCAACTAGTTTGTTCAAAAATATGCATGGTTTATATCTTGTGATTTGTTTTCTAAGTTTGATATATCTAAGATAGTGACATTTTCTGAAATGTATCCAAATGAGGTAATGAAGAAAAATGGTGTATCTCGGGAGATTTTATGACATTTTATCACACTTTAAAGGAAGATGATAAATTTGCAAAACGTGGTTGAATGTGTGACATTGCTCATGTAATGATGGAAACCGGAAAACATGCCACTTTTCCTTTGGTTTATCGAATACTAATGCTAGCGTTGATTTTACTGGTTGCAATAACCGTTAAAAGATGTTTTTCTAAATTGAACTAATCAAGACGGATTTGCGCAATCAAATGGATGATGGGTATTTAAACAATGCTTTAATTTGTGCGGTAGAAAGAGACTTTTGATAATGTAAAAGTAGAGAATGTAAGTTCGATTTAAGATTTCAAAAACTGAAGAGGAGAAATCTACACCTCATGTGCTTAAATTTATTTATTATCTTGTTGCTATTTTTGTTTTGTTTACATTGTATGAAATATGGTAAAAATAAAATTTTGAACGTTACCAAAGAGATTTTGGTCTAGATCCGCCACTGATGTATGTACCAGGCGCCGGTTACCCGTTTGGTGCATATCATTTCACGTGATGTTTTAATTCAGTAGGTTTTTAATTATTTTGGGCTTTAATAAAACTTTGAAAGGTTAAATTTTAGGTTTTAAAATTTTTTATGGGTAATATAATATAATTTCAAAGGTAAGTTAATATATAAAACGTAAAAAAAAAGTGACCTTCACGAGAGAAGTTGAGGGTTCATGGTGTCACCCCTCACATTGATGTGAGTACGCCCCCTAATACATGAGCATTAAAAATATATACAAAGAGGAATCATATGCTTGTTAATATATTGATTAACATGTAAAGGGATAGCCCATTTTCGTATAAGAAAATTACGAAAGCGATAAAGACTAAATAAAATTATTGTTTATAAGAGCATTCACAAGCATTCACATTAGGGATGAGCAAAAATCGGTACGGTACCGGTTGGTACCGGTACCTGTACCGAAATCGGTACCGATTTGGTACCGTCAGTACCTAATCGGTACCAAGGTTTTGAGTTTTTGGAACCGGTTTGAAGATTTTCGGAATCGGTATTTTCGGTACCGACACGGTACCGAGCTCATCCCTAATTCACATTGAAAGTCTTGTTTCTCCATAAAAATTGAGGAAAAAAAAACTAAAAACTAAAACATTTTTATTGGAATCTCTACGATGGAGAAAAAAATTAATAGTAACAATAGTGACACTTTATATTAGGGTTATCGTTTATCAATCTATATAATTTTGAGTGTAGAAAATCGTTACAAAACAATAAAATATTGTTTTGGAGTATGATGAAGATAGAGATAGAGAATCGGATGTGTAAGGTTTTTAAAAAATATACAAAGCTTAGAGAAACATATGTTTTTTTAAGCTAATTATAAAGACGGGGAAAGAGATTCGAATAAGAATGCTCTAACATCAATACAAATAAATCATTGTCATTATTTAGACTTATTAAAAAAAAACCTCTACATTGATGAGTGTTATATATATGGTATTTAAAAGCATTTCACCAAAGACCATTTCACCTGCTCTGAAGATCTAGTGTTTGAGTATCATGGTAATTAAGCAACTAAACATTGATTTATTATTATTAGAAGTAGAATAAGTTGTACATACATGAGGACCAAACTGAGTGTCTAAAATTCGATTTGAAATTATTCAATTACGAAAAATTTCGATTTGAAATTATTCCATTGTTATATATTATCTTGTATTTATTGTATAACATATTTCCTTAGTATTGCTAGATTTTCCTATTCTCGTTGTAAATTGTATTTATATTAGTTTTATGAAAAAGAATAACTTACGGTTTCTACCGAATTACAACCAACACATGATTAGCTAATTTAGGTCTCTTGGGACCAGGGGACTCATAATGTTGCACGCCTCCCTTTGGTGATCGTTGTGTAGCAAGAAGGCAATATCCATAAAGTTACATGTTATTTCCTGGCCTATAAACATGCATGTGAACAAAAAATGTGCTCATGAGTTTTCAAGATTTCTTCGATCATGTCAGGAGAAGAGATGATAAGGAATGTTTTTGAACCAATATGTATATGGATTCACATAATTATGGGGGCATATTGCTTGGAAAGTTGTCTAAGGGCCTCATGACAAGGTGTAGCAGTTGGTGCACGTTTTAAGTGAAAGTATGGGATGTTTTGGAGGGCTGGGGGAAAGCTTTGCTTTAGACAAACTACTGGAGCCTAGACTAACGTACATCAGTACATGAATATGCCGAAAAATTGAGAGGCCTAGTACGCTTATAAGAGGCCATTCAGTGAAGGTTTAAAATTTGATTTCCTGTGTATTCTTTATAATATACAACCAAATTTTACCGTAATACTTTTGTACTATATAATTCATACTAGCTTTGAACCCGTGTATTACACTGGTTTTGTCAAATGATAAAGATAAATAAGGTCTGTTATTTCAGTTGTAATTCTCAAAATACTTGTGAATTAATTTAATGTAGGCTTGATGGAAAAAACAAACAGGGTTAACGAAAAGTACTAAAATAGCATGATTATGGAAACACCAAGTGTTGATTTGCAAGAAATTAAAAAAAAATGGTACTAAAGTTATGTAATTTGTCAAACCTTAGGTATGAAAATGACACTATGTTATCACCCATTTGACAACATGGTTTTGACCCATAACCCATAAATAGCTAGAATGAATGAGATAAGAGATTAGAAATTAGATGAAATGTGTGCTTGACACCTAAGCTTTAGCATTTTCTTTATTAGTATTGTAAGATAAGATAAGATT